>NW_027612068.1:0-600000 GCF_964261635.1 Lissotriton helveticus
TACCAAAAATGATTCAAAATGTCAATTGGATCGTGCCTCATGTTGAATAACCACTTTTTAAACCCTCACAGTGACCAAAATTGCCATTTTTACAGAGTTTTTCTTACTCAGAAGCTTCAATTTTGACCAATTTCAGGCACAGAAATGACTTTAAACACACTTATTTTAGTTGAAAAAGTAATAATTCACATCCAACAGTAATTTACAGTCAAAAGATTAAATGTTAAAATTTCATCAGAATTGACCATTTTGGGAACGTTTGACAGCTCCGCGGTCATCGTTTTTCGTCCGAAAATTGATTTTTTGGACTTTACCAAAAATGATTCAAAATGTCAATTGGATCGTGCCTCATGTTGAATAACCACTTTTTAAACCCTCACATTGACCAAAATTGCCATTTTTACAGAGTTTTGCTTACTCAGAAGCTTCAATTTTGACCAATTTCAGGCACAGAAATGACTTTAAACACACTTATTTTAGTTGAAAAGGTAATAATTCACATCCAACAGTAATTTGCAGTCAAAAGATTAAATGTTAAAATTTCATCAGAATTGACCATTTTGGGAATGTTCGACAGCTCCGCTGTCATCGTTTTTTGTCTGAAAATTGATTTTTTGGACTTTACCAAAAATGATTCAAAATGTCAATTGGATCGTGCCTCATGTTGAATAACCACTTTTTAAACCCTCACAGTGACCAAAATTGCCATTTTTACAGAGTTTTGCTTACTCAGAAGCTTCAATTTTGACCAATTTCAGGCACAGAAATGACTTTAAACACACTTATTTTAGTTGAAAAAGTAATAATTCACATCCAACAGTAATTTGCAGTCAAAAGATTAAATGTTAAAATTTCATCAGAATTGACCATTTTGGGAACGTTCGACAGCTCCGCGGTCATCGTTTTTCGTCCGAAAATGGATTTTTTGGACTTTACCAAAAATGATTCAAAATGTCAATTGGATCGTGCCTCATGTTGAATAACCACTTTTTAAACCCTCACAGTGACCAAAATTGACATTTTTACAGAGTTTTGCTTACTCAGAAGCCTCAATTTTGACCAATTTCAGGCAGAGAAATGACTTTAAACACACTTATTTTAGTTGAAAAGGTAATAATTCACATCCAACAGTAATTTGCAGTCAAAAGATTAAATGTTAAAAATTCATCAGAATTGACCATTTTGGGAACGTTCGACAGCTCCGCGGTCATCGTTTTTTGTCCGAAAATTGATTTTTTGGACTTTACCAAAAATGATTCAAAATGTCAATTGGATCGTGCCTCATGTTGAATAACCACTTTTTAAACCCTCACAGTGACCAAAATTGCCATTTTTACAGAGTTTTTCTTACTCAGAAGCTTCAATTTTGACCAATTTCAGGCACAGAAATGACTTTAAACACACTTATTTTAGTTGAAAAAGTAATAATTCACATCCAACAGTAATTATGCAGTCAAAAGATTAAATGTTAAAATTTCATCAGAATTGACCATTTTGGGAACGTTCGACAGCTCCGCGGTCATCGTTTTTTGTCCGAAAATTGATTTTTTGGACTTTACCAAAAATGATTCAAAATGTCAATTGGATCGTGCCTCATGTTGAATAACCACTTTTTAAACCCTCACATTGACCAAAATTGCCATTTTTACAGAGTTTTGCTTACTCAGAAGCTTCAATTTTGACCAATTTCAGGCACAGAAATGACTTTAAACACACCTATTTTAGTTGAAAAAGTAATAATTCACATCCAACAGTAATTATGCAGTCAAAAGATTAAATGTTAAAATTTCATCAGAATTGACCATTTTGGGAACGTTCGACAGCTCCGCGGTCATCGTTTTTTGTCCGAAAATTGATTTTTTGGACTTTATCAAAAATGATTCAAAATGTCAATTGGATCGTGCCTCATGTTGAATAACAACTTTTTAAACCCTCACAGTGACCAAAATTGACATTTTTACAGAGTTTTGCTTACTCAGAAGCTTCAATTTTGACCAATTTCAGGCAGAGAAATGACTTTAAACACACTTATTTTAGTTGAAAAGGTAATAATTCACATCCAACAGTAATTTGCAGTCAAAAGATTAAATGTTAAAATTTCATCAGAATTGACCATTTTGGGGACGTTCGACAGCTCCGCGGTCATCGCTTTTTTGTCCGAAAATGGATTTTTTGGACTTTACCAAAAATGATTCAAAGTGTCAATTGGATCGTGCCTCATGTTGAATAACCACTTTTTAAACCCTCACAGTGACCAAAATTGCCATTTTTACAGAGTTTTGCTTACTCAGAAGCTTCAATTTTGACCAATTTCAGGCAGAGAAATGACTTTAAACACACGTATTTTAGTTAAAAAAGTAATAATTCACATCCAACAGTAATTTGCAGTCAAAAGATTAAATGTTAAAATTTCATCAGAATTGACCATTTTGGGAACGTTCGACAGCTCCGCGGTCATCGTTTTTTGTCCGAAAATTGATTTTTTGGACTTTACCAAAAATGATTCAAAATGTCAATTGGATCGTGCCTCATGTTGAATAACCACTTTTTAAACCCTCACAGTGACCAAAATTGCCATTTTTACAGAGTTTTGCTTACTCAGAAGCTTCAATTTTGACCAATTTCAGGCAGAGAAATGACTTTAAACACACTTATTTTTGTTAAATAGTAATAATTCACATCCAACAGTAATTTGCAGTCAAAAGATTAAATGTTAAAATTTCATCAGAATTGACCATTTTGGGAACGTTCGACAGCTCCGCGGTCATCGTTTTTTGTCCGAAAATTGATTTTTTGGACTTTACCAAAAATGATTCAAAATGTCAATTGGATCGTGCCTCATGTTGAATAACCACTTTTTAAACCCTCACATGACCAACATTTACATTTTTACAGAGTTTTGCTTACTCAGAAGCTTCAATTTTGACCAATTTCAGGCAGAGAAATGACTTTAAACACACTTATTTTAGTTGAAAAGGTAATAATTCACATCCAACAGTAATTTGCAGTCAAAAGATTAAACGTTAAAATTTCATCAGAATTGACCATTTTGGGAACGTTCGACAGCTCCGCGGTCATCGTTTTTTGTCCGAAAATGGATTTTTTGGACTTTACCAAAAATGATTCAAAATGTCAATTGGATCGTGCCTCATGTTGAATAACCACTTTTTAAACCCTCACAGTGACCAAAATTGCAATTTTTACAGAGTTTTGCTTACTCAGAAGCTTCAATTTTGACCAATTTCAGGCACAGAAATGACTTTAAACACACTTATTTTAGTTGAAAAAGTAATAATTCACATCCAACAGTAATTTGCAGTCAAAAGATTAAATGTTAAAATTTCATCAGAATTGACCATTTTGGGAACGTTCGACAGCTCCGCGGTCATCGTTTTTCGTCCGAAAATGGATTTTTTGGACTTTACCAAAAATGATTCAAAATGTCAATTGGATCGTGCCTCATGTTGAATAACCACTTTTTAAACCCTCACAGTGACCAAAATTGACATTTTTACAGAGTTTTGCTTACTCAGAAGCCTCAATTTTGACCAATTTCAGGCAGAGAAATGACTTTAAACACACTTATTTTAGTTGAAAAGGTAATAATTCACATCCAACAGTAATTTGCAGTCAAAAGATTAAATGTTAAAAATTCATCAGAATTGACCATTTTGGGAACGTTCGACAGCTCCGCGGTCATCGTTTTTTGTCCGAAAATTGATTTTTTGGACTTTACCAAAAATGATTCAAAATGTCAATTGGATCGTGCCTCATGTTGAATAACCACTTTTTAAACCCTCACAGTGACCAAAATTGACATTTTTACAGAGTTTTGCTTACTCAGAAGCCTCAATTTTGACCAATTTCAGGCAGAGAAATGACTTTAAACACACTTATTTTAGTTGAAAAGGTAATAATTCACATCCAACAGTAATTTGCAGTCAAAAGATTAAATGTTAAAAATTCATCAGAATTGACCATTTTGGGAACGTTCGACAGCTCCGCGGTCATCGTTTTTTGTCCGAAAATTGATTTTTTGGACTTTACCAAAAATGATTCAAAATGTCAATTGGATCGTGCCTCATGTTGAATAACCACTTTTTAAACCCTCACAGTGACCAAAATTGCCATTTTTACAGAGTTTTTCTTACTCAGAAGCTTCAATTTTGACCAATTTCAGGCACAGAAATGACTTTAAACACACTTATTTTAGTTGAAAAAGTAATAATTCACATCCAACAGTAATTATGCAGTCAAAAGATTAAATGTTAAAATTTCATCAGAATTGACCATTTTGGGAACGTTCGACAGCTCCGCGGTCATCGTTTTTTGTCCGAAAATTGATTTTTTGGACTTTACCAAAAATGATTCAAAATGTCAATTGGATCGTGCCTCATGTTGAATAACCACTTTTTAAACCCTCACATGACCAAAATTTACATTTTTACAGAGTTTTGCTTACTCAGAAGCTTCAATTTTGACCAATTTCAGGCAGAGAAATGACTTTAAACACACTTATTTTAGTTGAAAAGGTAATAATTCACATCCAACAGTAATTTGCAGTCAAAAGATTAAACGTTAAAATTTCATCAGAATTGACCATTTTGGGAACGTTCGACAGCTCCGCGGTCATCGTTTTTTGTCCGAAAATGGATTTTTTGGACTTTACCAAAAATGATTCAAAATGTCAATTGGATCGTGCCTCATGTTGAATAACCACTTTTTAAACCCTCACAGTGACCAAAATTGCCATTTTTACAGAGTTTTGCTTACTCAGAAGCTTCAATTTTGACCAATTTCAGGCAGAGAAATGACTTTAAACACACTTATTTTAGTTAAAAAAGTAATAATTCGCATCCAACAGTAATTTGCAGTCAAAAGATTAAATGTTAATATTTCATCAAAATTGACCATTTTTACAGAGTTTTGCTTACTCAGAAGCTTCAATTTTGACCAATTTCAGGCAGAGAAATGACTTTAAACACACTTATTTTAGTTGAAAAGGTAATAATTCACATCCAACAGTAATTTGCAGTCAAAAGATTAAATGTTAAAATTTCATCAGAATTGACCATTTTGGGAACGTTCGACAGCTCCGCGGTCATCGTTTTTTGTCCGAAAATTGATTTTTTGGACTTTACCAAAAATGATTCAAAATGTCAATTGGATCGTGCCTCATGTTGAATAACCACTTTTTAAACCCTCACAGTGACCATAATTGCCATTTTTACAGAGTTTTGCTTACTCAGAAGCTTCAATTTTGACCAATTTCAGGCAGAGAAATGACTTTAAACACACTTATTTTTGTTAAATAGTAATAATTCACATCCAACAGTAATTTGCAGTCAAAAGATTAAATGTTAAAATTTCATCAGAATTGACCATTTTGGGAACGTTCGACAGCTCCGCGGTCATCGTTTTTCGTCCGAAAATTGATTTTTTGGACTTTACCAAAAATGATTCAAAATGTCAATTGGATCGTGCCTCATGTTGAATAACCACTTTTTAAACCCTCACATGACCAAAATTTACATTTTTACAGAGTTTTGCTTACTCAGAAGCTTCAATTTTGACCAATTTCAGGCAGAGAAATGACTTTAAACACACTTATTTTAGTTGAAAAGGTAATAATTCACATCCAACAGTAATTTGCAGTCAAAAGATTAAACGTTAAAATTTCATCAGAATTGACCATTTTGGGAACGATCGACAGCTCCGCGGTCATCGTTTTTTGTCCGAAAATGGATTTTTTGGACTTTACCAAAAATGATTCAAAATGTCAATTGGATCGTGCCTCATGTTGAATAACCACTTTTTAAACCCTCACAGTGACCAAAATTGCCATTTTTACAGAGTTTTGCTTACTCAGAAGCTTCAATTTTGACCAATTTCAGGCAGAGAAATTACTTTAAACACACTTATTTTAGTTGAAAAAGTAATAATTCATATCCAACAGTAATTTGCAGTCAAAAGATTAAATGTTAAAATTTCATCAGAATTGACCATTTTGGGAACGTTCGACAGCTCCGCGGTCATTGTTTTTCGTCCGAAAATTGATTTTTTGGACTTTACCAAAAATGATTCAAAATGTTAATTGGATCGTGCCTCATGTTGAATAACCACTTTTTAAACCCTCACAGTGACCAAAATTGCCATTTTTACAGAGTTTTGCTTACTCAGAAGCTTCAATTTTGACCAATTTCAGGCACAGAAATGACTTTAAACACACTTATTTTAGTTGAAAAAGTAATAATTCACATCCAACAGTAATTTGCAGTCAAAAGATTAAATGTTAAAATTTCATCAGAATTGACCATTTTGGGAACGTTCGACAGCTCCGCGGTCATCGTTTTTCGTCCGAAAATGGATTTTTTGGACTTTACCAAAAATGATTCAAAATGTCAATTGGATCGTGCCTCATGTTGAATAACCACTTTTTAAACCCTCACAGTGACCAAAATTGACATTTTTACAGAGTTTTGCTTACTCAGAAGCCTCAATTTTGACCAATTTCAGGCAGAGAAATGACTTTAAACACACTTATTTTAGTTGAAAAGGTAATAATTCACATCCAACAGTAATTTGCAGTCAAAAGATTAAATGTTAAAATTTCATCAGAATTGACCATTTTGGGAACGTTCGACAGCTCCGCGGTCATCGTTTTTTGTCCGAAAATTGATTTTTTGGACTTTACCAAAAATGATTCAAAATGTCAATTGGATCGTGCCTCATGTTGAATAACCACTTTTTAAACCCTCACAGTGACCAAAATTGCCATTTTTACAGAGTTTTTCTTACTCAGAAGCTTCAATTTTGACCAATTTCAGGCACAGAAATGACTTTAAACACACTTATTTTAGTTGAAAAAGTAATAATTCACATCCAACAGTAATTTACAGTCAAAAGATTAAATGTTAAAATTTCATCAGAATTGACCATTTTGGGAACGTTTGACAGCTCCGCGGTCATCGTTTTTCGTCCGAAAATTGATTTTTTGGACTTTACCAAAAATGATTCAAAATGTCAATTGGATCGTGCCTCATGTTGAATAACCACTTTTTAAACCCTCACATTGACCAAAATTGCCATTTTTACAGAGTTTTGCTTACTCAGAAGCTTCAATTTTGACCAATTTCAGGCACAGAAATGACTTTAAACACACTTATTTTAGTTGAAAAAGTAATAATTCACATCCAACAGTAATTTGCAGTCAAAAGATTAAATGTTAAAATTTCATCAGAATTGACCATTTTGGGAACGTTCGACAGCTCCGCGGTCATCGTTTTTCGTCCGAAAATGGATTTTTTGGACTTTACCAAAAATGATTCAAAATGTCAATTGGATCGTGCCTCATGTTGAATAACCACTTTTTAAACCCTCACAGTGACCAAAATTGACATTTTTACAGAGTTTTGCTTACTCAGAAGCTTCAATTTTGACCAATTTCAGGCAGAGAAATGACTTTAAACACACGTATTTTAGTTAAAAAAGTAATAATTCACATCCAACAGTAATTTGCAGTCAAAAGATTAAATGTTAAAATTTCATCAGAATTGACCATTTTGGGAACGTTCGACAGCTCCGCGGTCATCGTTTTTTGTCCGAAAATTGATTTTTTGGACTTTACCAAAAATGATTCAAAATGTCAATTGGATCGTGCCTCATGTTGAATAACCACTTTTTAAACCCTCACAGTGACCAAAATTGCCATTTTTACAGAGTTTTGCTTACTCAGAAGCTTCAATTTTGACCAATTTCAGGCACAGAAATGACTTTAAACACACTTATTTTAGTTGAAAAAGTAATAATTCACATCCAACAGTAATTTGCAGTCAAAAGATTAAATGTTAAAATTTCATCAGAATTGACCATTTTGGGAACGTTCGACAGCTCCGCGGTCATTGTTTTTCGTCCGAAAATTGATTTTTTGGACTTTACCAAAAATGATTCAAAATGTCAATTGGATCGTGCCTCATGTTGAATAACCACTTTTTAAACCCTCACAGTGACCAAAATTGCCATTTTTACAGAGTTTTGCTTACTCAGAAGCTTCAATTTTGACCAATTTCAGGCAGAGAAATTACTTTAAACACACTTATTTTAGTTGAAAAAGTAATAATTCATATCCAACAGTAATTTGCAGTCAAAAGATTAAATGTCAAAATTTCATCAGAATTGACCATATTGGGAACGTTCGACAGCTCCGCGGTCATCGTTTTTTGTCCGAAAATTGAATTTTTGGACTTTACCAAAAATGATTCAAAATGTCAATTGGATCGTGCCTCATGTTGAATAACCACTTTTTAAACCCTCACAGTGACCAAAATTGACATTTTTACAGAGTTTTGCTTACTCAGAAGCTTCAATTTTGACCAATTTCAGGCAGAGAAATGACTTTAAACACACTTATTTTAGTTGAAAAGGTAATAATTCACATCCAACAGTAATTTGCAGTCAAAAGATTAAATGTTAAAATTTCATCAGAATTGACCATTTTGGGAACGTTCGACAGCTCCGCGGTCATCGTTTTTCGTCCGAAAATGGATTTTTTGGACTTTACCAAAAATGATTCAAAATGTCAATTGGATCGTGCCTCATGTTGAATAACCACTTTTTAAACCCTCACAGTGACCAAAATTGCCATTTTTACAGAGTTTTGCTTACTCAGAAGCTTCAATTTTGACCAATTTCAGGCAGAGAAATGACTTTAAACACACTTATTTTAGTTAAAAAGTAATAATTCACATCCAACAGTAATTTGCAGTCAAAAGATTAAATGTTAAAATTTCATCAGAATTGACCATTTTGGGAACGTTCGACAGCTCCGCGGTCATCGTTTTTTGTCCGAAAATTGATTTTTTGGACTTTACCAAAAATGATTCAAAATGTCAATTGGATCATGCCTCATGTTGAATAACCACTTTTTAAACCCTCACAGTGACCAAAATTGCCATTTTTACAGAGTTTTGCTTACTCCGAAGCTTCAATTTTGACCAATTTCAGGCAGAGAAATGACTTTAAACACACTTATTTTAGTTAAAAAGTAATAATTCACATCCAACAGTAATTTGCAGTCAAAAGATTAAATGTTAAAATTTCATCAGAATTGACCATTTTGGGAACGTTCGACAGCTATCGTTTTTCGTCCGAAAATTGATTTTTTGGACTTTACCAAAAATGATTCAAAATGTCAATTGGATCGTGCCTCATGTTGAATAACCACTTTTTAAACCCTCACAGTGACCAAAATTGCCATTTTTACAGAGTTTTGCTTACTCAGAAGCTTCAATTTTGACCAATTTCAGGCAGAGAAATGTTTTAAACACACTTATTTTAGTTGAAAAAGTAATAATTCACATCCAACAGTAATTTGCAGTCAAAAGGTTAAATGTTAAAATTTCATCAGAATTGACCATTTTGGAACGTTCGACAGCTCCGCGGTCATCGTTTTTCGTCCGAAAATTGATTTTTTTGGACTTTACCAAAAATGATTCAAAATGTCAATTGGATCGTGCCTCATGTTGAATAACCACTTTTTAAACCCTCACAGTGACCAAAATTGACATTTTTACAGAGTTTTGCTTACTGAGAAACTTCAATTTTGACCAATTTCAGGCAGAGAAATGACTTTAAACACACTTATTTTAGTTGAAAAGGTAATAATTCACATCCAACAGTAATTTGCAGTCAAAAGATTAAATGTTAAAATTTCATCAGAATTGACCATTTTGGGAACGTTCGACAGCTCCGCGGTCATCGTTTTTTGTCCGAAAATTGATTTTTTGGACTTTACCAAAAATGATTCAAAATGTCAATTGGATCGTGCCTCATGTTGAATAACCACTTTTTAAACCCTCACAGTGACCAAAATTGCCATTTTTACAGAGTTTTGCTTACTCAGAAGCTTCAATTTTGACCAATTTCAGGCACAGAAATGACTTTAAACACACTTATTTTAGTTGAAAAGGTAATAATTCACATCCAACAGTAATTTGCAGTCAAAAGATTAAATGTTAAAATTTCATCAGAATTGACCATTTTGGGAATGTTCGACAGCTCCGCTGTCATCGTTTTTTGTCCGAAAATTGATTTTTTGGACTTTACCAAAAATGATTCAAAATGTCAATTGGATCGTGCCTCATGTTGAATAACCACTTTTTAAACCCTCACAGTGACCAAAATTGCCATTTTTACAGAGTTTTGCTTACTCAGAAGCTTCAATTTTGACCAATTTCAGGCACAGAAATGACTTTAAACACACTTATTTTAGTTGAAAAAGTAATAATTCACATCCAACAGTAATTTGCAGTCAAAAGATTAAATGTTAAAATTTCATCAGAATTGACCATTTTGGGAACGTTCGACAGCTCCGCGGTCATCGTTTTTCGTCCGAAAATGGAATTTTTGGACTTTACCAAAAATGATTCAAAATGTCAATTGGATCGTGCCTCATGTTGAATAACCACTTTTTAAACCCTCACAGTGACCAAAATTGACATTTTTACAGAGTTTTGCTTACTCAGAAGCCTCAATTTTGACCAATTTCAGGCACAGAAATGACTTTAAACACACTTATTTTAGTTGAAAAGGTAATAATTCACATCCAACAGTAATTTGCAGTCAAAAGATTAAATGTTAAAATTTCATCAGAATTGACCATTTTGGGAACGTTCGACAGCTCCGCGGTCATCGTTTTTTGTCCGAAAATTGATTTTTTGGACTTTATCAAAAATGATTCAAAATGTCAATTGGATCGTGCCTCATGTTGAATAACAACTTTTTAAACCCTCACAGTGACCAAAATTGACATTTTTACAGAGTTTTGCTTACTCAGAAGCTTCAATTTTGACCAATTTCAGGCAGAGAAATGACTTTAAACACACTTATTTTAGTTGAAAAGGTAATAATTCACATCCAACAGTAATTTGCAGTCAAAAGATTAAATGTTAAAATTTCATCAGAATTGACCATTTTGGGGACGTTCGACAGCTCCGCGGTCATCGCTTTTTTGTCCGAAAATGGATTTTTTGGACTTTACCAAAAATGATTCAAAGTGTCAATTGGATCGTGCCTCATGTTGAATAACCACTTTTTAAACCCTCACAGTGACCAAAATTGCCATTTTTACAGAGTTTTGCTTACTCAGAAGCTTCAATTTTGACCAATTTCAGGCAGAGAAATGACTTTAAACACACGTATTTTAGTTAAAAAAGTAATAATTCACATCCAACAGTAATTTGCAGTCAAAAGATTAAATGTTAAAATTTCATCAGAATTGACCATTTTGGGAACGTTCGACAGCTCCGCGGTCATCGTTTTTTGTCCGAAAATTGATTTTTTGGACTTTACCAAAAATGATTCAAAATGTCAATTGGATCGTGCCTCATGTTGAATAACCAATTTTTAAACCCTCACAGTGACCAAAATTGCCATTTTTACAGAGTTTTGCTTACTCAGAAGCTTCAATTTTGACCAATTTCAGGCAGAGAAATGACTTTAAACACACTTATTTTAGTTGAAAAGGTAATAATTCACATCCAACAGTAATTTGCAGTCAAAAGATTAAATGTTAATATTTCATCAGAATTGACCATTTTGGGAACGTTTGACAGCTCCGCGGTCATCGTTTTTTGTCCGAAAATTGATTTTTTGGACTTTACCAAAAATGATTCAAAATGTCAATTGGATCATGCCTCATGTTGAATAACCACTTTTTAAACCCTCACAGTGACCAAAATTGCCATTTTTACAGAGTTTTGCTTACTCAGAAGCTTCAATGTTGACCAATTTCAGGCAGAGAAATGACTTTAAACACACTTATTTTAGTTAAAAAGTAATAATTCACATCCAACAGTAATTTGCAGTCAAAAGATTAAATGTTAAAATTTCATCAGAATTGACCATTTTGGGAACGTTCGACAGCTATCGTTTTTCGTCCGAAAATTGATTTTTTGGACTTTACCAAAAATGATTCAAAATGTCAATTGGATCGTGCCTTATGTTGAATAACCACTTTTTAAACCCTCACAGTGACCAAAATTGACATTTTTACAGAGTTTTGCTTACTCAGAAGCTTCAATTTTGACCAATTTCAGGCAGAGAAATGACTTTAAACACACTTATTTTAGTTGAAAAGGTAATAATTCACATCCAACAGTAATTTGCAGTCAAAAGATTAAATGTTAAAATTTCATCAGAATTGACCATTTTGGGGACGTTCGACAGCTCCGCGGTCATCGCTTTTTTGTCCGAAAATGGATTTTTTGGACTTTACCAAAAATGATTCAAAGTGTCAATTGGATCGTGCCTCATGTTGAATAACCACTTTTTAAACCCTCACAGTGACCAAAATTGCCATTTTTACAGAGTTTTGCTTACTCAGAAGCTTCAATTTTGACCAATTTCAGGCAGAGAAATGACTTTAAACACACGTATTTTAGTTAAAAAAGTAATAATTCACATCCAACAGTAATTTGCAGTCAAAAGATTAAATGTTAAAATTTCATCAGAATTGACCATTTTGGGAACGTTCGACAGCTCCGCGGTCATCGTTTTTTGTCCGAAAATTGATTTTTTGGACTTTACCAAAAATGATTCAAAATGTCAATTAGATCGTGCCTCATGTTGAATAACCAATTTTTAAACCCTCACAGTGACCAAAATTGCCATTTTTACAGAGTTTTGCTTACTCAGAAGCTTCAATTTTGACCAATTTCAGGCAGAGAAATGACTTTAAACACACTTATTTTAGTTGAAAAGGTAATAATTCACATCCAACAGTAATTTGCAGTCAAAAGATTAAATGTTAATATTTCATCAGAATTGACCATTTTGGGAACGTTTGACAGCTCCGCGGTCATCGTTTTTTGTCCGAAAATTGATTTTTTGGACTTTACCAAAAATGATTCAAAATGTCAATTGGATCATGCCTCATGTTGAATAACTTCTTTTTAAACCCTCACAGTGACCAAAATTGCAATTTTTACAGAGTTTTGCTCACTCAGAAGCTTCAATTTTGACCAATTTCAGGCAGAGAAATGACTTTAAACACACTTATTTTAGTTGAAAAGGTAATAATTCACATCCAACAGTAATTTGCAGTCAAAAGATTAAATGTTAAAATTTCATCAGAATTGACCATTTTGGGAACGTTCGACAGCTCCGCGGTCATCGTTTTTTGTCCGAAAATTGATTTTTTGGACTTTACCAAAAATGATTCAAAATGTCAATTGGATCATGCCTCATGTTGAATAACCACTTTTTAAACCCTCACAGTGACCAAAATTGCCATTTTTACAGAGTTTTGCTTACTCAGAAGCTTCAATGTTGACCAATTTCAGGCAGAGAAATGACTTTAAACACACTTATTTTAGTTAAAAAGTAATAATTCACATCCAACAGTAATTTGCAGTCAAAAGATTAAATGTTAAAATTTCATCAGAATTGACCATTTTGGGAACGTTCGACAGCTATCGTTTTTCGTCCGAAAATTGATTTTTTGGACTTTACCAAAAATGATTCAAAATGTCAATTGGATCGTGCCTTATGTTGAATAACCACTTTTTAAACCCTCACAGTGACCAAAATTGCCATTTTTACAGAGTTTTGCTTACTCAGAAGCTTCAATTTTGACCAATTTCAGGCACAGAAATGACTTTAAACACACTTATTTTAGTTGAAAAGGTAATAATTCACATCCAACAGTAATTTGCAGTCAAAAGATTAAATGTTAAAATTTCATCAGAATTGACCATTTTGGGAACGTTCGACAGCTCCGCGGTCATCGTTTTTTGTCCGAAAATTGATTTTTTGGACTTTACCAAAAATGATTCAAAATGTCAATTGGATCGTGCCTCATGTTGAATAACCACTTTTTAAACCCTCACAGTGACCAAAATTGCCATTTTTACAGAGTTTTGCTTACTCAGAAGCTTCAATTTTGACCAATTTCAGGCAGAGAAATGACTTTAAACACACTTATTTTAGTTAAAAAAGTAATAATTCACATCCAACAGTAATTTGCAGTCAAAAGATTAAATGTTAAAATTTCATCAGAATTGACCATTTTGGGAACGTTCGACAGCTCCGCGGTCATCGTTTTTCGTCCGAAAATGGATTTTTTGGACTTTACCAAAAATGATTCAAAATATCAATTGGATCGTGCCTCATGTTGAATAACCACTTTTTAAACCCTCACAGTGACCAAAATTGCCATTTTTACAGAGTTTTGCTTACTCAGAAGCTTCAATTTTGACCAATTTCAGGCAGAGAAATGACTTTAAACACACTTATTTTAGTTGAAAAAGTAATAATTCACATCCAACAGTAATTTGCAGTCAAAAGATTAAATGTTAAAATTTCATCAGAATTGACCATTTTGGGAACGTTCGACAGCTCCGCGGTCATCGTTTTTCGTCCGAAAGTGGATTTTTTGGACTTTACCAAAAATTATTCAAAATGTCAATTGGATCGTGCCTCATGTTGAATAACCACTTTTTAAACCCTCACAGTGACCAAAATTGACATTTTTACAGAGTTTTGCTTACTCAGAAGCTTCAATTTTGACCAATTTCAGGCAGAGAAATGACTTTCAAACACACTTATTTTAGTTGAAAAGGTAATAATTCACATCCAACAGTAATTTGCAGTCAAAAGATTAAATGTTAAAATTTCATCAGAATTGACCATTTTGGGAACGTTCGACAGCTCCGCGGTCATCGTTTTTCGTCCGAAAATGGATTTTTTGGACTTTACCAAAAATGATTCAAAATGTCAATTGGATCGTGCCTCATGTTGAATAACCACTTTTTAAACCCTCACAGTGACCAAAATTGACATTTTTACAGAGTTTTGCTTACTCAGAAGCTTCAATTTTGACCAATTTCAGGCAGAGAAATGACTTTAAACACACTTATTTTAGTTGAAAAGGTAATATTTCACATCCAACAGTAATTTGCAGTCAAAAGATTAAATGTTAAAATTTCATCAGAATTGACCATTTTGGGAACGTTCGACAGCTCCACGGTCATCGTTTTTTGTCCGAAAATTGATTTTTTGGACTTTACCAAAAATGATTCAAAATGTCAATTGGATCGTGCCTCATGGTGAATAACCACTTTTTAAACCCTCACAGTGACCAAAATTGCCATTTTTACAGAGTTTTTCTTACTCAGAAGCTTCAATTTTGAACAATTTCAGGCACAGAAATGACTTTAAACACACTTATTTTAGTTGAAAAAGTAATAATTCACATCCAACAGTAATTATGCAGTCAAAAGATTAAATGTTAAAATTTCATCAGAATTGACCATTTTGGGAACGTTCGACAGCTCCGCGGTCATCGTTTTTTGTCCGAAAATTGATTTTTTGGACTTTACCAAAAATGATTCAAAATGTCAATTGGATCGTGCCTCAGGTTGAATAACCACTTTTTAAACCCTCACAGTGACCAAAATTGACATTTTTACAGAGTTTTGCTTACTCAGAAGCTTCAATTTTGACCAATTTCAGGCAGAGAAATGACTTTAAACACACTTATTTTAGTTGAAAAGGTAATAATTCACATCCAACAGTAATTTGCAGTCAAAAGATTAAATGTTAAAATTTTATCAGAATTGACCATTTTGGGAACGTTCGACAGCTCCGCGGTCATCGCTTTTTTGCCCGAAAATTGATTTTTTGGACTTTACCAAAAATGATTCAAAATGTCAATTGGATCGTGCCTCATGTTGAATAACCACTTTTTAAACCATCACATGACCAACATTTATATTTTTACAGAGTTTTGCTTACTCAGAAGCTTCAATTTTGACCAATTTCAGGCAGAGAAATGACTTTAAACACACTTATTTTAGTTGAAAAGGTAATAATTCACATCCAACAGTAATTTGCAGTCAAAAGATTAAATGTTAAAATTTCATCAGAATTGACCATTTTGGGAACGTTCGACAGCTCCGCGGTCATCGTTTTTTGTCCGAAAATTCATTTTTTGGACTTTACCAAAAATGATTCAAAATGTCAATTGGATCGTGCCTCATGTTGAATAACCACTTTTTAAACCCTCACAGTGACCAAAATTGCCATTTTTACAGAGTTTTGCTTACTCAGAAGCTTCAATTTTGACCAATTTCAGGCAGAGAAATGACTTTAAACACACTTATTTTAGTTGAAAAGGTAATAATTCACATCCAACAGTAATTTGCAGTCAAAAGATTAAACGTTAAAATTTCATCAGAATTGACCATTTTGGGAACGTTCGACAGCTCCGCGGTCATCGTTTTTTGTCCGAAAATGGATTTTTTGGACTTTACCAAAAATGATTCAAAATGTCAATTGGATCGTGCCTCATGTTGAATAACCACTTTTTAAACCCTCACAGTGACCAAAATTGCCATTTTTACAGAGTTTTGCTTACTCAGAAGCTTCAATTTTGACCAATTTCAGGCAGAGAAATGACTTTAAACACACTTATTTTAGTTAAAAAAGTAATAATTCGCATCCAACAGTAATTTGCAGTCAAAAGTTTAAATGTTAATATTTCATCAAAATTGACCATTTTGGGAACGTTGACAGCTCTGCGGTCATCGTTTTTTGTCCGAAAATGGATTTTTTGGACTTTACCAAAAATGATTCAAAATGTCAATTGGATCGTGCCTCATGTTGAATAACCACTTTTTAAACCCTCACAGTGACCAAAATTGCAATTTTTACAGAGTTTTGCTTACTCAGAAGCTTCAATTTTGACCAATTTCAGGCAGAGAAATGACTTTAAACACACTTATTTTAGTTGAAAAGGTAATAATTCACATCCAACAGTAATTTGCAGTCAAAAGATTAAACGTTAAAATTTCATCAGAATTGACCATTTTGGGAACGTTCGACAGCTCCGCGGTCATCGTTTTTTGTCCGAAAATGGATTTTTTGGACTTTACCAAAAATGATTCAAAATGTCAATTGGATCGTGCCTCATGTTGAATAACCACTTTTTAAACCCTCACAGTGACCAAAATTTCCATTTTTACAGAGTTTTGCTTACTCAGAAGCTTCAATTTTGACCAATTTCAGGCAGAGAAATGACTTTAAACACACTTATTTTAGTTAAAAAAGTAATAATTCGCATCCAACAGTAATTTGCAGTCAAAAGATTAAATGTTAATATTTCATCAAAATTGACCATTTTGGGAACGTTTGACAGCTCCGCGGTCATCGTTTTTTGTCCGAAAATTGATTTTTGGGACTTTACCAAAAATGATTCAAAATGTCAATTGGATCGTGCCTCATGTTGAATAACCACTTTTTAAACCCTCACAGTGACCAAAATTGCCATTTTTACAGAGTTTTGCTTACTCAGAAGCTTCAATTTTGACCAATTTCAGGCACAGAAATGACTTTAAACACACTTATTTTAGTTGAAAAAGTGATAATTCACATCCAACAGTAATTATGCAGTCAAAAGATTAAATGTTAAAATTTCATCAGAATTGACCATTTTGGGAACGTTCGACAGCTCCGCGGTCATCGTTTTTTGTCCGAAAATTGATTTTTTGGACTTTACCAAAAATGATTCAAAATGTCAATTGGATCGTGCCTCATGTTGAATAACCACTTTTTAAACCCTCACAGTGACCAAAATTGCCATTTTTACAGAGTTTTGCTTACTCAGAAGCTTCAATTTTGACCAATTTCAGGCACAGAAATGACTTTAAACACACTTATTTTAGTTGAAAAAGTAATAATTCACATCCAACAGTAATTATGCAGTCAAAAGATTAAATGTTAAAATTTCATCAGAATTGACCATTTTGGGAACGTTCGACAGCTCCGCGGTCATCGTTTTTTGTCCGAAAATTGATTTTTTGGACTTTACCAAAAATGATTCAAAATGTCAATTGGATCGTGCCTCATGTTGAATAACCACTTTTTAAACCCTCACAGTGACCAAAATTGCCATTTTTACAGAGTTTTGCTTACTCAGAAGCTTCAATTTTGACCAATTTCAGGCAGAGAAATTACTTTAAACACACTTATTTTAGTTGAAAAAGTAATAATTCATATCCAACAGTAATTTGCAGTCAAAAGATTAAATGTTTAAATTTCATCAGAATTGACCATTTTGGGAACGTTCGACAGCTCCGCGGTCATCGTTTTTTGTCCGAAAATTGATTTTTTGGACTTTACCAAAAATGATTCAAAATGTCAATTGGATCGTGCCTCATGTTGAATAACCACTTTTTAAACCCTCACAGTGACCAAAATTGACATTTTTACAGAGTTTTGCTTACTCAGAAGCTTCAATTTTGACCAATTTCAGGCAGAGAAATGACTTTAAACACACTTATTTTAGTTGAAAAGGTAATAATTCACATCCAACAGTAATTTGCAGTCAAAAGATTAAATGTTAAAATTTCATCAGAATTGACCATTTTGGGAACGTTCGACAGCTCCGCGGTCATCGTTTTTTGTCCGAAAATTGATTTTTTGGACTTTACCAAAAATGATTCAAAATGTTAATTGGATCGTGCCTCATGTTGAATAACCACTTTTTAAACCCTCACAGTGACCAAAATTGCCATTTTTACAGAGTTTTGCTTACTCAGAAGCTTCAATTTTAACCAATTTCAGGCACAGAAATGACTTTAAACACACTTATTTTAGTTGAAAAAGTAATAATTCACATCCAACAGTAATTTGCAGTCAAAAGATTAAATGTTAAAATTTCATCAGAATTGACCATTTTGGGAACGTTCGACAGCTCCGCGGTCATTGTTTTTCGTCCGAAAATTGATTTTTTGGACTTTACCAAAAATGATTCAAAATGTCAATTGGATCGTGCTTCATGTTGAATAACCACTTTTTAAACCCTCACAGTGACCAAAATTGACATTTTTACAGAGTTTTGCTTACTCAGAAGCTTCAATTTTGACCAATTTCAGGCAGAGAAATGACTTTAAACACACTTATTTTAGTTGAAAAGGTAATAATTCACATCTAACAGTAATTTGCAGTCAAAAGATTAAATGTTAAAATTTCATCAGAATTGACCATTTTGGAAACGTTCCACAGCTCCGCGGTCATCGTTTTTTGTCCGAAAATTGATTTTTTGGACTTTACCAAAAATGATTCAAAATGTCAATTGGATCGTGCCTCATGTTGAATAACCACTTTTTAAACCCTCACAGTGACCAAAATTGACATTTTTACAGAGTTTTGCTTACTCAGAAGCTTCAATTTTGACCAATTTCAGGCAGAGAAATGACTTTAAACACACTTATTTTAGTTGAAAAGGTAATATTTCACATCCAACAGTAATTTGCAGTCAAAAGATTAAATGTTAAAATTTCATCAGAATTGACCATTTTGGGAACGTTCGACAGCTCCACGGTCATCGTTTTTTGTCCGAAAATTGATTTTTTGGACTTTACCAAAAATGATTCAAAATGTCAATTGGATCGTGCCTCATGGTGAATAACCACTTTTTAAACCCTCACAGTGACCAAAATTGCCATTTTTACAGAGTTTTTCTTACTCAGAAGCTTCAATTTTGAACAATTTCAGGCACAGAAATGACTTTAAACACACTTATTTTAGTTGAAAAAGTAATAATTCACATCCAACAGTAATTATGCAGTCAAAAGAATAAATGTTAAAATTTCATCAGAATTGACCATTTTGGGAACGTTCGACAGCTCCGCGGTCATCGTTTTTTGTCCGAAAATTGATTTTTTGGACTTTACCAAAAATGATTCAAAATGTCAATTGGATCGTGCCTCATGTTGAATAACCACTTTTTAAACCCTCACAGTGACCAAAATTGACATTTTTACAGAGTTTTGCTTACTCAGAAGCTTCAATTTTGACCAATTTCAGGCAGAGAAATGACTTTAAACACACTTATTTTAGTTGAAAAGGTAATAATTCACATCCAACAGTAATTTGCAGTCAAAAGACTAAATGTTAAAATTTCATCAGAATTGACCATTTTGGGAACGTTCGACAGCTCCGCGGTCATCGCTTTTTTGCCCGAAAATTGATTTTTTGGACTTTACCAAAAATGATTCAAAATGTCAATTGGATCGTGCCTCATGTTGAATAACCACTTTTTAAACCATCACATGACCAAAATTTACATTTTTACAGAGTTTTGCTTACTCAGAAGCTTCAATTTTGACCAATTTCAGGCAGAGAAATGACTTTAAACACACTTATTTTAGTTGAAAAGGTAATAATTCACATCCAACAGTAATTTGCAGTCAAAAGATTAAATGTTAAAATTTCATCAGAATTGACCATTTTGGGAACGTTCGACAGCTCCGCGGTCATCGTTTTTTGTCCGAAAATTCATTTTTTGGACTTTACCAAAAATGATTCAAAATGTCAATTGGATCGTGCCTCATGTTGAATAACCACTTTTTAAACCCTCACAGTGACCAAAATTGCCATTTTTACAGAGTTTTGCTTACTCAGA
Organism: Lissotriton helveticus; assembly: GCF_964261635.1. Lineage (NCBI taxonomy): Eukaryota > Metazoa > Chordata > Amphibia > Caudata > Salamandridae > Lissotriton > Lissotriton helveticus. The sequence continues at coordinate 20,465 of NW_027612068.1, forward strand.
AGCTTCAATTTTGACCAATTTCAGGCAGAGAAATGACTTTAAACACACTTATTTTTGTTAAAAAGTAATAATTCACATCCAACAGTAATTTGCAGTCAAAAGATTAAATGTTAAAATTTCATCAGAATTGACCATTTTGGGAACGTTCGACAGCTCCGCGGTCATCGTTTTTCGTCCGAAAATTGATTTTTGGGACTTTACCAAAAATGATTCAAAATGTCAATTGGATCGTGCCTCATGTTGAATAACCACTTTTTAAACCCTCACATGACCAAAATTTACATTTTTACAGAGTTTTGCTTACTCAGAAGCTTCAATTTTTGACCAATTTCAGGCAGAGAAATGACTTTAAACACACTTATTTTAGTTGAAAAGGTAATAATTCACATCCAACAGTAATTTGCAGTCAAAAGATTAAACGTTAAAATTTCATCAGAATTGACCATTTTGGGAACGTTCGACAGCTCCGCGGTCATCGTTTTTTGTCCGAAAATGGATTTTTTGGACTTTACCAAAAATGATTCAAAATGTCAATTGGATCGTGCCTCATGTTGAATAACCACTTTTTAAACCCTCACAGTGACCAAAATTGCCATTTTTACAGAGTTTTGCTTACTCAGAAGCTTCAATTTTGACCAATTTCAGGCAGAGAAATGACTTTAAACACACTTATTTTAGTTAAAAAAGTAATAATTCGCATCCAACAGTAATTTGCAGTCAAAAGATTAAATGTTAATATTTCATCAAAATTGACCATTTTGGGAACGTTGACAGCTCCGCGGTCATCGTTTTTTGTCCGAAAATGGATTTTTTGGACTTTACCAAAAATGATTCAAAATGTCAATTGGATCGTGCCTCATGTTGAATAACCACTTTTTAAACCCTCACAGTGACCAAAATTGCAATTTTTACAGAGTTTTGCTTACTCAGAAGCTTCAATTTTGACCAATTTCAGGCAGAGAAATGACTTTAAACACACTTATTTTAGTTGAAAAGGTAATAATTCACATCCAACAGTAATTTGCAGTCAAAAGATTAAACGTTAAAATTTCATCAGAATTGACCATTTTGGGAACGTTCGACAGCTCCGCGGTCATCGTTTTTTGTCCGAAAATGGATTTTTTGGACTTTACCAAAAATGATTCAAAATGTCAATTGGATCTTGCCTCATGTTGAATAACCACTTTTTAAACCCTCACAGTGACCAAAATTGCCATTTTTACAGAGTTTTGCTTACTCAGAAGCTTCAATTTTGACCAATTTCAGGCAGAGAAATGACTTTAAACACACTTATTTTAGTTAAAAAAGTAATAATTCGCATCCAACAGTAATTTGCAGTCAAAAGATTAAATGTTAATATTTCATCAAAATTGACCATTTTGGGAACGTTTGACAGCTCCGCGGTCATCGTTTTTTGTCCGAAAATTGATTTTTTGGACTTTACCAAAAATGATTCAAAATGTCAATTGGATCGTGCCTCATGTTGAATAACCACTTTTTAAACCCTCACAGTGACCAAAATTGCCATTTTTACAGAGTTTTGCTTACTCAGAAGCTTCAATTTTGACCAATTTCAGGCAGAGAAATGACTTTAAACACACTTATTTTAGTTGAAAAGGTAATAATTCACATCCAACAGTAATTTGCAGTCAAAAGATTAAATGTTAAAATTTCATCAGAATTGACCATTTTGGGAACGTTCGACAGCTCCGCGGTCATCGTTTTTTGTCCGAAAATTGATTTTTTGGACTTTACCAAAAATGATTCAAAATGTCAATTGGATCGTGCCTCATGTTGAATAACCACTTTTTAAACCCTCACAGTGACCAAAATTGCCATTTTTACAGAGTTTTGCTTACTCAGAAGCTTCAATTTTGACCAATTTCAGGCACAGAAATGACTTTAAACACACTTATTTTAGTTGAAAAAGTAATAATTCACATCCAACAGTAATTATGCAGTCAAAAGATTAAATGTTAAAATTTCATCAGAATTGACCATTTTGGGAACGTTCGACAGCTCCGCGGTCATCGTTTTTTGTCCGAAAATTGATTTTTTGGACTTTACCAAAAATGATTCAAAATGTCAATTGGATCGTGCCTCATGTTGAATAACCACTTTTTAAACCCTCACAGTGACCAAAATTGCCATTTTTACAGAGTTTTGCTTACTCAGAAGCTTCAATTTTGACCAATTTCAGGCAGAGAAATTACTTTAAACACACTTATTTTAGTTGAAAAAGTAATAATTCATATCCAACAGTAATTTGCAGTCAAAAGATTAAATGTTTAAATTTCATCAGAATTGACCATTTTGGGAACGTTCGACAGCTCCGCGGTCATCGTTTTTTGTCCGAAAATTGATTTTTTGGACTTTACCAAAAATGATTCAAAATGTCAATTGGATCGTGCCTCATGTTGAATAACCACTTTTTAAACCCTCACAGTGACCAAAATTGACATTTTTACAGAGTTTTGCTTACTCAGAAGCTTCAATTTTGACCAATTTCAGGCAGAGAAATGACTTTAAACACACTTATTTTAGTTGAAAAGGTAATAATTCACATCCAACAGTAATTTGCAGTCAAAAGATTAAATGTTAAAATTTCATCAGAATTGACCATTTTGGGAACGTTCGACAGCTCCGCGGTCATCGTTTTTTGTCCGAAAATTGATTTTTTGGACTTTACCAAAAATGATTCAAAATGTTAATTGGATCGTGCCTCATGTTGAATAACCACTTTTTAAACCCTCACAGTGACCAAAATTGCCATTTTTACAGAGTTTTGCTTACTCAGAAGCTTCAATTTTAACCAATTTCAGGCACAGAAATGACTTTAAACACACTTATTTTAGTTGAAAAAGTAATAATTCACATCCAACAGTAATTTGCAGTCAAAAGATTAAATGTTAAAATTTCATCAGAATTGACCATTTTGGGAACGTTCGACAGCTCCGCGGTCATTGTTTTTCGTCCGAAAATTGATTTTTTGGACTTTACCAAAAATGATTCAAAATGTCAATTGGATCGTGCTTCATGTTGAATAACCACTTTTTAAACCCTCACAGTGACCAAAATTGACATTTTTACAGAGTTTTGCTTACTCAGAAGCTTCAATTTTGACCAATTTCAGGCAGAGAAATGACTTTAAACACACTTATTTTAGTTGAAAAGGTAATAATTCACATCTAACAGTAATTTGCAGTCAAAAGATTAAATGTTAAAATTTCATCAGAATTGACCATTTTGGAAACGTTCGACAGCTCCGCGGTCATCGTTTTTTGTCCGAAAATTGATTTTTTGGACTTTACCAAAAATGATTCAAAATGTCAATTGGATCGTGCCTCATGTTGAATAACCACTTTTTAAACCCTCACAGTGACCAAAATTGACATTTTTACAGAGTTTTGCTTACTCAGAAGCTTCAATTTTGACCAATTTCAGGCAGAGAAATGACTTTAAACACACTTATTTTAGTTGAAAAGGTAATATTTCACATCCAACAGTAATTTGCAGTCAAAAGATTAAATGTTAAAATTTCATCAGAATTGACCATTTTGGGAACGTTCGACAGCTTCCACGGTCATCGTTTTTTGTCCGAAAATTGATTTTTTGGACTTTACCAAAAATGATTCAAAATGTCAATTGGATCGTGCCTCATGGTGAATAACCACTTTTTAAACCCTCACAGTGACCAAAATTGCCATTTTTACAGAGTTTTTCTTACTCAGAAGCTTCAATTTTGAACAATTTCAGGCACAGAAATGACTTTAAACACACTTATTTTAGTTGAAAAAGTAATAATTCACATCCAACAGTAATTATGCAGTCAAAAGATTAAATGTTAAAATTTCATCAGAATTGACCATTTTGGGAACGTTCGACAGCTCCGCGGTCATCGTTTTTTGTCCGAAAATTGATTTTTTGGACTTTACCAAAAATGATTCAAAATGTCAATTGGATCGTGCCTCATGTTGAATAACCACTTTTTAAACCCTCACAGTGACCAAAATTGACATTTTTACAGAGTTTTGCTTACTCAGAAGCTTCAATTTTGACCAATTTCAGGCAGAGAAATGACTTTAAACACACTTATTTTAGTTGAAAAGGTAATAATTCACATCCAACAGTAATTTGCAGTCAAAAGATTAAATGTTAAAATTTCATCAGAATTGACCATTTTGGGAACGTTCGACAGCTCCGCGGTCATCGCTTTTTTGCCCGAAAATTGATTTTTTGGACTTTACCAAAAATGATTCAAAATGTCAATTGGATCGTGCCTCATGTTGAATAACCACTTTTTAAACCATCACATGACCAAAATTTACATTTTTACAGAGTTTTGCTTACTCAGAAGCTTCAATTTTGACCAATTTCAGGCAGAGAAATGACTTTAAACACACTTATTTTAGTTGAAAAGGTAATAATTCACATCCAACAGTAATTTGCAGTCAAAAGATTAAATGTTAAAATTTCATCAGAATTGACCATTTTGGGAACGTTCGACAGCTCCGCGGTCATCGTTTTTTGTCCGAAAATTCATTTTTTGGACTTTACCAAAAATGATTCAAAATGTCAATTGGATCGTGCCTCATGTTGAATAACCACTTTTTAAACCCTCACAGTGACCAAAATTGCCATTTTTACAGAGTTTTGCTTACTCAGAAGCTTCAATTTTGACCAATTTCAGGCAGAGAAATGACTTTAAACACACTTATTTTTGTTAAAAAGTAATAATTCACATCCAACAGTAATTTGCAGTCAAAAGATTAAATGTTAAAATTTCATCAGAATTGACAATTTTGGGAACGTTCGACAGCTCCGCGGTCATCGTTTTTCGTCCGAAAATTGATTTTTGGGACTTTACCAAAAATGATTCAAAATGTCAATTGGATCGTGCCTCATGTTGAATAACCACTTTTTAAACCCTCACATGACCAAAATTTACATTTTTACAGAGTTTTGCTTACTCAGAAGCTTCAATTTTTGACCAATTTCAGGCAGAGAAATGACTTTAAACACACTTATTTTAGTTGAAAAGGTAATAATTCACATCCAACAGTAATTTGCAGTCAAAAGATTAAACGTTAAAATTTCATCAGAATTGACCATTTTGGGAACGTTCGACAGCTCCGCGGTCATCGTTTTTTGTCCGAAAATGGATTTTTTGGACTTTACCAAAAATGATTCAAAATGTCAATTGGATCGTGCCTCATGTTGAATAACCACTTTTTAAACCCTCACAGTGACCAAAATTGCCATTTTTACAGAGTTTTGCTTACTCAGAAGCTTCAATTTTGACCAATTTCAGGCAGAGAAATGACTTTAAACACACTTATTTTAGTTAAAAAAGTAATAATTCGCATCCAACAGTAATTTGCAGTCAAAAGATTAAATGTTAATATTTCATCAAAATTGACCATTTTGGGAACGTTGACAGCTCCGCGGTCATCGTTTTTTGTCCGAAAATGGATTTTTTGGACTTTACCAAAAATGATTCAAAATGTCAATTGGATCGTGCCTCATGTTGAATAACCACTTTTTAAACCCTCACAGTGACCAAAATTGCAATTTTTACAGAGTTTTGCTTACTCAGAAGCTTCAATTTTGACCAATTTCAGGCAGAGAAATGACTTTAAACACACTTATTTTAGTTGAAAAGGTAATAATTCACATCCAACAGTAATTTGCAGTCAAAAGATTAAACGTTAAAATTTCATCAGAATTGACCATTTTGGGAACGTTCGACAGCTCCGCGGTCATCGTTTTTTGTCCGAAAATGGATTTTTTGGACTTTACCAAAAATGATTCAAAATGTCAATTGGATCGTGCCTCATGTTGAATAACCACTTTTTAAACCCTCACAGTGACCAAAATTGCCATTTTTACAGAGTTTTGCTTACTCAGAAGCTTCAATTTTGACCAATTTCAGGCAGAGAAATGACTTTAAACACACTTATTTTAGTTAAAAAAGTAATAATTCGCATCCAACAGTAATTTGCAGTCAAAAGATTAAATGTTAATATTTCATCAAAATTGACCATTTTGGGAACGTTTGACAGCTCCGCGGTCATCGTTTTTTGTCCGAAAATTGATTTTTTGGACTTTACCAAAAATGATTCAAAATGTCAATTGGATCGTGCCTCATGTTGAATAACCACTTTTTAAACCCTCACAGTGACCAAAATTGCCATTTTTACAGAGTTTTGCTTACTCAGAAGCTTCAATTTTGACCAATTTCAGGCAGAGAAATGACTTTAAACACACTTATTTTAGTTGAAAAGGTAATAATTCACATCCAACAGTAATTTGCAGTCAAAAGATTAAATGTTAAAATTTCATCAGAATTGACCATTTTGGGAACGTTCGACAGCTCCGCGGTCATCGTTTTTTGTCCGAAAATTGATTTTTTGGACTTTACCAAAAATGATTCAAAATGTCAATTGGATCGTGCCTCATGTTGAATAACCACTTTTTAAACCCTCACAGTGACCAAAATTGCCATTTTTACAGAGTTTTGCTTACTCAGAAGCTTCAATTTTGACCAATTTCAGGCACAGAAATGACTTTAAACACACTTATTTTAGTTGAAAAAGTAATAATTCACATCCAACAGTAATTATGCAGTCAAAAGATTAAATGTTAAAATTTCATCAGAATTGACCATTTTGGGAACGTTCGACAGCTCCGCGGTCATCGTTTTTTGTCCGAAAATTGATTTTTTGGACTTTACCAAAAATGATTCAAAATGTCAATTGGATCGTGCCTCATGTTGAATAACCACTTTTTAAACCCTCACAGTGACCAAAATTGCCATTTTTACAGAGTTTTGCTTACTCAGAAGCTTCAATTTTGACCAATTTCAGGCAGAGAAATTACTTTAAACACACTTATTTTAGTTGAAAAAGTAATAATTCATATCCAACAGTAATTTGCAGTCAAAAGATTAAATGTTAAAATTTCATCAGAATTGACCATTTTGGGAACGTTCGACAGCTCCGCGGTCATCGTTTTTTGTCCGAAAATTGATTTTTTGGACTTTACCAAAAATGATTCAAAATGTCAATTGGATCGTGCCTCATGTTGAATAACCACTTTTTAAACCCTCACAGTGACCAAAATTGACATTTTTACAGAGTTTTGCTTACTCAGAAGCTTCAATTTTGACCAATTTCAGGCAGAGAAATGACTTTAAACACACTTATTTTAGTTGAAAAGGTAATAATTCACATCCAACAGTAATTTGCAGTCAAAAGATTAAATGTTAAAATTTCATCAGAATTGACCATTTTGGGAACGTTCGACAGCTCCGCGGTCATCGTTTTTTGTCCGAAAATTGATTTTTTGGACTTTACCAAAAATGATTCAAAATGTTAATTGGATCGTGCCTCATGTTGAATAACCACTTTTTAAACCCTCACAGTGACCAAAATTGCCATTTTTACAGAGTTTTGCTTACTCAGAAGCTTCAATTTTGACCAATTTCAGGCACAGAAATGACTTTAAACACACTTATTTTAGTTGAAAAAGTAATAATTCACATCCAACAGTAATTTGCAGTCAAAAGATTAAATGTTAAAATTTCATCAGAATTGACCATTTTGGGAACGTTCGACAGCTCCGCGGTCATTGTTTTTCGTCCGAAAATTGATTTTTTGGACTTTACCAAAAATGATTCAAAATGTCAATTGGATCGTGCTTCATGTTGAATAACCACTTTTTAAACCCTCACAGTGACCAAAATTGACATTTTTACAGAGTTTTGCTTACTCAGAAGCTTCAATTTTGACCAATTTCAGGCAGAGAAATGACTTTAAACACACTTATTTTAGTTGAAAAGGTAATAATTCACATCTAACAGTAATTTGCAGTCAAAAGATTAAATGTTAAAATTTCATCAGAATTGACCATTTTGGAAACGTTCGACAGCTCCGCGGTCATCGTTTTTTGTCCGAAAATTGATTTTTTGGACTTTACCAAAAATGATTCAAAATGTCAATTGGATCGTGCCTCATGTTGAATAACCACTTTTTAAACCCTCACAGTGACCAAAATTGCCATTTTTACAGAGTTTTGCTTACTCAGAAGCTTCAATTTTGACCAATTTCAGGCACAGAAATGACTTTAAACACACTTATTTTAGTTGAAAAGTAATAATTCACATCCAACAGTAATTATGCAGTCAAAAGATTAAATGTTAAAATTTCATCAGAATTGACCATTTTGGGAACGTTTGACAGCTCCGCGGTCATCGTTTTTTGTCCGAAAATTGATTTTTTGGACTTTACCAAAAATGATTCAAAATGTCAATTGGATCGTGCCTCATGTTGAATAACCACTTTTTAAACCCTCACAGTGACCAAAATTGCCATTTTTACAGAGTTTTGCTTACTCAGAAGCTTCAATTTTGACCAATTTCAGGCAGAGAAATTACTTTAAACACACTTATTTTAGTTGAAAAAGTAATAATTCATATCCAACAGTAATTTGCAGTCAAAAGATTAAATGTTAAAATTTCATCAGAATTGACCATTTTGGGAACGTTCGACAGCTCCGCGGTCATCGTTTTTTGTCCGAAAATTGATTTTTTGGACTTTACCAAAAATGATTCAAAATGTCAATTGGATCGTGCCTCATGTTGAATAACCACTTTTTAAACCCTCACAGTGACCAAAATTGACATTTTTACAGAGTTTTGCTTACTCAGAAGCTTCAATTTTGACCAATTTCAGGCAGAGAAATGACTTTAAACACACTTATTTTAGTTGAAAAGGTAATAATTCACATCCAACAGTAATTTGCAGTCAAAAGATTAAATGTTAAAATTTCATCAGAATTGACCATTTTGGGAACGTTCGACAGCTCCGCGGTCATCGTTTTTTGTCCGAAAATTGATTTTTTGGACTTTACCAAAAATGATTCAAAATGTTAATTGGATCGTGCCTCATGTTGAATAACCACTTTTTAAACCCTCACAGTGACCAAAATTGCCATTTTTACAGAGTTTTGCTTACTCAGAAGCTTCAATTTTGACCAATTTCAGGCACAGAAATGACTTTAAACACAATTATTTTAGTTGAAAAAGTAATAATTCACATCCAACAGTAATTTGCAGTCAAAAGATTAAATGTTAAAATGTCATCAGAATTGACCATTTTGGGAACGTTCGACAGCTCCGCGGTCATTGTTTTTCGTCCGAAAATTGATTTTTTGGACTTTACCAAAAATGATTCAAAATGTCAATTGGATCGTGCTTCATGTTGAATAACCACTTTTTAAACCCTCACAGTGACCAAAATTGACATTTTTACAGAGTTTTGCTTACTCAGAAGCTTCAATTTTGACCAATTTCAGGCAGAGAAATGACTTTAAACACACTTATTTTAGTTGAAAAGGTAATAATTCACATCTAACAGTAATTTGCAGTCAAAAGATTAAATGTTAAAATTTCATCAGAATTGACCATTTTGGAAACGTTCGACAGCTCCGCGGTCATCGTTTTTTGTCCGAAAATTGATTTTTTGGACTTTACCAAAAATGATTCAAAATGTCAATTGGATCGTGCCTCATGTTGAATAACCACTTTTTAAACCCTCACAGTGACCAAAATTGCCATTTTTACAGAGTTTTGCTTACTCAGAAGCTTCAATTTTGACCAATTTCAGGCACAGAAATGACTTTAAACACACTTATTTTAGTTGAAAAGTAATAATTCACATCCAACAGTAATTATGCAGTCAAAAGATTAAATGTTAAAATTTCATCAGAATTGACCATTTTGGGAACGTTTGACAGCTCCGCGGTCATCGTTTTTTGTCCGAAAATTGATTTTTTGGACTTTACCAAAAATGATTCAAAATGTCAATTGGATCGTGCCTCATGTTGAATAACCACTTTTTAAACCCTCACAGTGACCAAAATTGCCATTTTTACAGAGTTTTGCTTACTCAGAAGCTTCAATTTTGACCAATTTCAGGCAGAGAAATGACTTTAAACACACTTATTTTAGTTGAAAAGGTAATAATTCACATCCAACAGTAATTTGCAGTCAAAAGATTAAATGTTAAAATTTCATCAGAATTGACCATTTTGGAAACGTTCGACAGCTCCGCGGTCATCGTTTTTGTCCGAAAATTGATTTTTTGGACTTTACCAAAAATGATTCAAAATGTCAATTGGATCGTGCCTCATGTTGAATAACCACTTTTTAAACCCTCACAGTGACCAAAATTGCCATTTTTACAGAGTTTTGCTTACTCAGAAGCTTCAATTTTGACCAATTTCAGGCATAGAAATGACTTTAAACACACTTATTTTAGTTGAAAAAGTAATAATTCACATCCAACAGTAATTATGCAGTCAAAAGATTAAATGTTAAAATTTCATCAGAATTGACCATTTTGGGAACGTTCGACAGCTCCGCGGTCATCGTTTTTTGTCCGAAAATTGATTTTTTGGACTTTACCAAAAATGATTCAAAATGTCAATTGGATCGTGCCTCATGTTGAATAACCACTTTTTAAACCCTCACAGTGACCAAAATTGCCATTTTTACAGAGTTTTGCTTACTCAGAAGCTTCAATTTTGACCAATTTCAGGCAGAGAAATTACTTTAAACACACTTATTTTAGTTGAAAAAGTAATAATTCACATCTAACAGTAATTTGCAGTCAAAAGATTAAATGTTAAAATTTCATCAGAATTGACCATTTTGGGAACGTTCGACAGCTCCGCGGTCATCGTTTTTTGTCCGAAAATTGATTTTTTGGACTTTACCAAAAATGATTCAAAATGTCAATTGGATCGTGCCTCATGTTGAATAACCACTTTTTAAACCCTCACAGTGACCAAAATTGCCATTTTTACAGAGTTTTGCTTACTCAGAAGCTTCAATTTTGACCAATTTCAGGCACAGAAATGACTTTAAACACACCTATTTTAGTTGAAAAAGTAATAATTCACATCCAACAGTAATTCTGCAGTCAAAAGATTAAATGTTAAAATTTCATCAGAATTGACCATTTTGGGAACGTTCGACAGCTCCGCGGTCATCGTTTTTTGTCCGAAAATGGATTTTTTGGACTTTACCAAAAATGATTCAAAATGTCAATTGGATCGTGCCTCATGTTGAATAACCACTTTTTAAACCCTCACAGTGACCAAAATTGCCATTTTTACAGAGTTTTGCTTACTCAGAAGCTTCAATTTTGACCAATTTCAGCCAGAGAAATGACTTTAAACACACTTATTTTAGTTGAAAAAGTAATAATTCACATCCAACAGTAATTTGCAGTCAAAAGATTAAATGTTAAAATTTCATCAGAATTGACCATTTTGGGAACGTTCGACAGCTCCGCGGTCATCGTTTTTCGTCCGAAAATGGATTTTTTGGACTTTACCAAAAATGATTCAAAATGTCAATTGGATCGTGCCTCATGTTGAATAACCACTTTTTAAACCCTCACAGTGACCAAAATTGACATTTTTACAGAGTTTTGCTTACTGAGAAGCTTCAATTTTGACTAATTTCAGGCAGAGAAATGATTTTAAACACACTTATTTTAGTTGAAAAGATAATAATTCACATCCAACAGTAATTTGCAGTCAAAAGATTAAATGTTAAAATTTCATCAGAATTGACCATTTTGGGAACGTTCGACGGCTCCACGGTCATCGCTTTTTTGTCCGAAAATGGATTTTTTGGACTTTACCAAAAATGATTCAAAATGTCAATTGGATCGTGCCTCATGTTGAATAACCACTTTTTAAACCCTCACAGTGACCAAAATTGCCATTTTTACAGAGTTTTGCTTACTCAGAAGCTTCAATTTTGACCAATTTCAGGCAGAGAAATGACTTTAAACACACTTATTTTAGTTAAAAAAGTAATAATTCACATCCAACAGTAATTTGCAGTCAAAAGATTAAATGTTAAAATTTCATCAGAATTGACCATTTTGGGAACGTTCGACAGCTCCGCGGTCATCGTTTTTCGTCCGAAAATGGATTTTTTGGACTTTACCAAAAATGATTCAAAATGTCAATTGGATCGTGCCTCATGTTGAATAACCACTTTTTAAACCATCACATGACCAAAATTTACATTTTTACAGAGTTTTGCTTACTCAGAAGCTTCAATTTTGACCAATTTCAGGCAGAGAAATGACTTTAAACACACTTATTTTAGTTAAAAAAGTAATAATTCGCATCCAACAGTAATTTGCAGTTAAAAGATTAAATGTTAAAATTTCATCAGAATTGACCATTTTGGGAACGTTCGACAGCTCCGCGGTCATCGTTTTTCGTCCGAAAATTGATTTTTTTGGACTTTACCAAAAATGATTCAAAATGTCAATTGGATCGTGCCTCATGTTGAATAACCACTTTTTAAACCCTCACAGTGACCAAAATTGACATTTTTACAGAGTTTTGCTTACTCAGAAGCTTCAATTTTGACCAATTTCAGGCAGAGAAATGACTTTAAACACACTTATTTTAGTTGAAAAGGTAATAATTCACATCCAACAGTAATTTGCAGTCAAAAGATTAAATGTTAATATTTCATCAAAATTGACCATTTTGGGAACGTTTGACAGCTCCGCGGTCATCGTTTTTTGTCCGAAAATTGATTTTTTGGACTTTACCAAAAATGATTCAAAATGTCAATTGGATCGTGCCTCATGTTGAATAACCACTTTTTAAACCCTCACAGTGACCAAAATTGCAATTTTTACAGAGTTTTGCTTACTCAGAAGCTTCAATTTTGACCAATTTCAGGCAGAGAAATGACTTTAAACACACTTATTTTAGTTGAAAAGGTAATTAATTCACATCTAACAGTAATTTGCAGTCAAAAGATTAAATGTTAAAATTTCATCAGAATTGACCATTTTGGAAACGTTCGACAGCTCCGCGGTCATCGTTTTTTGTCCGAAAATTGATTTTTTGGACTTTACCAAAAATGATTCAAAATGTCAATTGGATCGTGCCTCATGTTGAATAACCACTTTTTAAACCCTCACAGTGACCAAAATTGACATTTTTACAGAGTTTTGCTTACTCAGAAGCTTCAATTTTGACCAATTTCAGGCAGAGAAATGACTTTAAACACACTTATTTTAGTTGAAAAGGTAATATTTCACATCCAACAGTAATTTGCAGTCAAAAGATTAAATGTTAAAATTTCATCAGAATTGACCATTTTGGGAACGTTCGACAGCTCCACGGTCATCGTTTTTTGTCCGAAAATTGATTTTTTGGACTTTACCAAAAATGATTCAAAATGTCAATTGGATCGTGCCTCATGGTGAATAACCACTTTTTAAACCCTCACAGTGACCAAAATTGCCATTTTTACAGAGTTTTTCTTACTCAGAAGCTTCAATTTTGAACAATTTCAGGCACAGAAATGACTTTAAACACACTTATTTTAGTTGAAAAAGTAATAATTCACATCCAACAGTAATTATGCAGTCAAAAGATTAAATGTTAAAATTTCATCAGAATTGACCATTTTGGGAACGTTCGACAGCTCCGCGGTCATCGTTTTTTGTCCGAAAATTGATTTTTTGGACTTTACCAAAAATGATTCAAAATGTCAATTGGATCGTGCCTCATGTTGAATAACCACTTTTTAAACCCTCACAGTGACCAAAATTGACATTTTTACAGAGTTTTGCTTACTCAGAAGCTTCAATTTTGACCAATTTCAGGCAGAGAAATGACTTTAAACACACTTATTTTAGTTGAAAAGGTAATAATTCACATCCAACAGTAATTTGCAGTCAAAAGATTAAATGTTAAAATTTCATCAGAATTGACCATTTTGGGAACGTTCGACAGCTCCGCGGTCATCGCTTTTTTGCCCGAAAATTGATTTTTTGGACTTTACCAAAAATGATTCAAAATGTCAATTGGATCGTGCCTCATGTTGAATAACCACTTTTTAAACCATCACATGACCAAAATTTACATTTTTACAGAGTTTTGCTTACTCAGAAGCTTCAATTTTGACCAATTTCAGGCAGAGAAATGACTTTAAACACACTTATTTTAGTTGAAAAGGTAATAATTCACATCCAACAGTAATTTGCAGTCAAAAGATTAAATGTTAAAATTTCATCAGAATTGACCATTTTGGGAACGTTCGACAGCTCCGCGGTCATCGTTTTTTGTCCGAAAATTCATTTTTTGGACTTTACCAAAAATGATTCAAAATGTCAATTGGATCGTGCCTCATGTTGAATAACCACTTTTTAAACCCTCACAGTGACCAAAATTGCCATTTTTACAGAGTTTTGCTTACTCAGAAGCTTCAATTTTGACCAATTTCAGGCAGAGAAATGACTTTAAACACACTTATTTTTGTTAAAAAGTAATAATTCACATCCAACAGTAATTTGCAGTCAAAAGATTAAATGTTAAAATTTCATCAGAATTGACCATTTTGGGAACGTTCGACAGCTCCGCGGTCATCGTTTTTCGTCCGAAAATTGATTTTTGGGACTTTACCAAAAATGATTCAAAATGTCAATTGGATCGTGCCTCATGTTGAATAACCACTTTTTAAACCCTCACATGACCAAAATTTACATTTTTACAGAGTTTTGCTTACTCAGAAGCTTCAATTTTTGACCAATTTCAGGCAGAGAAATGACTTTAAACACACTTATTTTAGTTGAAAAGGTAATAATTCACATCCAACAGTAATTTGCAGTCAAAAGATTAAACGTTAAAATTTCATCAGAATTGACCATTTTGGGAACGTTCGACAGCTCCGCGGTCATCGTTTTTTGTCCGAAAATGGATTTTTTGGACTTTACCAAAAATGATTCAAAATGTCAATTGGATCGTGCCTCATGTTGAATAACCACTTTTTAAACCCTCACAGTGACCAAAATTGCAATTTTTACAGAGTTTTGCTTACTCAGAAGCTTCAATTTTGATCAATTTCAGGCAGAGAAATGACTTTAAACACACTTATTTTAGTTGAAAAGGTAATAATTCACATCCAACAGTAATTTGCAGTCAAAAGATTAAACGTTAAAATTTCATCAGAATTGACCATTTTGGGAACGTTCGACAGCTCCGCGGTCATCGTTTTTTGTCCGAAAATGGATTTTTTGGACTTTACCAAAAATGATTCAAAATGTCAATTGGATCGTGCCTCATGTTGAATAACCACTTTTTAAACCCTCACAGTGACCAAAATTGCCATTTTTACAGAGTTTTGCTTACTCAGAAGCTTCAATTTTGACCAATTTCAGGCAGAGAAATGACTTTAAACACACTTATTTTAGTTAAAAAAGTAATAATTCGCATCCAACAGTAATTTGCAGTCAAAAGATTAAATGTTAATATTTCATCAAAATTGACCATTTTGGGAACGTTTGACAGCTCCGCGGTCATCGTTTTTTGTCCGAAAATTGATTTTTTGGACTTTACCAAAAATGATTCAAAATGTCAATTGGATCGTGCCTCATGTTGAATAACCACTTTTTAAACCCTCACAGTGACCAAAATTGCCATTTTTACAGAGTTTTGCTTACTCAGAAGCTTCAATTTTGACCAATTTCAGGCAGAGAAATGACTTTAAACACACTTATTTTAGTTGAAAAGGTAATAATTCACATCCAACAGTAATTTGCAGTCAAAAGATTAAATGTTAAAATTTCATCAGAATTGACCATTTTGGGAACGTTCGACAGCTCCGCGGTCATCGTTTTTTGTCCGAAAATTGATTTTTTGGACTTTACCAAAAATGATTCAAAATGTCAATTGGATCGTGCCTCATGTTGAATAACCACTTTTTAAACCCTCACAGTGACCAAAATTGCCATTTTTACAGAGTTTTGCTTACTCAGAAGCTTCAATTTTGACCAATTTCAGGCACAGAAATGACTTTAAACACACTTATTTTAGTTGAAAAAGTAATAATTCACATCCAACAGTAATTATGCAGTCAAAAGATTAAATGTTAAAATTTCATCAGAATTGACCATTTTGGGAACGTTCGACAGCTCCGCGGTCATCGTTTTTTGTCCGAAAATTGATTTTTTGGACTTTACCAAAAATGATTCAAAATGTCAATTGGATCGTGCCTCATGTTGAATAACCACTTTTTAAACCCTCACAGTGACCAAAATTGCCATTTTTACAGAGTTTTGCTTACTCAGAAGCTTCAATTTTGACCAATTTCAGGCAGAGAAATTACTTTAAACACACTTATTTTAGTTGAAAAAGTAATAATTCATATCCAACAGTAATTTGCAGTCAAAAGATTAAATGTTTAAATTTCATCAGAATTGACCATTTTGGGAACGTTCGACAGCTCCGCGGTCATTGTTTTTTGTCCGAAAATTGATTTTTTGGACTTTACCAAAAATGATTCAAAATGTCAATTGGATCGTGCCTCATGTTGAATAACCTCTTTTTAAACCCTCACAGTGACCAAAATTGCCATTTTTACAGAGTTTTGCTTACTCAGAAGCTTCAATTTTGACCAATTTCAGGCAGAGAAATGACTTTAAACACACTTATTTTAGTTGAAAAAGTAATAATTCATATCCAACAGTAATTTGCAGTCAAAAGATTAAATGTTAAAATTTCATCAGAATTGACCATTTTGGGAACGTTCGACAGCTCCACGGTCATCGTTTTTTGTCCGAAAATTGATTTTTTGGACTTTACCAAAAATGATTCAAAATGTTAATTGGATCGTGCCTCATGTTGAATAACCACTTTTTAAACCCTCACAGTGACCAAAATTGCCATTTTTACAGAGTTTTGCTTACTCAGAAGCTTCAATTTTGACCAATTTCAGGCACAGAAATGACTTTAAACACACTTATTTTAGTTGAAAAAGTAATAATTCACATCCAACAGTAATTTGCAGTCAAAAGATTAAATGTTAAAATTTCATCAGAATTGACCATTTTGGGAACGTTCGACAGCTCCGCGGTCATTGTTTTTCGTCCGAAAATTGATTTTTTGGACTTTACCAAAAATGATTCAAAATGTCAATTGGATCGTGCTTCATGTTGAATAACCACTTTTTAAACCCTCACAGTGACCAAAATTGACATTTTTACAGAGTTTTGCTTACTCAGAAGCTTCAATTTTGACCAATTTCAGGCAGAGAAATGACTTTAAACACACTTATTTTAGTTGAAAAGGTAATAATTCACATCTAACAGTAATTTGCAGTCAAAAGATTAGATGTTAAAATTTCATCAGAATTGACCATTTTGGAAACGTTCGACAGCTCCGCGGTCATCGTTTTTTGTCCGAAAATTGATTTTTTGGACTTTACCAAAAATGATTCAAAATGTCAATTGGATCGTGCCTCATGTTGAATAACCACTTTTTAAACCCTCACAGTGACCAAAATTGCCATTTTTACAGAGTTTTGCTTACTCAGAAGCTTCAATTTTGACCAATTTCAGGCACAGAAATGACTTTAAACACACTTATTTTAGTTGAAAAAGTAATAATTCACATCCAACAGTAATTATGCAGTCAAAAGATTAAATGTTAAAATTTCATCAGATTTGACCATTTTGGGAACGTTTGACAGCTCCGCGGTCATCGTTTTTTGTCCGAAAATTGATTTTTTGGACTTTACCAAAAATGATTCAAAATGTCAATTGGATCGTGCCTCATGTTGAATAACCACTTTTTAAACCCTCACAGTGACCAAAATTGCCATTTTTACAGAGTTTTGCTTACTCAGAAGCTTCAATTTTGACCAATTTCAGGCAGAGAAATGACTTTAAACACACTTATTTTAGTTGAAAAGGTAATAATTCACATCCAACAGTAATTTGCAGTCAAAAGATTAAATGTTAAAATTTCATCAGAATTGACCATTTTGGAAACGTTCGACAGCTCCGCGGTCATCGTTTTTTGTCCGAAAATTGATTTTTTGGACTTTACCAAAAATGATTCAAAATGTCAATTGGATCGTGCCTCATGTTGAATAACCACTTTTTAAACCCTCACAGTGACCAAAATTGCCATTTTTACAGAGTTTTGCTTACTCAGAAGCTTCAATTTTGACCAATTTCAGGCACAGAAATGACTTTAAACACACTTATTTTAGTTGAAAAAGTAATAATTCACATCCAACAGTAATTATGCAGTCAAAAGATTAAATGTTAAAATTTCATCAGAATTGACCATTTTGGGAACGTTCGACAGCTCCGCGGTCATCGTTTTTTGTCCGAAAATTGATTTTTTGGACTTTACCAAAAATGATTCAAAATGTCAATTGGATCGTGCCTCATGTTGAATAACCACTTTTTAAACCCTCACAGTGACCAAAATTGCCATTTTTACAGAGTTTTGCTTACTCAGAAGCTTCAATTTTGACCAATTTCAGGCAGAGAAATGACTTTAAACACACTTATTTTAGTTGAAAAGGTAATAATTCACATCCAACAGTAATTTGCAGTCAAAAGATTAAATGTTAAAATTTCATCAGAATTGACCATTTTGGAAACGTTCGACAGCTCCGCGGTCATCGTTTTTTGTCCGAAAATTGATTTTTTGGACTTTACCAAAAATGATTCAAAATGTCAATTGGATCGTGCCTCATGTTGAATAACCACTTTTTAAACCCTCACAGTGACCAAAATTGCCATTTTTACAGAGTTTTGCTTACTCAGAAGCTTCAATTTTGACCAATTTCAGGCACAGAAATGACTTTAAACACACTTATTTTAGTTGAAAAAGTAATAATTCACATCCAACAGTAATTATGCAGTCAAAAGATTAAATGTTAAAATTTCATCAGAATTGACCATTTTGGGAACGTTCGACAGCTCCGCGGTCATCGTTTTTTGTCCGAAAATTGATTTTTTGGACTTTACCAAAAATGATTCAAAATGTCAATTGGATCGTGCCTCATGTTGAATAACCACTTTTTAAACCCTCACAGTGACCAAAATTGCCATTTTTACAGAGTTTTGCTTACTCAGAAGCTTCAATTTTGACCAATTTCAGGCAGAGAAATTACTTTAAACACACTTATTTTAGTTGAAAAAGTAATAATTCACATCTAACAGTAATTTGCAGTCAAAAGATTAAATGTTAAAATTTCATCAGAATTGACCATTTTGGGAACGTTCGACAGCTCCGCGGTCATCGTTTTTTGTCCGAAAATTGATTTTTTGGACTTTACCAAAAATGATTCAAAATGTCAATTGGATCGTGCCTCATGTTGAATAACCACTTTTTAAACCCTCACAGTGACCAAAATTGCCATTTTTACAGAATTTTGCTTACTCAGAAGCTTCAATTTTGACCAATTTCAGGCACAGAAATGACTTTAAACACACCTATTTTAGTTGAAAAAGTAATAATTCACATCCAACAGTAATTCTGCAGTCAAAAGATTAAATGTTAAAATTTCATCAGAATTGACCATTTTGGGAACGTTCGACAGCTCCGCGGTCATCGTTTTTTGTCCGAAAATTGATTTTTTGGACTTTACCAAAAATGATTCAAAATATCAATTGGATCGTGCCTCATGTTGAATAACCACTTTTTAAACCCTCACAGTGACCAAAATTGACATTTTTACAGAGTTTTGCTTACTAAGAAGCTTCAATTTTGACTAATTTCAGGCAGAGAAATGATTTTAAACACACTTATTTTAGTTGAAAAGATAATAATTCACATCCAACAGTAATTTGCAGTCAAAAGATTAAATGTTAAAATTTCATCAGAATTGACCATTTTGGGAACGTTCGACGGCTCCACGGTCATCGCTTTTTTGTCCGAAAATGGATTTTTTGGACTTTACCAAAAATGATTCAAAATGTCAATTGGATCGTGCCTCATGTTGAATAACCACTTTTTAAACCCTCACAGTGACCAAAATTGCCATTTTTACAGAGTTTTGCTTACTCAGAAGCTTCAATTTTGACCAATTTCAGGCAGAGAAATGACTTTAAACACACTTATTTTAGTTAAAAAAGTAATAATTCACATCCAACAGTAATTTGCAGTCAAAAGATTAAATGTTAAAATTTCATCAGAATTGACCATTTTGGGAACGTTCGACAGCTCCGCGGTCATCGTTTTTCGTCCGAAAATGGATTTTTTGGACTTTACCAAAAATGATTCAAAATGTCAATTGGATCGTGCCTCATGTTGAATAACCACTTTTTAAACCATCACATGACCAAAATTTACATTTTTACAGAGTTTTGCTTACTCAGAAGCTTCAATTTTGACCAATTTCAGGCAGAGAAATGACTTTAAACACACTTATTTTAGTTAAAAAAGTAATAATTCGCATCCAACAGTAATTTGCAGTTAAAAGATTAAATGTTAAAATTTCATCAGAATTGACCATTTTGGGAACGTTCGACAGCTCCGCGGTCATCGTTTTTCGTCCGAAAATTGATTTTTTTGGACTTTACCAAAAATGATTCAAAATGTCAATTGGATCGTGCCTCATGTTGAATAACCACTTTTTAAACCCTCACAGTGACCAAAATTGACATTTTTACAGAGTTTTGCTTACTCAGAAGCTTCAATTTTGACCAATTTCAGGCAGAGAAATTACTTTAAACACACTTATTTTAGTTGAAAAGGTAATAATTCACATCCAACAGTAATTTGCAGTCAAAAGATTAAATGTTAATATTTCATCAAAATTGACCATTTTGGGAACGTTTGACAGCTCCGCGGTCATCGTTTTTTGTCCGAAAATTGATTTTTTGGACTTTACCAAAAATGATTCAAAATGTCAATTGGATCGTGCCTCCTGTTGAATAACCACTTTTTAAACCCTCACAGTGACCAAAATTGCCATTTTTACAGAGTTTTGCTTACTCAGAAGCTTCAATTTTGACCAATTTCAGGCAGAGAAATGACTTTAAACACACTTATTTTAGTTAAAAAAGTAATAATTCACATCCAACAGTAATTTGCAGTCAAAAGATTAAATGTTAAAATTTCATCAGAATTGACCATTTTGGGAACGTTCGACAGCTCCGCGGTCATCGTTTTTCGTCCGAAAATGGATTTTTTGGACTTTACCAAAAATGATTCAAAATGTCAATTGGATCGTGCCTCATGTTGAATAACCACTTTTTAAACCATCACATGACCAAAATTTACATTTTTACAGAGTTTTGCTTATTCAGAAGCTTCAATTTTGACCAATTTCAGGCAGAGAAATGACTTTAAACACACTTATTTTAGTTAAAAAAGTAATAATTCGCATCCAACAGTAATTTGCAGTTAAAAGATTAAATGTTAAAATTTCATCAGAATTGACCATTTTGGGAACGTTCGACAGCTCCGCGGTCATCGTTTTTCGTCCGAAAATTGATTTTTTTGGACTTTACCAAAAATGATTCAAAATGTCAATTGGATCGTGCCTCATGTTGAATAACCACTTTTTAAACCCTCACAGTGACCAAAATTGCAATTTTTACAGAGTTTTGCTTACTCAGAAGCTTCAATTTTGACCAATTTCAGGCAGAGAAATGACTTTAAACACACTTATTTTAGTTGAAAAGGTAATAATTCACATCCAACAGTAATTTGCAGTCAAAAGATTAAATGTTAAAATTTCATCAGAATTGACCATTTTGGGAACGTTCGACAGCTCCGCGGTCATCGTTTTTTGTCCGAAAATTCATTTTTTGGACTTTACCAAAAATGATTCAAAATGTCAATTGGATCGTGCCTCATGTTGAATAACCACTTTTTAAACCCTCACAGTGACCAAAATTGCCATTTTTACAGAGTTTTGCTTACTCAGAAGCTTCAATTTTGACCAATTTCAGGCAGAGAAATGACTTTAAACACACTTATTTTAGTTGAAAAGGTAATAATTCACATCCAACAGTAATTTGCAGTCAAAAGATTAAATGTTAAAATTTCATCAGAATTGACCATTTTGGGAACGTTCGACAGCTCCGCGGTCATCGTTTTTCGTCCGAAAATTGATTTTTGGGACTTTACCAAAAATGATTCAAAATCTCAATTGGATCGTGCCTCATGTTGAATAACCACTTTTTAAACCCTCACATGACCAAAATTTACATTTTTACAGAGTTTTGCTTACTCAGAAGCTTCAATTTTGACCAATTTCAGGCAGAGAAATGACTTTAAACACACTTATTTTAGTTGAAAAGGTAATAATTCACATCCAACAGTAATTTGCAGTCAAAAGATTAAACGTTAAAATTTCATCAGAATTGACCATTTTGGGAACGTTCGACAGCTCCGCGGTCATCGTTTTTTGTCCGAAAATGGATTTTTTGGACTTTACCAAAAATGATTCAAAATGTCAATTGGATCGTGCCTCATGTTGAATAACCACTTTTTAAACCCTCACAGTGACCAAAATTGCCATTTTTACAGAGTTTTGCTTACTCAGAAGCTTCAATTTTGACCAATTTCAGGCAGAGAAATGACTTTAAACACACTTATTTTAGTTAAAAAAGTAATAATTCGCATCCAACAGTAATTTGCAGTCAAAAGATTAAATGTTAATATTTCATCAAAATTGACCATTTTGGGAACGTTTGACAGCTCCGCGGTCATCGTTTTTTGTCCGAAAATTGATTTTTTGGACTTTACCAAAAATGATTCAAAATGTCAATTGGATCGTGCCTCATGTTGAATAACCACTTTTTAAACCCTCACAGTGACAAAATTTACATTTTTACAGAGTTTTGCTTACTCAGAAGCTTCAATTTTGACCAATTTCAGGCAGAGAAATGACTTTAAACACACTTATTTTAGTTGAAAAGGTAATAATTCACATCCAACAGTAATTTGCAGTCAAAAGATTAAACGTTAAAATTTCATCAGAATTGACCATTTTGGGAACGTTCGACAGCTCCGCGGTCATCGTTTTTTGTCCGAAAATGGATTTTTTGGACTTTACCAAAAATGATTCAAAATGTCAATTGGATCGTGCCTCATGTTGAATAACCACTTTTTAAACCCTCACAGTGACCAAAATTGCCATTTTTACAGAGTTTTGCTTACTCAGAAGCTTCAATTTTGACCAATTTCAGGCAGAGAAATGACTTTAAACACACTTATTTTAGTTAAAAAAGTAATAATTCGCATCCAACAGTAATTTGCAGTCAAAAGATTAAATGTTAATATTTCATCAAAATTGACCATTTTGGGAACGTTTGACAGCTCCGCGGTCATCGTTTTTTGTCCGAAAATTGATTTTTTGGACTTTACCAAAAATGATTCAAAATGTCAATTGGATCGTGCCTCATGTTGAATAACCACTTTTTAAACCCTCACAGTGACCAAAATTGCAATTTTTACAGAGTTTTGCTTACTCAGAAGCTTCAATTTTGACCAATTTCAGGCAGAGAAATGACTTTAAACACACTTATTTTAGTTGAAAAGGTAATAATTCACATCCAACAGTAATTTGCAGTCAAAAGATTAAATGTTAAAATTTCATCAGAATTGACCATTTTGGGAACGCTCGACAGCTCCGCGGTCATCGTTTTTTGTCCGAAAATTGATTTTTTGGACTTTACCAAAAATGATTCAAAATGTCAATTGGATCGTGCCTCATGTTGAATAACCACTTTTTAAACCCTCACAGTGACCAAAATTGCCATTTTTACAGAGTTTTGCTTACTCAGAAGCTTCAATTTTGACCAATTTCAGGCACAGAAATGACTTTAAACACACTTATTTTAGTTGAAAAAGTAATAATTCACATCCAACAGTAATTATGCAGTCAAAAGATTAAATGTTAAAATTTCATCAGAATTGACCATTTTGGGAACGTTCGACAGCTCCGCGGTCATCGTTTTTTGTCCGAAAATTGATTTTTTGGACTTTACCAAAAATGATTCAAAATGTCAATTGGATCGTGCCTCATGTTGAATAACCACTTTTTAAACCCTCACAGTGACCAAAATTGCCATTTTTACAGAGTTTTGCTTACTCAGAAGCTTCAATTTTGACCAATTTCAGGCAGAGAAATTACTTTAAACACACTTATTTTAGTTGAAAAAGTAATAATTCATATCCAACAGTAATTTGCAGTCAAAAGATTAAATGTTTAAATTTCATCAGAATTGACCATTTTGGGAACGTTCGACAGCTCCGCGGTCATCGTTTTTTGTCCGAAAATTGATTTTTTGGACTTTACCAAAAATGATTCAAAATGTCAATTGGATCGTGCCTCATGTTGAATAACCACTTTTTAAACCCTCACAGTGACCAAAATTGACATTTTTACAGAGTTTTGCTTACTCAGAAGCTTCAATTTTGACCAATTTCAGGCAGAGAAATGACTTTAAACACACTTATTTTAGTTGAAAAGGTAATAATTCACATCCAACAGTAATTTGCAGTCAAAAGATTAAATGTTAAAATTTCATCAGAATTGACCATTTTGGGAACGTTCGACAGCTCCGCGGTCATCGTTTTTTGTCAGAAAATTGATTTTTTGGACTTTACCAAAAATTATTCAAAATGTTAATTGGATCGTGCCTCATGTTGAATAACCACTTTTTAAACCCTCACAGTGACCAAAATTGCCATTTTTACAGAGTTTTGCTTACTCAGAAGCTTCAATTTTGACCAATTTCAGGCACAGAAATCACTTTAAACACACTTATTTTAGTTGAAAAAGTAATAATTCACATCCAACAGTAATTTGCAGTCAAAAGATTAAATGTTAAAATTTCATCAGAATTGACCATTTTGGGAACGTTCGACAGCTCCGCGGTCATTGTTTTTCGTCCGAAAATTGATTTTTTGGACTTTACCAAAAATGATTCAAAATGTCAATTGGATCGTGCTTCATGTTGAATAACCACTTTTTAAACCCTCACAGTGACCAAAATTGACATTTTTACAGAGTTTTGCTTACTCAGAAGCTTCAATTTTGACCAATTTCAGGCAGAGAAATGACTTTAAACACACTTATTTTAGTTGAAAAGGTAATAATTCACATCTAACAGTAATTTGCAGTCAAAAGATTAAATGTTAAAATTTCATCAGAATTGACCATTTTGGAAACGTTCGACAGCTCCGCGGTCATCGTTTTTTGTCCGAAAATTGATTTTTTGGACTTTACCAAAAATGATTCAAAATGTCAATTGGATCGTGCCTCATGTTGAATAACCACTTTTTAAACCCTCACAGTGACCAAAATTGCCATTTTTACAGAGTTTTGCTTACTCAGAAGCTTCAATTTTGACCAATTTCAGGCACAGAAATGACTTTAAACACACTTATTTTAGTTGAAAAAGTAATAATTCGCATCCAACAGTAATTATGCAGTCAAAAGATTAAATGTTAAAATTTCATCAGAATTGACCATTTTGGGAACGTTCGACAGCTCCGCGGTCATCGTTTTTTGTCCGAAAATTCATTTTTTGGACTTTACCAAAAATGATTCAAAATGTCAATTGGATCGTGCCTCATGTTGAATAACCACTTTTTAAACCCTCACAGTGACCAAAATTGCCATTTTTACAGAGTTTTGCTTACTCAGAAGCTTCAATTTTGACCAATTTCAGGCAGAGAAATGACTTTAAACACACTTATTTTTGTTAAAAAGTAATAATTCACATCCAACAGTAATTTGCAGTCAAAAGATTAAATGTTAAAATTTCATCAGAATTGACCATTTTGGGAACGTTCGACAGCTCCGCGGTCATCGTTTTTTGTCCGAAAATTCATTTTTTGGACTTTACCAAAAATGATTCAAAATGTCAATTGGATCGTGCCTCATGTTGAATAACCACTTTTTAAACCCTCACAGTGACCAAAATTGCCATTTTTACAGAGTTTTGCTTACTCAGAAGCTTCAATTTTGACCAATTTCAGGCAGAGAAATGACTTTAAACACACTTATTTTTGTTAAAAAGTAATAATTCACATCCAACAGTAATTTGCAGTCAAAAGATTAAATGTTAAAATTTCATCAGAATTGACCATTTTGGGAACGTTCGACAGCTCCGCGGTCATCGTTTTTCGTCCGAAAATTGATTTTTGGGACTTTACCAAAAATGATTCAAAATGTCAATTGGATCGTGCCTCATGTTGAATAACCACTTTTTAAACCCTCACATGACCAAAATTTACATTTTTACAGAGTTTTGCTTACTCAGAAGCTTCAATTTTGACCAATTTCAGGCAGAGAAATGACTTTAAACACACTTATTTTAGTTAAAAAAGTAATAATTCGCATCCAACAGTAATTTGCAGTCAAAAGATTAAATGTTAATATTTCATCAAAATTGACCATTTTGGGAACGTTTGACAGCTCCGCGGTCATCGTTTTTTGTCCGAAAATTGATTTTTTGGACTTTACCAAAAATGATTCAAAATGTCAATTGGATCGTGCCTCATGTTGAATAACCACTTTTTAAACCCTCACAGTGACCAAAATTGCAATTTTTACAGAGTTTTGCTTACTCAGAAGCTTCAATTTTGACCAATTTCAGGCAGAGAAATGACTTTAAACACACTTATTTTAGTTGAAAAGGTAATAATTCACATCCAACAGTAATTTGCAGTCAAAAGATTAAATGTTAAAATTTCATCAGAATTGACCATTTTGGGAACGCTCGACAGCTCCGCGGTCATCGTTTTTTGTCCGAAAATTGATTTTTTGGACTTTACCAAAAATGATTCAAAATGTCAATTGGATCGTGCCTCATGTTGAATAACCACTTTTTAAACCCTCACAGTGACCAAAATTGCCATTTTTACAGAGTTTTGCTTACTCAGAAGCTTCAATTTTGACCAATTTCAGGCACAGAAATGACTTTAAACACACTTATTTTTGTTAAAAAGTAATAATTCACATCCAACAGTAATTTGCAGTCAAAAGATTAAATGTTAAAATTTCATCAGAATTGACCATTTTGGGAACGTTCGACAGCTCCGCGGTCATCGTTTTTCGTCCGAAAATTGATTTTTGGGACTTTACCAAAAATGATTCAAAATGTCAATTGGATCGTGCCTCATGTTGAATAACCACTTTTTAAACCCTCACATGACCAAAATTGCCATTTTTACAGAGTTTTGCTTACTCAGAAGCTTCAATTTTGACCAATTTCAGGCAGAGAAATGACTTTAAACACACTTATTTTAGTTAAAAAAGTAATAATTCGCATCCAACAGTAATTTGCAGTCAAAAGATTAAATGTTAATATTTCATCAAAATTGACCATTTTGGGAACGTTTGACAGCTCCGCGGTCATCGTTTTTTGTCCGAAAATTGATTTTTTGGACTTTACCAAAAATGATTCAAAATGTCAATTGGATCGTGCCTCATGTTGAATAACCACTTTTTAAACCCTCACAGTGACCAAAATTGCAATTTTTACAGAGTTTTGCTTACTCAGAAGCTTCAATTTTGACCAATTTCAGGCAGAGAAATGACTTTAAACACACTTATTTTAGTTGAAAAGGTAATAATTCACATCCAACAGTAATTTGCAGTCAAAAGATTAAATGTTAAAATTTCATCAGAATTGACCATTTTGGGAACGCTCGACAGCTCCGCGGTCATCGTTTTTTGTCCGAAAATTGATTTTTTGGACTTTACCAAAAATGATTCAAAATGTCAATTGGATCGTGCCTCATGTTGAATAACCACTTTTTAAACCCTCACAGTGACCAAAATTGCCATTTTTACAGAGTTTTGCTTACTCAGAAGCTTCAATTTTGACCAATTTCAGGCACAGAAATGACTTTAAACACACTTATTTTAGTTGAAAAAGTAATAATTCACATCCAACAGTAATTATGCAGTCAAAAGATTAAATGTTAAAATTTCATCAGAATTGACCATTTTGGGAACGTTCGACAGCTCCGCGGTCATCGTTTTTTGTCCGAAAATTGATTTTTTGGACTTTACCAAAAATGATTCAAAATGTCAATTGGATCGTGCCTCATGTTGAATAACCACTTTTTAAACCCTCACAGTGACCAAAATTGCCATTTTTACAGAGTTTTGCTTACTCAGAAGCTTCAATTTTGACCAATTTCAGGCAGAGAAATTACTTTAAACACACTTATTTTAGTTGAAAAAGTAATAATTCATATCCAACAGTAATTTGCAGTCAAAAGATTAAATGTTTAAATTTCATCAGAATTGACCATTTTGGGAACGTTCGACAGCTCCGCGGTCATCGTTTTTTGTCCGAAAATTGATTTTTTGGACTTTACCAAAAATGATTCAAAATGTCAATTGGATCGTGCCTCATGTTGAATAACCACTTTTTAAACCCTCACAGTGACCAAAATTGACATTTTTACAGAGTTTTGCTTACTCAGAAGCTTCAATTTTGACCAATTTCAGGCAGAGAAATGACTTTAAACACACTTATTTTAGTTGAAAAGGTAATAATTCACATCCAACAGTAATTTGCAGTCAAAAGATTAAATGTTAAAATTTCATCAGAATTTACCATTTTGGGAACGTTCGACAGCTCCGCGGTCATCGTTTTTTGTCCGAAAATTGATTTTTTGGACTTTACCAAAAATTATTCAAAATGTTAATTGGATCGTGCCTCATGTTGAAAAACCACTTTTTAAACCCTCACAGTGACCAAAATTGCCATTTTTACAGAGTTTTGCTTACTCAGAAGCTTCAATTTTGACCAATTTCAGGCACAGAAATGACTTTAAACACACTTATTTTAGTTGAAAAAGTAATAATTCACATCCAACAGTAATTTGCAGTCAAAAGATTAAATGTTAAAATTTCATCAGAATTGACCATTTTGGGAACGTTCGACAGCTCCGCGGACATTGTTTTTCGTCCGAAAATTGATTTTTTGGACTTTACCAAAAATGATTCAAAATGTCAATTGGATCGTGCTTCATGTTGAATAACCACTTTTTAAACCCTCACAGTGACCAAAATTGACATTTTTACAGAGTTTTGCTTACTCAGAAGCTTCAATTTTGACCAATTTCAGGCAGAGAAATGACTTTAAACACACTTATTTTAGTTGAAAAGGTAATAATTCACATCTAACAGTAATTTGCAGTCAAAAGATTAAATGTTAAAATTTCATCAGAATTGACCATTTTGGAAACGTTCGACAGCTCCGCGGTCATCGTTTTTTGTCCGAAAATTGATTTTTTGGACTTTACCAAAAATGATTCAAAATGTCAATTGGATCGTGCCTCATGTTGAATAACCACTTTTTAAACCCTCACAGTGACCAAAATTGCCATTTTTACAGAGTTTTGCTTACTCAGAAGCTTCAATTTTGACCAATTTCAGGCACAGAAATGACTTTAAACACACTTATTTTAGTTGAAAAAGTAATAATTCGCATCCAACAGTAATTATGCAGTCAAAAGATTAAATGTTAAAATTTCATCAGAATTGACCATTTTGGGAACGTTTGACAGCTCCGCGGTCATCGTTTTTTGTCCGAAAATTGATTTTTTGGACTTTACCAAAAATGATTCAAAATGTCAATTGGATCGTGCCTCATGTTGAATAACCACTTTTTAAACCCTCACAGTGACCAAAATTGCCATTTTTACAGAGTTTTGCTTACTCAGAAGCTTCAATTTTGACCAATTTCAGGCAGAGAAATGACTTTAAACACACTTATTTTAGTTGAAAAGGTAATAATTCACATCCAACAGTAATTTGCAGTCAAAAGATTAAATGTTAAAATTTCATCAGAATTGACCATTTTGGAAACGTTCGACAGCTCCGCGGTCATCGTTTTTTGTCCGAAAATTGATTTTTTGGACTTTACCAAAAATGATTCAAAATGTCAATTGGATCGTGCCTCATGTTGAATAACCACTTTTTAAACCCTCACAGTGACCAAAATTGCCATTTTTACAGAGTTTTGCTTACTCAGAAGCTTCAATTTTGACCAATTTCAGGCACAGAAATGACTTTAAACACACTTATTTTAGTTGAAAAAGTAATAATTCACATCCAACAGTAATTATGCAGTCAAAAGATTAAATGTTAAAATTTCATCAGAATTGACCATTTTGGGAACGTTCGACAGCTCCGCGGTCATCGTTTTTTGTCCGAAAATTGATTTTTTGGACTTTACCAAAAATGATTCAAAATGTCAATTGGATCGTGCCTCATGTTGAATAACCACTTTTTAAACCTCACAGTGACCAAAATTGCCATTTTTACAGAGTTTTGCTTACTCAGAAGCTTCAATTTTGACCAATTTCAGGCAGAGAAATTACTTTAAACACACTTATTTTAGTTGAAAAAGTAATAATTCATATCCAACAGTAATTTGCAGTCAAAAGATTAAATGTTAAAATTTCATCAGAATTGACCATTTTGGGAACGTTCGACAGCTCCGCGGTCATCGTTTTTTGTCCGAAAATTGATTTTTTGGACTTTACCAAAAATGATTCAAAATGTCAATTGGATCGTGCCTCATGTTGAATAACCACTTTTTAAACCCTCACAGTGACCAAAATTGACATTTTTACAGAGTTTTGCTTACTCAGAAGCTTCAATTTTGACCAATTTCAGGCAGAGAAATGACTTTAAACACACTTATTTTAGTTGAAAAGGTAATAATTCACATCCAACAGTAATTTGCAGTCAAAAGATTAAATGTTAAAATTTCATCAGAATTGACCATTTTGGGAACGTTCGACAGCTCCTAGGTCATAGTTTTTTGTCCGAAAATTGATTTTTTGGACTTTACCAAAAATGATTCAAAATGTCAATTGGATCGTGCCTCATGTTGAATAACCACTTTTTAAACCCTCACAGTGACCAAAATTGACATTTTTACAGAGTTTTGCTTACTCAGAAGCTTCAATTTTGACCAATTTCAGGCACAGAAATGACTTTAAACACACTTATTTTAGTTGAAAAAGTAATAATTCACATCCAACAGTAATTATGCAGTCAAAAGATTAAATGTTAAAATTTCATCAGAATTGACCATTTTGGGAACGTTCGACAGCTCCGCGGTCATCGTTTTTTGTCCGAAAATTGATTTTTTGGACTTTACCAAAAATGATTCAAAATGTCAATTGGATCGTGCCTCATGTTGAATAACCACTTTTTAAACCCTCACAGTGACCAAAATTGCCATTTTTACAGAGTTTTGCTTACTCAGAAGCTTCAATTTTGACCAATTTCAGGCAGAGAAATTACTTTAAACACACTTATTTTAGTTTAAAAAGTAATAATTCACATCCAACAGTAATTTGCAGTCAAAAGATTAAATGTTAAAATTTCATCAGAATTGACCATTTTGGGAACGTTCGACAGCTCCGCGGTCATCGTTTTTTGTCCGAAAATTGATTTTTTGGACTTTACCAAAAATGATTCAAAATGTCAATTGGATCGTGCCTCATGTTGAATAACCACTTTTTAAACCCTCACAGTGACCAAAATTGCCATTTTTACAGAGTTTTGCTTACTCAGAAGCTTCAATTTTGACCAATTTCAGGCAGAGAAATTACTTTAAACACACTTATTTTAGTTGAAAAAGTAATAATTCATATCCAACAGTAATTTGCAGTCAAAAGATTAAATGTTAAAATTTCATCAGAATTGACCATTTTGGGAACGTTCGACAGCTCCGCGGTCACAGTTTTTTGTCCGAAAATTGATTTTTTGGACTTTACCAAAAATGATTCAAAATGTCAATTGGATCGTGCCTCATGTTGAATAACCACTTTTTAAACCCTCACAGTGACCAAAATTGCCATTTTTACAGAGTTTTGCTTACTCAGAAGCTTCAATTTTGACCAATTTCAGGCACAGAAATGACTTTAAACACACTTATTTTAGTTGAAAAAGTGATAATTCACATCCAACAGTAATTATGCAGTCAAAAGATTAAATGTTAAAATTTCATCAGAATTGACCATTTTGGGAACGTTCGACAGCTCCGCGGTCATCGTTTTTTGTCCGAAAATTGATTTTTTGGACTTTACCAAAAATGATTCAAAATGTCAATTGGATCGTGCCTCATGTTGAATAACCACTTTTTAAACCCTCACAGTGACCAAAATTGCCATTTTTACAGAGTTTTGCTTACTCAGAAGCTTCAATTTTGACCAATTTCAGGCAGAGAAATTACTTTAAACACACTTATTTTAGTTGAAAAAGTAATAATTCATATCCAACAGTAATTTGCAGTCAAAAGATTAAATGTTAAAATTTCATCAGAATTGACCATTTTGGGAACGTTCGACAGCTCCGCGGTCATTGTTTTTCGTCCGAAAATTGATTTTTTGGACTTTACCAAAAATGATTCAAAATGTCAATTGGATCGTGCCTCATGTTGAATAACCACTTTTTAAACCCTCACAGTGACCAAAATTGCCATTTTTACAGAGTTTTGCTTACTCAGAAGCTTCAATTTTGACCAATTTCAGGCAGAGAAATTACTTTAAACACACTTATTTTAGTTTAAAAAGTAATAATTCACATCCAACAGTAATTTGCAGTCAAAAGATTAAATGTTAAAATTTCATCAGAATTGACCATTTTGGGAACGTTCGACAGCTCCGCGGTCATCGTTTTTTGTCCGAAAATTGATTTTTTGGACTTTACCAAAAATGATTCAAAATGTCAATTGGATCGTGCCTCATGTTGAATAACCACTTTTTAAACCCTCACAGTGACCAAAATTGCCATTTTTACAGAGTTTTGCTTACTCAGAAGCTTCAATTTTGACCAATTTCAGGCAGAGAAATTACTTTAAACACACTTATTTTAGTTGAAAAAGTAATAATTCATATCCAACAGTAATTTGCAGTCAAAAGATTAAATGTTAAAATTTCATCAGAATTGACCATTTTGGGAACGTTCGACAGCTCCGCGGTCACAGTTTTTTGTCCGAAAATTGATTTTTTGGACTTTACCAAAATGATTCAAAATGTCAATTGGATCGTGCCTCATGTTGAATAACCACTTTTTAAACCCTCACAGTGACCAAAATTGCCATTTTTACAGAGTTTTGCTTACTCAGAAGCTTCA
This sequence comes from Lissotriton helveticus, assembly GCF_964261635.1. NCBI lineage: Eukaryota > Metazoa > Chordata > Amphibia > Caudata > Salamandridae > Lissotriton > Lissotriton helveticus. The sequence continues at coordinate 53,445 of NW_027612068.1, forward strand.
ATTTTGACCAATTTCAGGCAGAGAAATTACTTTAAACACACTTATTTTAGTTTAAAAGTAATAATTCACATCCAACAGTAATTTGCAGTCAAAAGATTAAATGTTAAAATTTCATCAGAATTGACCATTTTGGGAACGTTCGACAGCTCCGCGGTCATCGTTTTTTGTCCGAAAATTGATTTTTTGACTTTACCAAAAATGATTCAAAATGTCAATTGGATCGTGCCTCATGTTGAATAACCACTTTTTAAACCCTCACAGTGACCAAAATTGCCATTTTTACAGAGTTTTGCTTACTCAGAAGCTTCAATTTTGACCAATTTCAGGCAGAGAAATGACTTTAAACACACTTATTTTTGTTAAAAAGTAATAATTCACATCCAACAGTAATTTGCAGTCAAAAGATTAAATGTTAAAATTTCATCAGAATTGACCATTTTGGGAACGTTCGACAGCTCCGCGGTCATCGTTTTTGTCCGAAAATTCATTTTTTGGACTTTACCAAAAATGATTCAAAATGTCAATTGGATCGTGCCTCATGTTGAATAACCACTTTTTAAACCCTCACAGTGACCAAAATTGCCATTTTTACAGAGTTTTGCTTACTCAGAAGCTTCAATTTTGACCAATTTCAGGCAGAGAAATGACTTTAAACACACTTATTTTTGTTAAAAAGTAATAATTCACATCCAACAGTAATTTGCAGTCAAAAGATTAAATGTTAAAATTTCATCAGAATTGACCATTTTGGGAACGTTCGACAGCTCCGCGGTCATCGTTTTTCGTCCGAAAATTGATTTTGGGACTTTACCAAAAATGATTCAAAATGTCAATTGGATCGTGCCTCATGTTGAATAACCACTTTTTAAACCCTCACATGACCAAAATTTACATTTTTACAGAGTTTTGCTTACTCAGAAGCTTCAATTTTGACCAATTTCAGGCAGAGAAATGACTTTAAACACACTTATTTTAGTTAAAAAAGTAATAATTCGCATCCAACAGTAATTTGCAGTCAAAAGATTAAATGTTAATATTTCATCAAAATTGACCATTTTGGGAACGTTTGACAGCTCCGCGGTCATCGTTTTTTGTCCGAAAATTGATTTTTGACTTTACCAAAAATTGGTTCAAAATGTCAATTGGATCGTGCCTCATGTTGAATAACCACTTTTTAAACCCTCACAGTGACCAAAATTGCAATTTTTACAGAGTTTTGCTTACTCAGAAGCTTCATTTTGACCAATTTCAGGCAGAGAAATGACTTTAAACACACTTATTTTAGTTGAAAGGTAATAATTCACATCCAACAGTAATTTGCAGTCAAAAGATTAAATGTTAAAATTTCATCAGAATTGACCATTTTGGGAACGCTCGACAGCTCCGCGGTCATCGTTTTTTGTCCGAAAATTGATTTTTTGGACTTTACCAAAAATGATTCAAAATGTCAATTGGATCGTGCCTCATGTTGAATAACCACTTTTTAAACCCTCACAGTGACCAAAATTGCCATTTTTACAGAGTTTTGCTTACTCAGAAGCTTCAATTTTGACCAATTTCAGGCACAGAAATGACTTTAAACACACTTATTTTTGTTAAAAAGTAATAATTCACATCCAACAGTAATTTGCAGTCAAAAGATTAAATGTTAAAATTTCATCAGAATTGACCATTTTGGGAACGTTCGACAGCTCCGCGGTCATCGTTTTTCGTCCGAAAATTGATTTTTGGGACTTTACCAAAAATGATTCAAAATGTCAATTGGATCGTGCCTCATGTTGAATAACCACTTTTTAAACCCTCACATGACCAAAATTGCCATTTTTACAGAGTTTTGCTTACTCAGAAGCTTCAATTTTGACCAATTTCAGGCAGAGAAATGACTTTAAACACACTTATTTTAGTTAAAAAAGTAATAATTCGCATCCAACAGTAATTTGCAGTCAAAAGATTAAATGTTAATATTTCATCAAAATTGACCATTTTGGGAACGTTTGACAGCTCCGCGGTCATCGTTTTTTGTCCGAAAATTGATTTTTTGGACTTTACCAAAATGATTCAAAATGTCAATTGGATCGTGCCTCATGTTGAATAACCACTTTTTAAACCCTCACAGTGACCAAAATTGCAATTTTTACAGAGTTTTGCTTACTCAGAAGCTTCAATTTTGACCAATTTCAGGCAGAGAAATGACTTTAAACACACTTATTTTAGTTGAAAAGGTAATAATTCACATCCAACAGTAATTTGCAGTCAAAAGATTAAATGTTAAAATTTCATCAGAATTGACCATTTTGGGAACGCTCGACAGCTCCGCGGTCATCGTTTTTTGTCCGAAAATTGATTTTTTGGACTTTACCAAAAATGATTCAAAATGTCAATTGGATCGTGCCTCATGTTGAATAACCACTTTTTAAACCCTCACAGTGACCAAAATTGCCATTTTTACAGAGTTTTGCTTACTCAGAAGCTTCAATTTTGACCAATTTCAGGCACAGAAATGACTTTAAACACACTTATTTAGTTGAAAAAGTAATAATTCACATCCAACAGTAATTATGCAGTCAAAAGATTAAATGTTAAAATTTCATCAGAATTGACCATTTTGGGAACGTTCGACAGCTCCGCGGTCATCGTTTTTTGTCCGAAAATTGATTTTTTGGACTTTACCAAAAATGATTCAAAATGTCAATTGGATCGTGCCTTCATGTTGAATAACCACTTTTTAAACCCTCACAGTGACCAAAATTGCCATTTTTACAGAGTTTTGCTTACTCAGAAGCTTCAATTTTGACCAATTTCAGGCAGAGAAATTACTTTAAACACACTTATTTTAGTTGAAAAAGTAATAATTCATATCCAACAGTAATTTGCAGTCAAAAGATTAAATGTTTAAATTTCATCAGAATTGACCATTTGGGAACGTTCGACAGCTCCGCGGTCATCGTTTTTTGTCCGAAAATTGATTTTTTGGACTTTACCAAAAATGATTCAAAATGTCAATTGGATCGTGCCTCATGTTGAATAACCACTTTTTAAACCCTCACAGTGACCAAAATTGACATTTTTACAGAGTTTTGCTTACTCAGAAGCTTCAATTTTGACCAATTTCAGGCAGAGAAATGACTTTAAACACACTTATTTTAGTTGAAAAGGTAATAATTCACATCCAACAGTAATTTGCAGTCAAAAGATTAAATGTTAAAATTTCATCAGAATTGACCATTTTGGGAACGTTCGACAGCTCCGCGGTCATCGTTTTTTGTCCGAAATTGATTTTTTGGACTTTACCAAAAATTATTCAAAATGTTAATTGGATCGTGCCTCATGTTGAAAAACCACTTTTTAAACCCTCACAGTGACCAAAATTGCCATTTTTACAGAGTTTTGCTTACTCAGAAGCTTCAATTTTGACCAATTTCAGGCACAGAAATGACTTTAAACACACTTATTTTAGTTGAAAAAGTAATAATTCACATCCAACAGTAATTTGCAGTCAAAAGATTAAATGTTAAAATTTCATCAGAATTGACCATTTTGGGAACGTTCGACAGCTCCGCGGACATTGTTTTTCGTCCGAAAATTGATTTTTGGACTTTACCCAAAAATGATTCAAAATGTCACATTGGATCGTGCTTCATGTTGAATAACCACTTTTTAAACCCTCACAGTGACCAAAATTGACATTTTTACAGAGTTTTGCTTACTCAGAAGCTTCAATTTTGACCAATTTCAGGCACAGAAATGACTTTAAACACACTTATTTTAGTTGAAAAAGTAATAATTCGCATCCAACAGTAATTATGCAGTCAAAAGATTAAATGTTAAAATTTCATCAGAATTGACCATTTTGGGAACGTTTGACAGCTCCGCGGTCATCGTTTTTTGTCCGAAAATTGATTTTTTGGACTTTACCAAAAATGATTCAAAATGTCAATTGGATCGTGCCTCATGTTGAATAACCACTTTTTAAACCCTCACAGTGACCAAAATTGCCATTTTTACAGAGTTTTGCTTACTCAGAAGCTTCAATTTTGACCAATTTCAGGCAGAGAAATGACTTTAAACACACTTATTTTAGTTGAAAAGGTAATAATTCACATCCAACAGTAATTTGCAGTCAAAAGATTAAATGTTAAAATTTCATCAGAATTGACCATTTTGGAAACGTTCGACAGCTCCGCGGTCATCGTTTTTTGTCCGAAAATTGATTTTTTGGACTTTACCAAAAATGATTCAAAATGTCAATTGGATCGTGCCTCATGTTGAATAACCACTTTTTAAACCCTCACAGTGACCAAAATTGCCATTTTTACAGAGTTTTGCTTACTCAGAAGCTTCAATTTTGACCAATTTCAGGCACAGAAATGACTTTAAACACACTTATTTTAGTTGAAAAAGTAATAATTCACATCCAACAGTAATTATGCAGTCAAAAGATTAAATGTTAAAATTTCATCAGAATTGACCATTTTGGGAACGTTCGACAGCTCCGCGGTCATCGTTTTTGTCCGAAATTGATTTTTTGGACTTTACCAAAAATGATTCAAAATGTCAATTGGATCGTGCCTCATGTTGAATAACCACTTTTTAAACCTCACAGTGACCAAAATTGCCATTTTTACAGAGTTTTGCTTACTCAGAAGCTTCAATTTTGACCAATTTCAGGCAGAGAAATTACTTTAAACACACTTATTTTAGTTGAAAAAGTAATAATTCATATCCAACAGTAATTTGCAGTCAAAAGATTAAATGTTAAAATTTCATCAGAATTGACCATTTTGGGAACGTTCGACAGCTCCGCGGTCATCGTTTTTTGTCCGAAAATTGATTTTTTGACTTTACCAAAAATGATTCAAAATGTCAATTGGATCGTGCCTCATGTTGAATAACCACTTTTTAAACCCTCACAGTGACCAAAATTGACATTTTTACAGAGTTTTGCTTACTCAGAAGCTTCAATTTTGACCAATTTCAGGCAGAGAAATGACTTTAAACACACTTATTTTAGTTGAAAAGGTAATAATTCACATCCAACAGTAATTTGCAGTCAAAAGATTAAATGTTAAAATTTCATCAGAATTGACCATTTTGGGAACGTTCGACAGCTCCTAGGTCATAGTTTTTTGTCCGAAAATTGATTTTTTGGACTTTACCAAAAATGATTCAAAATGTCAATTGGATCGTGCCTCATGTTGAATAACCACTTTTAAACCCTCACAGTGACCAAAATTGACATTTTTACAGAGTTTTGCTTACTCAGAAGCTTCAATTTTGACCAATTTCAGGCACAGAAATGACTTTAAACACACTTATTTTAGTTGAAAAAGTAATAATTCACATCCAACAGTAATTATGCAGTCAAAAGATTAAATGTTAAAATTTCATCAGAATTGACCATTTTGGGAACGTTCGACAGCTCCGCGGTCATCGTTTTTTGTCCGAAAATTGATTTTTGGACTTTACCAAAAATGATTCAAAATGTCAATTGGATCGTGCCTCATGTTGAATAACCACTTTTTAAACCCTCACAGTGACCAAAATTGCCATTTTTACAGAGTTTTGCTTACTCAGAAGCTTCAATTTTGACCAATTTCAGGCAGAGAAATTACTTTAAACACACTTATTTTAGTTTAAAAAGTAATAATTCACATCCAACAGTAATTTGCAGTCAAAAGATTAAATGTTAAAATTTCATCAGAATTGACCATTTTGGGAACGTTCGACAGCTCCGCGGTCATCGTTTTTTGTCCGAAAATTGATTTTTTGGACTTTACCAAAAATGATTCAAAATGTCAATTGGATCGTGCCTCATGTTGAATAACCACTTTTTAAACCCTCACAGTGACCAAAATTGCCATTTTTACAGAGTTTTGCTTACTCAGAAGCTTCAATTTTGACCAATTTCAGGCAGAGAAATTACTTTAAACACACTTATTTTAGTTGAAAAAGTAATAATTCATATCCAACAGTAATTTGCAGTCAAAAGATTAAATGTTAAAATTTCATCAGAATTGACCATTTTGGGAACGTTCGACAGCTCCGCGGTCACAGTTTTTTGTCCGAAAATTGATTTTTTGGACTTTACCAAAAATGATTCAAAATGTCAATTGGATCGTGCCTCATGTTGAATAACCACTTTTTAAACCCTCACAGTGACCAAAATTGCCATTTTTACAGAGTTTTGCTTACTCAGAAGCTTCAATTTTGACCAATTTCAGGCACAGAAATGACTTTAAACACACTTATTTTAGTTGAAAAAGTGATAATTCACATCCAACAGTAATTATGCAGTCAAAAGATTAAATGTTAAAATTTCATCAGAATTGACCATTTTGGGAACGTTCGACAGCTCCGCGGTCATCGTTTTTTGTCCGAAAATTGATTTTTTGGACTTTACCAAAAATGATTCAAAATGTCAATTGGATCGTGCCTCATGTTGAATAACCACTTTTTAAACCCTCAAAGTGACCAAAATTGCCATTTTTACAGAGTTTTGCTTACTCAGAAGCTTCAATTTTGACCAATTTCAGGCAGAGAAATTACTTTAAACACACTTATTTTAGTTGAAAAAGTAATAATTCATATCCAACAGTAATTTGCAGTCAAAAGATTAAATGTTAAAATTTCATCAGAATTGACCATTTTGGGAACGTTCGACAGCTCCGCGGTCATTGTTTTTCGTCCGAAAATTGATTTTTTGGACTTTACCAAAAATGATTCAAAATGTCAATTGGATCGTGCCTCATGTTGAATAACCACTTTTTAAACCCTCACAGTGACCAAAATTGCCATTTTTACAGAGTTTTGCTTACTCAGAAGCTTCAATTTTGACCAATTTCAGGCAGAGAAATTACTTTAAACACACTTATTTTAGTTTAAAAAGTAATAATTCACATCCAACAGTAATTTGCAGTCAAAAGATTAAATGTTAAAATTTCATCAGAATTGACCATTTTGGGAACGTTCGACAGCTCCGCGGTCATCGTTTTTTGTCCGAAAATTGATTTTTTGGACTTTACCAAAAATGATTCAAAATGTCAATTGGATCGTGCCTCATGTTGAATAACCACTTTTTAAACCCTCACAGTGACCAAAATTGCCATTTTTACAGAGTTTTGCTTACTCAGAAGCTTCAATTTTGACCAATTTCAGGCAGAGAAATTACTTTAAACACACTTATTTTAGTTGAAAAAGTAATAATTCATATCCAACAGTAATTTGCAGTCAAAAGATTAAATGTTAAAATTTCATCAGAATTGACCATTTTGGGAACGTTCGACAGCTCCGCGGTCACAGTTTTTTGTCCGAAAATTGATTTTTTGGACTTTACCAAAATGATTCAAAATGTCAATTGGATCGTGCCTCATGTTGAATAACCACTTTTTAAACCCTCACAGTGACCAAAATTGCCATTTTTACAGAGTTTTGCTTACTCAGAAGCTTCAATTTTGACCAATTTCAGGCAGAGAAATTACTTTAAACACACTTATTTTAGTTTAAAAAGTAATAATTCACATCCAACAGTAATTTGCAGTCAAAAGATTAAATGTTAAAATTTCATCAGAATTGACCATTTTGGGAACGTTCGACAGCTCCGCGGTCATCGTTTTTTGTCCGAAAATAGATTTTTTGGACTTTACCAAAAATGATTCAAAATGTCAATTGGATCGTGCCTCATGTTGAATAACCACTTTTTAAACCCTCACAGTGACCAAAATTGCCATTTTTACAGAGTTTTGCTTACTCAGAAGCTTCAATTTTGACCAATTTCAGGCAGAGAAATTACTTTAAACACACTTATTTTAGTTGAAAAAGTAATAATTCATATCCAACAGTAATTTGCAGTCAAAAGATTAAATGTTAAAATTTCATCAGAATTGACCATTTTGGGAACGTTCGACAGCTCCGCGGTCACAGTTTTTTGTCCGAAAATTGATTTTTTGGACTTTACCAAAAATGATTCAAAATGTCAATTGGATCGTGCCTCATGTTGAATAACCACTTTTTAAACCCTCACAGTGACCAAAATTGCCATTTTTACAGAGTTTTGCTTACTCAGAAGCTTCAATTTTGACCAATTTCAGGCACAGAAATGACTTTAAACACACTTATTTTAGTTGAAAAAGTGATAATTCACATCCAACAGTAATTATGCAGTCAAAAGATTAAATGTTAAAATTTCATCAGAATTGACCATTTTGGGAACGTTCGACAGCTCCGCGGTCATCGTTTTTTGTCCGAAAATTGATTTTTTGGACTTTACCAAAAATGATTCAAAATGTCAATTGGATCGTGCCTCATGTTGAATAACCACTTTTTAAACCCTCACAGTGACCAAAATTGCCATTTTTACAGAGTTTTGCTTACTCAGAAGCTTCAATTTTGACCAATTTCAGGCAGAGAAATTACTTTAAACACACTTATTTTAGTTGAAAAAGTAATAATTCATATCCAACAGTAATTTGCAGTCAAAAGATTAAATGTTAAAATTTCATCAGAATTGACCATTTTGGGAACGTTCGACAGCTCCGCGGTCATTGTTTTTCGTCCGAAAATTGATTTTTTGGACTTTACCAAAAATGATTCAAAATGTCAATTGGATCGTGCCTCATGTTGAATAACCACTTTTTAAACCCTCACAGTGACCAAAATTGCCATTTTTACAGAGTTTTGCTTACTCAGAAGCTTCAATTTTGACCAATTTCAGGCAGAGAAATTACTTTAAACACACTTATTTTAGTTTAAAAAGTAATAATTCACATCCAACAGTAATTTGCAGTCAAAAGATTAAATGTTAAAATTTCATCAGAATTGACCATTTTGGGAACGTTCGACAGCTCCGCGGTCATCGTTTTTTGTCCGAAAATTGATTTTTTGGACTTTACCAAAAATGATTCAAAATGTCAATTGGATCGTGCCTCATGTTGAATAACCACTTTTTAAACCCTCACAGTGACCAAAATTGCCATTTTTACAGAGTTTTGCTTACTCAGAAGCTTCAATTTTGACCAATTTCAGGCAGAGAAATTACTTTAAACACACTTATTTTAGTTGAAAAAGTAATAATTCATATCCAACAGTAATTTGCAGTCAAAAGATTAAATGTTAAAATTTCATCAGAATTGACCATTTTGGGAACGTTCGACAGCTCCGCGGTCACAGTTTTTTGTCCGAAAATTGATTTTTTGGACTTTACCAAAAATGATTCAAAATGTCAATTGGATCGTGCCTCATGTTGAATAACCACTTTTTAAACCCTCACAGTGACCAAAATTGCCATTTTTACAGAGTTTTGCTTACTCAGAAGCTTCAATTTTGACCAATTTCAGGCACAGAAATGACTTTAAACACACTTATTTTAGTTGAAAAAGTGATAATTCACATCCAACAGTAATTATGCAGTCAAAAGATTAAATGTTAAAATTTCATCAGAATTGACCATTTTGGGAACGTTCGACAGCTCCGCGGTCATCGTTTTTTGTCCGAAAATTGATTTTTTGGACTTTACCAAAAATGATTCAAAATGTCAATTGGATCGTGCCTCATGTTGAATAACCACTTTTTAAACCCTCACAGTGACCAAAATTGCCATTTTTACAGAGTTTTGCTTACTCAGAAGCTTCAATTTTGACCAATTTCAGGCAGAGAAATTACTTTAAACACACTTATTTTAGTTGAAAAAGTAATAATTCATATCCAACAGTAATTTGCAGTCAAAAGATAAAATGTTAAAATTTCATCAGAATTGACCATTTTGGGAACGTTCGACAGCTCCGCGGTCATTGTTTTTCGTCCGAAAATTGATTTTTTGGACTTTACCAAAAATGATTCAAAATGTCAATTGGATCGTGCCTCATGTTGAATAACCACTTTTTAAACCCTCACAGTGACCAAAATTGACATTTTTACAGAGTTTTGCTTACTCAGAAGCTTCAATTTTGACCAATTTCAGGCAGAGAAATTACTTTAAACACACTTATTTTAGTTGAAAAAGTAATAATTCATATCCAACAGTAATTTGCAGTCAAAAGATTAAATGTTAAAATTTCATCAGAATTGACCATTTTGGGAACGTTCGACAGCTCCGCGGTCATCGTTTTTTGTCCGAAAATTGATTTTTTGGACTTTACCAAAAATGATTCAAAATGTCAATTGGATCGTGCCTCATGTTGAATAACCACTTTTTAAACCCTCACAGTGACCAAAATTGACATTTTTACAGAGTTTTGCTTACTCAGAAGCTTCAATTTTGACCAATTTCAGGCAGAGAAATGACTTTAAACACACTTATTTTAGTTGAAAAGGTAATAATTCACATCCAACAGTAATTTGCAGTCAAAAGATTAAATGTTAAAATTTCATCAGAATTGACCATTTTGGGAACGTTCGACAGCTCCGCGGTCATCGTTTTTTGTCCGAAAATTGATTTTTTGGACTTTACCAAAAATGATTCAAAATGTCAATTGGATCGTGCCTCATGTTGAATAACCACTTTTTAAACCCTCACAGTGACCAAAATTGCCATTTTTACAGAGTTTTGCTTACTCAGAAGCTTCAATTTTGACCAATTTCAGGCACAGAAATGACTTTAAACACACTTATTTTAGTTGAAAAAGTAATAATTCACATCCAACAGTAATTTGCAGTCAAAAGATTAAATGTTAAAATTTCATCAGAATTGACCATTTTGGGAACGTTCGACAGCTCCGCGGTCATTGTTTTTCGTCCGAAAATTGATTTTTTGGACTTTACCAAAAATGATTCAAAATGTCAATTGGATCGTGCCTCATGTTGAATAACCACTTTTTAAACCTTCACAGTGACCAAAATTGCCATTTTTACAGAGTTTTGCTTACTCAGAAGCTTCAATTTTGACCAATTTCAGGCAGAGAAATTACTTTAAACACACTTATTTTAGTTGAAAAAGTAATAATTCATATCCAACAGTAATTTGCAGTCAAAAGATTAAATGTCAAAATTTCATCAGAATTGACCATTTTGGGAACGTTCGACAGCTCCGCGGTCATCGTTTTTTGTCCGAAAATTGAATTTTTGGACTTTACCAAAAATTATTCAAAATGTCAATTGGATCGTGCCTCATGTTGAATAACCACTTTTTAAACCCTCACAGTGACCAAAATTGACATTTTTACAGAGTTTTGCTTACTCAGAAGCTTCAATTTTGACCAATTTCAGGCAGAGAAATGACTTTAAACACACTTATTTTAGTTGAAAAGGTAATAATTCACATCCAACAGTAATTTGCAGTCAAAAGATTAAATGTTAAAATTTCATCAGAATTGACCATTTTGGAAACGTTCGACAGCTCCGCGGTCATCGTTTTTTGTCCGAAAATTGATTTTTTGGACTTTACCAAAAATGATTCAAAATGTCAATTGGATCGTGCCTCATGTTGAATAACCACTTTTTAAACCCTCACAGTGACCAAAATTGCCATTTTTACAGAGTTTTGCTTACTCAGAAGCTTCAATTTTGACCAATTTCAGGCACAGAAATGACTTTAAACACACTTATTTTAGTTGAAAAAGTAATAATTCACATCCAACAGTAATTATGCAGTCAAAAGATTAAATGTTAAAATTTCATCAGAATTGACCATTTTGGGAACGTTCGACAGCTCCGCGGTCATCGTTTTTTGTCCGAAAATTGATTTTTTGGACTTTACCAAAAATGATTCAAAATGTCAATTGGATCGTGCCTCATGTTGAATAACCACTTTTTAAACCCTCACAGTGACCAAAATTGCCATTTTTACAGAGTTTTGCTTACTCAGAAGCTTCAATTTTGACCAATTTCAGGCAGAGAAATTACTTTAAACACACTTATTTTAGTTTAAAAAGTAATAATTCACATCCAACAGTAATTTGCAGTCAAAAGATTAAATGTTAAAATTTCATCAGAATTGACCATTTTGGGAACGTTCGACAGCTCCGCGGTCATCGTTTTTTGTCCGAAAATTGATTTTTGGGACTTTACCAAAAATGATTCAAAATGTCAATTGGATCGTGCCTCATGTTGAATAACCACTTTTTAAACCCTCACAGTGACCAAAATTGCCATTTTTACAGAGTTTTGCTTACTCAGAAGCTTCAATTTTGACCAATTTCAGGCAGAGAAATTACTTTAAACACACTTATTTTAGTTGAAAAAGTAATAATTCATATCCAACAGTAATTTGCAGTCATAAGATTAAATGTTAAAATTTCATCAGAATTGACCATTTTGGGAACGTTCGACAGCTCCGCGGTCACAGTTTTTTGTCCGAAAATTGATTTTTTGGACTTTACCAAAAATGACAGAGTTTTGCTTACTCAGAAGCTTCAATTTTGACCAATTTCAGGCAGAGAAATTACTTTAAACACACTTATTTTAGTTGAAAAAGTAATAATTCATATCCAACAGTAATTTGCAGTCAAAAGATAAAATGTTAAAATTTCATCAGAATTGACCATTTTGGGAACGTTCGACAGCTCCGCGGTCATTGTTTTTCGTCCGAAAATTGATTTTTTGGACTTTACCAAAAATGATTCAAAATGTCAATTGGATCGTGCCTCATGTTGAATAACCACTTTTTAAACCCTCACAGTGACCAAAATTGCCATTTTTACAGAGTTTTGCTTACTCAGAAGCTTCAATTTTGACCAATTTCAGGCAGAGAAATTACTTTAAACACACTTATTTTAGTTGAAAAAGTAATAATTCATATCCAACAGTAATTTGCAGTCAAAAGATAAAATGTTAAAATTTCATCAGAATTGACCATTTTGGGAACGTTCGACAGCTCCGCGGTCATTGTTTTTCGTCCGAAAATTGATTTTTTGGACTTTACCAAAAATGATTCAAAATGTCAATTGGATCGTGCCTCATGTTGAATAACCACTTTTTAAACCCTCACAGTGACCAAAATTGACATTTTTACAGAGTTTTGCTTACTCAGAAGCTTCAATTTTGACCAATTTCAGGCAGAGAAATTACTTTAAACACACTTATTTTAGTTGAAAAAGTAATAATTCATATCCAACAGTAATTTGCAGTCAAAAGATTAAATGTTAAAATTTCATCAGAATTGACCATTTTGGGAACGTTCGACAGCTCCGCGGTCATCGTTTTTTGTCCGAAAATTGATTTTTTGGACTTTACCAAAAATGATTCAAAATGTCAATTGGATCGTGCCTCATGTTGAATAACCACTTTTTAAACCCTCACAGTGACCAAAATTGACATTTTTACAGAGTTTTGCTTACTCAGAAGCTTCAATTTTGACCAATTTCAGGCAGAGAAATGACTTTAAACACACTTATTTTAGTTGAAAAGGTAATAATTCACATCCAACAGTAATTTGCAGTCAAAAGATTAAATGTTAAAATTTCATCAGAATTGACCATTTTGGGAACGTTCGACAGCTCCGCGGTCATCGTTTTTTGTCCGAAAATTGATTTTTTGGACTTTACCAAAAATGATTCAAAATGTCAATTGGATCGTGCCTCATGTTGAATAACCACTTTTTAAACCCTCACAGTGACCAAAATTGCCATTTTTACAGAGTTTTGCTTACTCAGAAGCTTCAATTTTGACCAATTTCAGGCACAGAAATGACTTTAAACACACTTATTTTAGTTGAAAAAGTAATAATTCACATCCAACAGTAATTTGCAGTCAAAAGATTAAATGTTAAAATTTCATCAGAATTGACCATTTTGGGAACGTTCGACAGCTCCGCGGTCATTGTTTTTCGTCCGAAAATTGATTTTTTGGACTTTACCAAAAATGATTCAAAATGTCAATTGGATCGTGCCTCATGTTGAATAACCACTTTTTAAACCTTCACAGTGACCAAAATTGCCATTTTTACAGAGTTTTGCTTACTCAGAAGCTTCAATTTTGACCAATTTCAGGCAGAGAAATTACTTTAAACACACTTATTTTAGTTGAAAAAGTAATAATTCATATCCAACAGTAATTTGCAGTCAAAAGATTAAATGTCAAAATTTCATCAGAATTGACCATTTTGGGAACGTTCGACAGCTCCGCGGTCATCGTTTTTTGTCCGAAAATTGAATTTTTGGACTTTACCAAAAATTATTCAAAATGTCAATTGGATCGTGCCTCATGTTGAATAACCACTTTTTAAACCCTCACAGTGACCAAAATTGACATTTTTACAGAGTTTTGCTTACTCAGAAGCTTCAATTTTGACCAATTTCAGGCAGAGAAATGACTTTAAACACACTTATTTTAGTTGAAAAGGTAATAATTCACATCCAACAGTAATTTGCAGTCAAAAGATTAAATGTTAAAATTTCATCAGAATTGACCATTTTGGAAACGTTCGACAGCTCCGCGGTCATCGTTTTTTGTCCGAAAATAGATTTTTTGGACTTTACCAAAAATGATTCAAAATGTCAATTGGATCGTGCCTCATGTTGAATAACCACTTTTTAAACCCTCACAGTGACCAAAATTGCCATTTTTACAGAGTTTTGCTTACTCAGAAGCTTCAATTTTGACCAATTTCAGGCACAGAAATGACTTTAAACACACTTATTTTAGTTGAAAAAGTAATAATTCACATCCAACAGTAATTATGCAGTCAAAAGATTAAATGTTAAAATTTCATCAGAATTGACCATTTTGGGAACGTTCGACAGCTCCGCGGTCATCGTTTTTTGTCCGAAAATTGATTTTTTGGACTTTACCAAAAATGATTCAAAATGTCAATTGGATCGTGCCTCATGTTGAATAACCACTTTTTAAACCCTCACAGTGACCAAAATTGCCATTTTTACAGAGTTTTGCTTACTCAGAAGCTTCAATTTTGACCAATTTCAGGCAGAGAAATTACTTTAAACACACTTATTTTAGTTTAAAAAGTAATAATTCACATCCAACAGTAATTTGCAGTCAAAAGATTAAATGTTAAAATTTCATCAGAATTGACCATTTTGGGAACGTTCGACAGCTCCGCGGTCATCGTTTTTTGTCCGAAAATTGATTTTTTGGACTTTACCAAAAATGATTCAAAATGTCAATTGGATCGTGCCTCATGTTGAATAACCACTTTTTAAACCCTCACAGTGACCAAAATTGCCATTTTTACAGAGTTTTGCTTACTCAGAAGCTTCAATTTTGACCAATTTCAGGCAGAGAAATTACTTTAAACACACTTATTTTAGTTGAAAAAGTAATAATTCATATCCAACAGTAATTTGCAGTCAAAAGATTAAATGTTAAAATTTCATCAGAATTGACCATTTTGGGAACGTTCGACAGCTCCGCGGTCACAGTTTTTTGTCCGAAAATTGATTTTTTGGACTTTACCAAAAATGACAGAGTTTTGCTTACTCAGAAGCTTCAATTTTGACCAATTTCAGGCAGAGAAATTACTTTAAACACACTTATTTTAGTTGAAAAAGTAATAATTCATATCCAACAGTAATTTGCAGTCAAAAGATAAAATGTTAAAATTTCATCAGAATTGACCATTTTGGGAACGTTCGACAGCTCCGCGGTCATTGTTTTTCGTCCGAAAATTGATTTTTTGGACTTTACCAAAAATGATTCAAAATGTCAATTGGATCGTGCCTCATGTTGAATAACCACTTTTTAAACCCTCACAGTGACCAAAATTGACATTTTTACAGAGTTTTGCTTACTCAGAAGCTTCAATTTTGACCAATTTCAGGCAGAGAAATGACTTTAAACACACTTATTTTAGTTGAAAAGGTAACAATTCACATCCAACAGTAATTTGCAGTCAAAAGATTAAATGTTAAAATTTCATCAGAATTGACCATTTTGGGAACGTTCGACAGCTCCGCGGTCATCGTTTTTTGTCCGAAAATTGATTTTTTGGACTTTACCAAAAATGATTCAAAATGTCAATTGGATCGTGCCTCATGTTGAATAACCACTTTTTAAACCCTCACAGTGACCAAAATTGCCATTTTTACAGAGTTTTGCTTACTCAGAAGCTTCAATTTTGACCAATTTCAGGCACAGAAATGACTTTAAACACACTTATTTTAGTTGAAAAAGTAATAATTCACATCCAACAGTAATTTGCAGTCAAAAGATTAAATGTTAAAATTTCATCAGAATTGACCATTTTGGGAACGTTCGACAGCTCCGCGGTCATTGTTTTTCGTCAGAAAATTGATTTTTTGGACTTTACCAAAAATGATTCAAAATGTCAATTGGATCGTGCCTCATGTTGAATAACCACTTTTTAAACCTTCACAGTGACCAAAATTGCCATTTTTACAGAGTTTTGCTTACTCAGAAGCTTCAATTTTGACCAATTTCAGGCAGAGAAATTACTTTAAACACACTTATTTTAGTTGAAAAAGTAATAATTCATATCCAACAGTAATTTGCAGTCAAAAGATTAAATGTCAAAATTTCATCAGAATTGACCATTTTGGGAACGTTCGACAGCTCCGCGGTCATCGTTTTTTGTCCGAAAATTGAATTTTTGGACTTTACCAAAAATTATTCAAAATGTCAATTGGATCGTGCCTCATGTTGAATAACCACTTTTTAAACCCTCACAGTGACCAAAATTGACATTTTTACAGAGTTTTGCTTACTCAGAAGCTTCAATTTTGACCAATTTCAGGCAGAGAAATGACTTTAAACACACTTATTTTAGTTGAAAAGGTAATAATTCACATCCAACAGTAATTTGCAGTCAAAAGATTAAATGTTAAAATTTCATCAGAATTGACCATTTTGGAAACGTTCGACAGCTCCGCGGTCATCGTTTTTTGTCCGAAAATTGATTTTTTGGACTTTACCAAAAATGATTCAAAATGTCAATTGGATCGTGCCTCATGTTGAATAACCACTTTTTAAACCCTCACAGTGACCAAAATTGCCATTTTTACAGAGTTTTGCTTACTCAGAAGTTTCAATTTTGACCAATTTCAGGCACAGAAATGACTTTAAACACACTTATTTTAGTTGAAAAAGTAATAATTCACATCCAACAGTAATTATGCAGTCAAAAGATTAAATGTTAAAATTTCATCAGAATTGACCATTTTGGGAACGTTCGACAGCTCCGCGGTCATCGTTTTTTGTCCGAAAATTGATTTTTTGGACTTTACCAAAAATGATTCAAAATGTCAATTGGATCGTGCCTCATGTTGAATAACCACTTTTTAAACCCTCACAGTGACCAAAATTGCCATTTTTACAGAGTTTTGCTTACTCAGAAGCTTCAATTTTGACCAATTTCAGGCAGAGAAATTACTTTAAACACACTTATTTTAGTTTAAAAAGTAATAATTCACATCCAACAGTAATTTGCAGTCAAAAGATTAAATGTTAAAATTTCATCAGAATTGACCATTTTGGGAACGTTCGACAGCTCCGCGGTCATCGTTTTTTGTCCGAAAATTGATTTTTGGGACTTTACCAAAAATGATTCAAAATGTCAATTGGATCGTGCCTCATGTTGAATAACCACTTTTTAAACCCTCACAGTGACCAAAATTGCCATTTTTACAGAGTTTTGCTTACTCAGAAGCTTCAATTTTGACCAATTTCAGGCAGAGAAATTACTTTAAACACACTTATTTTAGTTGAAAAAGTAATAATTCATATCCAACAGTAATTTGCAGTCATAAGATTAAATGTTAAAATTTCATCAGAATTGACCATTTTGGGAACGTTCGACAGCTCCGCGGTCACAGTTTTTTGTCCGAAAATTGATTTTTTGGACTTTACCAAAAATGACAGAGTTTTGCTTACTCAGAAGCTTCAATTTTGACCAATTTCAGGCAGAGAAATTACTTTAAACACACTTATTTTAGTTGAAAAAGTAATAATTCATATCCAACAGTAATTTGCAGTCAAAAGATAAAATGTTAAAATTTCATCAGAATTGACCATTTTGGGAACGTTCGACAGCTCCGCGGTCATTGTTTTTCGTCCGAAAATTGATTTTTTGGACTTTACCAAAAATGATTCAAAATGTCAATTGGATCGTGCCTCATGTTGAATAACCACTTTTTAAACCCTCACAGTGACCAAAATTGCCATTTTTACAGAGTTTTGCTTACTCAGAAGCTTCAATTTTGACCAATTTCAGGCAGAGAAATTACTTTAAACACACTTATTTTAGTTGAAAAAGTAATAATTCATATCCAACAGTAATTTGCAGTCAAAAGATTAAATGTTAAAATTTCATCAGAATTGACCATTTTGGGAACGTTCGACAGCTCCGCGGTCACAGTTTTTTGTCCGAAAATTGATTTTTTGGACTTTACCAAAAATGATTCAAAATGTCAATTGGATCGTGCCTCATGTTGAATAACCACTTTTTAAACCCTCACAGTGACCAAAATTGCCATTTTTACAGAGTTTTGCTTACTCAGAAGCTTCAATTTTGACCAATTTCAGGCACAGAAATGACTTTAAACACACTTATTTTAGTTGAAAAAGTGATAATTCACATCCAACAGTAATTATGCAGTCAAAAGATTAAATGTTAAAATTTCATCAGAATTGACCATTTTGGGAACGTTCGACAGCTCCGCGGTCATCGTTTTTTGTCCGAAAATTGATTTTTTGGACTTTACCAAAAATGATTCAAAATGTCAATTGGATCGTGCCTCATGTTGAATAACCACTTTTTAAACCCTCACAGTGACCAAAATTGCCATTTTTACAGAGTTTTGCTTACTCAGAAGCTTCAATTTTGACCAATTTCAGGCAGAGAAATTACTTTAAACACACTTATTTTAGTTGAAAAAGTAATAATTCATATCCAACAGTAATTTGCAGTCAAAAGATAAAATGTTAAAATTTCATCAGAATTGACCATTTTGGGAACGTTCGACAGCTCCGCGGTCATTGTTTTTCGTCCGAAAATTGATTTTTTGGACTTTACCAAAAATGATTCAAAATGTCAATTGGATCGTGCCTCATGTTGAATAACCACTTTTTAAACCCTCACAGTGACCAAAATTGACATTTTTACAGAGTTTTGCTTACTCAGAAGCTTCAATTTTGACCAATTTCAGGCAGAGAAATTACTTTAAACACACTTATTTTAGTTGAAAAAGTAATAATTCATATCCAACAGTAATTTGCAGTCAAAAGATTAAATGTTAAAATTTCATCAGAATTGACCATTTTGGGAACGTTCGACAGCTCCGCGGTCATCGTTTTTTGTCCGAAAATTGATTTTTTGGACTTTACCAAAAATGATTCAAAATGTCAATTGGATCGTGCCTCATGTTGAATAACCACTTTTTAAACCCTCACAGTGACCAAAATTGACATTTTTACAGAGTTTTGCTTACTCAGAAGCTTCAATTTTGACCAATTTCAGGCAGAGAAATGACTTTAAACACACTTATTTTAGTTGAAAAGGTAATAATTCACATCCAACAGTAATTTGCAGTCAAAAGATTAAATGTTAAAATTTCATCAGAATTGACCATTTTGGGAACGTTCGACAGCTCCGCGGTCATCGTTTTTTGTCCGAAAATTGATTTTTTGGACTTTACCAAAAATGATTCAAAATGTCAATTGGATCGTGCCTCATGTTGAATAACCACTTTTTAAACCCTCACAGTGACCAAAATTGCCATTTTTACAGAGTTTTGCTTACTCAGAAGCTTCAATTTTGACCAATTTCAGGCACAGAAATGACTTTAAACACACTTATTTTAGTTGAAAAAGTAATAATTCACATCCAACAGTAATTTGCAGTCAAAAGATTAAATGTTAAAATTTCATCAGAATTGACCGTTTTGGGAACGTTCGACAGCTCCGCGGTCATTGTTTTTCGTCCGAAAATTGATTTTTTGGACTTTACCAAAAATGATTCAAAATGTCAATTGGATCGTGCCTCATGTTGAATAACCACTTTTTAAACCTTCACAGTGACCAAAATTGCCATTTTTACAGAGTTTTGCTTACTCAGAAGCTTCAATTTTGACCAATTTCAGGCAGAGAAATTACTTTAAACACACTTATTTTAGTTGAAAAAGTAATAATTCATATCCAACAGTAATTTGCAGTCAAAAGATTAAATGTCAAAATTTCATCAGAATTGACCATTTTGGGAACGTTCGACAGCTCCGCGGTCATCGTTTTTTGTCCGAAAATTGAATTTTTGGACTTTACCAAAAATTATTCAAAATGTCAATTGGATCGTGCCTCATGTTGAATAACCACTTTTTAAACCCTCACAGTGACCAAAATTGACATTTTTACAGAGTTTTGCTTACTCAGAAGCTTCAATTTTGACCAATTTCAGGCAGAGAAATGACTTTAAACACACTTATTTTAGTTGAAAAGGTAATAATTCACATCCAACAGTAATTTGCAGTCAAAAGATTAAATGTTAAAATTTCATCAGAATTGACCATTTTGGAAACGTTCGACAGCTCCGCGGTCATCGTTTTTTGTCCGAAAATAGATTTTTTGGACTTTACCAAAAATGATTCAAAATGTCAATTGGATCGTGCCTCATGTTGAATAACCACTTTTTAAACCCTCACAGTGACCAAAATTGCCATTTTTACAGAGTTTTGCTTACTCAGAAGCTTCAATTTTGACCAATTTCAGGCACAGAAATGACTTTAAACACACTTATTTTAGTTGAAAAAGTAATAATTCACATCCAACAGTAATTATGCAGTCAAAAGATTAAATGTTAAAATTTCATCAGAATTGACCATTTTGGGAACGTTCGACAGCTCCGCGGTCATCGTTTTTTGTCCGAAAATTGATTTTTTGGACTTTACCAAAAATGATTCAAAATGTCAATTGGATCGTGCCTCATGTTGAATAACCACTTTTTAAACCCTCACAGTGACCAAAATTGCCATTTTTACAGAGTTTTGCTTACTCAGAAGCTTCAATTTTGACCAATTTCAGGCAGAGAAATTACTTTAAACACACTTATTTTAGTTTAAAAAGTAATAATTCACATCCAACAGTAATTTGCAGTCAAAAGATTAAATGTTAAAATTTCATCAGAATTGACCATTTTGGGAACGTTCGACAGCTCCGCGGTCATCGTTTTTTGTCCGAAAATTGATTTTTTGGACTTTACCAAAAATGATTCAAAATGTCAATTGGATCGTGCCTCATGTTGAATAACCACTTTTTAAACCCTCACAGTGACCAAAATTGCCATTTTTACAGAGTTTTGCTTACTCAGAAGCTTCAATTTTGACCAATTTCAGGCAGAGAAATTACTTTAAACACACTTATTTTAGTTGAAAAAGTAATAATTCATATCCAACAGTAATTTGCAGTCAAAAGATTAAATGTTAAAATTTCATCAGAATTGACCATTTTGGGAACGTTCGACAGCTCCGCGGTCACAGTTTTTTGTCCGAAAATTGATTTTTTGGACTTTACCAAAAATGACAGAGTTTTGCTTACTCAGAAGCTTCAATTTTGACCAATTTCAGGCAGAGAAATTACTTTAAACACACTTATTTTAGTTGAAAAAGTAATAATTCATATCCAACAGTAATTTGCAGTCAAAAGATAAAATGTTAAAATTTCATCAGAATTGACCATTTTGGGAACGTTCGACAGCTCCGCGGTCATTGTTTTTCGTCCGAAAATTGATTTTTTGGACTTTACCAAAAATGATTCAAAATGTCAATTGGATCGTGCCTCATGTTGAATAACCACTTTTTAAACCCTCACAGTGACCAAAATTGACATTTTTACAGAGTTTTGCTTACTCAGAAGCTTCAATTTTGACCAATTTCAGGCAGAGAAATTACTTTAAACACACTTATTTTAGTTGAAAAAGTAATAATTCATATCCAACAGTAATTTGCAGTCAAAAGATTAAATGTTAAAATTTCATCAGAATTGACCATTTTGGGAACGTTCGACAGCTCCGCGGTCATCGTTTTTTGTCCGAAAATTGATTTTTTGGACTTTACCAAAAATGATTCAAAATGTCAATTGGATCGTGCCTCATGTTGAATAACCACTTTTTAAACCCTCACAGTGACCAAAATTGCCATTTTTACAGAGTTTTGCTTACTCAGAAGCTTCAATTTTGACCAATTTCAGGCACAGAAATGACTTTAAACACACTTATTTTAGTTGAAAAAGTAATAATTCATATCCAACAGTAATTTGCAGTCAAAAGATTAAATGTCAAAATTTCATCAGAATTGACCATTTTGGGAACGTTCGACAGCTCCGCGGTCATCGTTTTTTGTCCGAAAATTGAATTTTTGGACTTTACCAAAAATGATTCAAAATGTCAATTGGATCGTGCCTCATGTTGAATAACCACTTTTTAAACCCTCACAGTGACCAAAATTGCCATTTTTACAGAGTTTTGCTTACTCAGAAGCTTCAATTTTCACCAATTTCAGGCAGAGAAATGACTTTAAACACACTTATTTTAGTTGAAAAGGTAATAATTCACATCCAACAGTAATTTGCAGTCAAAAGATTAAATGTTAAAATTTCATCAGAATTGACCATTTTGGAAACGTTCGACAGCTCCGCGGTCATCGTTTTTTGTCCGAAAATTGATTTTTTGGACTTTACCAAAAATGATTCAAAATGTCAATTGGATCGTGCCTCATGTTGAATAACCACTTTTTAAACCCTCACAGTGACCAAAATTGCCATTTTTACAGAGTTTTGCTTACTCAGAAGCTTCAATTTTGACCAATTTCAGGCAGAGAAATTACTTTAAACACACTTATTTTAGTTTAAAAAGTAATAATTCACATCCAACAGTAATTTGCAGTCAAAAGATTAAATGTTAAAATTTCATCAGAATTGACCATTTTGGGAACGTTCGACAGCTCCGCGGTCACAGTTTTTTGTCCGAAAATTGATTTTTTGGACTTTACCAAAAATGACAGAGTTTTGCTTACTCAGAAGCTTCAATTTTGACCAATTTCAGGCAGAGAAATTACTTTAAACACACTTATTTTAGTTGAAAAAGTAATAATTCATATCCAACAGTAATTTGCAGTCAAAAGATAAAATGTTAAAATTTCATCAGAATTGACCATTTTGGGAACGTTCGACAGCTCCGCGGTCATTGTTTTTCGTCCGAAAATTGATTTTTTGGACTTTACCAAAAATGATTCAAAATGTCAATTGGATCGTGCCTCATGTTGAATAACCACTTTTTAAACCCTCACAGTGACCAAAATTGACATTTTTACAGAGTTTTGCTTACTCAGAAGCTTCAATTTTGACCAATTTCAGGCAGAGAAATTACTTTAAACACACTTATTTTAGTTGAAAAAGTAATAATTCATATCCAACAGTAATTTGCAGTCAAAAGATTAAATGTTAAAATTTCATCAGAATTGACCATTTTGGGAACGTTCGACAGCTCCGCGGTCATCGTTTTTTGTCCGAAAATTGATTTTTTGGACTTTACCAAAAATGATTCAAAATGTCAATTGGATCGTGCCTCATGTTGAATAACCACTTTTTAAACCCTCACAGTGACCAAAATTGACATTTTTACAGAGTTTTGCTTACTCAGAAGCTTCAATTTTGACCAATTTCAGGCAGAGAAATGACTTTAAACACACTTATTTTAGTTGAAAAGGTAATAATTCACATCCAACAGTAATTTGCAGTCAAAAGATTAAATGTTAAAATTTCATCAGAATTGACCATTTTGGGAACGTTCGACAGCTCCGCGGTCATCGTTTTTTGTCCGAAAATTGATTTTTTGGACTTTACCAAAAATGATTCAAAATGTCAATTGGATCGTGCCTCATGTTGAATAACCACTTTTTAAACCCTCACAGTGACCAAAATTGCCATTTTTACAGAGTTTTGCTTACTCAGAAGCTTCAATTTTGACCAATTTCAGGCACAGAAATGACTTTAAACACACTTATTTTAGTTGAAAAAGTAATAATTCACATCCAACAGTAATTTGCAGTCAAAAGATTAAATGTTAAAATTTCATCAGAATTGACCATTTTGGGAACGTTCGACAGCTCCGCGGTCATTGTTTTTCGTCCGAAAATTGATTTTTTGGACTTTACCAAAAATGATTCAAAATGTCAATTGGATCGTGCCTCATGTTGAATAACCACTTTTTAAACCCTCACAGTGACCAAAATTGCCATTTTTACAGAGTTTTGCTTACTCAGAAGCTTCAATTTTGACCAATTTCAGGCACAGAAATGACTTTAAACACACTTATTTTAGTTGAAAAAGTAATAATTCACATACAACAGTAATTATGCAGTCAAAAGATTAAATGTTAAAATTTCATCAGAATTGACCATTTTGGGAACGTTCGACAGCTCCGCGGTCATCGTTTTTTGTCCGAAAATTGATTTTTTGGACTTTACCAAAAATGATTCAAAATGTCAATTGGATCGTGCCTCATGTTGAATAACCACTTTTTAAACCCTCACAGTGACCAAAATTGCCATTTTTACAGAGTTTTGCTTACTCAGAAGCTTCAATTTTGACCAATTTCAGGCAGAGAAATTACTTTAAACACACTTATTTTAGTTTAAAAAGTAATAATTCACATCCAACAGTAATTTGCAGTCAAAAGATTAAATGTTAAAATTTCATCAGAATTGACCATTTTGGGAACGTTCGACAGCTCCGCGGTCATCGTTTTTTGTCCGAAAATTGATTTTTGGGACTTTACCAAAAATGATTCAAAATGTCAATTGGATCGTGCCTCATGTTGAATAACCACTTTTTAAACCCTCACAGTGACCAAAATTGCCATTTTTACAGAGTTTTGCTTACTCAGAAGCTTCAATTTTGACCAATTTCAGGCAGAGAAATTACTTTAAACACACTTATTTTAGTTGAAAAAGTAATAATTCATATCCAACAGTAATTTGCAGTCAAAAGATTAAATGTTAAAATTTCATCAGAATTGACCATTTTGGGAACGTTCGACAGCTCCGCGGTCACAGTTTTTTGTCCGAAAATTGATTTTTTGGACTTTACCAAAAATGACAGAGGTTTGCTTACTCAGAAGCTTCAATTTTGACCAATTTCAGGCAGAAAAATTACTTTAAACACACTTATTTTAGTTGAAAAAGTAATAATTCATATCCAACAGTAATTTGCAGTCAAAAGATAAAATGTTAAAATTTCATCAGAATTGACCATTTTGGGAACGTTCGACAGCTCCGCGGTCATTGTTTTTCGTCCGAAAATTGATTTTTTGGACTTTACCAAAAATGATTCAAAATGTCAATTGGATCGTGCCTCATGTTGAATAACCACTTTTTAAACCCTCACAGTGACCAAAATTGCCATTTTTACAGAGTTTTGCTTACTCAGAAGCTTCAATTTTGACCAATTTCAGGCACAGAAATGACTTTAAACACACTTATTTTAGTTGAAAAAGTGATAATTCACATCCAACAGTAATTATGCAGTCAAAAGATTAAATGTTAAAATTTCATCAGAATTGACCATTTTGGGAACGTTCGACAGCTCCGCGGTCACAGTTTTTTGTCCGAAAATTGATTTTTTGGACTTTACCAAAAATGACAGAGTTTTGCTTACTCAGAAGCTTCAATTTTGACCAATTTCAGGCAGAGAAATTACTTTAAACACACTTATTTTAGTTGAAAAAGTAATAATTCATATCCAACAGTAATTTGCAGTCAAAAGATAAAATGTTAAAATTTCATCAGAATTGACCATTTTGGGAACGTTCGACAGCTCCGCGGTCATTGTTTTTCGTCCGAAAATTGATTTTTTGGACTTTACCAAAAATGATTCAAAATGTCAATTGGATCGTGCCTCATGTTGAATAACCACTTTTTAAACCCTCACAGTGACCAAAATTGACATTTTTACAGAGTTTTGCTTACTCAGAAGCTTCAATTTTGACCAATTTCAGGCAGAGAAATTACTTTAAACACACTTATTTTAGTTGAAAAAGTAATAATTCATATCCAACAGTAATTTGCAGTCAAAAGATTAAATGTTAAAATTTCATCAGAATTGACCATTTTGGGAACGTTCGACAGCTCCGCGGTCATCGTTTTTTGTCCGAAAATTGATTTTTTGGACTTTACCAAAAATGATTCAAAATGTCAATTGGATCGTGCCTCATGTTGAATAACCACTTTTTAAACCCTCACAGTGACCAAAATTGACATTTTTACAGAGTTTTGCTTACTCAGAAGCTTCAATTTTGACCAATTTCAGGCAGAGAAATGACTTTAAACACACTTATTTTAGTTGAAAAGGTAATAATTCACATCCAACAGTAATTTGCAGTCAAAAGATTAAATGTTAAAATTTCATCAGAATTGACCATTTTGGGAACGTTCGACAGCTCCGCGGTCATCGTTTTTTGTCCGAAAATTGATTTTTTGGACTTTACCAAAAATGATTCAAAATGTCAATTGGATCGTGCCTCATGTTGAATAACCACTTTTTAAACCCTCACAGTGACCAAAATTGCCATTTTTACAGAGTTTTGCTTACTCAGAAGCTTCAATTTTGACCAATTTCAGGCACAGAAATGACTTTAAACACACTTATTTTAGTTGAAAAAGTAATAATTCATATCCAACAGTAATTTGCAGTCAAAAGATTAAATGTCAAAATTTCATCAGAATTGACCATTTTGGGAACGTTCGACAGCTCCGCGGTCATCGTTTTTTGTCCGAAAATTGAATTTTTGGACTTTACCAAAAATGATTCAAAATGTCAATTGGATCGTGCCTCATGTTGAATAACCACTTTTTAAACCCTCACAGTGACCAAAATTGCCATTTTTACAGAGTTTTGCTTACTCAGAAGCTTCAATTTTCACCAATTTCAGGCAGAGAAATGACTTTAAACACACTTATTTTAGTTGAAAAGGTAATAATTCACATCCAACAGTAATTTGCAGTCAAAAGATTAAATGTTAAAATTTCATCAGAATTGACCATTTTGGAAACGTTCGACAGCTCCGCGGTCATCGTTTTTTGTCCGAAAATTGATTTTTTGGACTTTACCAAAAATGATTCAAAATGTCAATTGGATCGTGCCTCATGTTGAATAACCACTTTTTAAACCCTCACAGTGACCAAAATTGCCATTTTTACAGAGTTTTGCTTACTCAGAAGCTTCAATTTTGACCAATTTCAGGCACAGAAATGACTTTAAACACACTTATTTTAGTTGAAAAAGTAATAATTCACATCCAACAGTAATTATGCAGTCAAAAGATTAAATGTTAAAATTTCATCAGAATTGACCATTTTGGGAACGTTCGACAGCTCCGCGGTCATCGTTTTTTGTCCGAAAATTGATTTTTTGGACTTTACCAAAAATGATTCAAAATGTCAATTGGATCGTGCCTCATGTTGAATAACCACTTTTTAAACCCTCACAGTGACCAAAATTGCCATTTTTACAGAGTTTTGCTTACTCAGAAGCTTCAATTTTGACCAATTTCAGGCAGAGAAATTACTTTAAACACACTTATTTTAGTTTAAAAAGTAATAATTCACATCCAACAGTAATTTGCAGTCAAAAGATTAAATGTTAAAATTTCATCAGAATTGACCATTTTGGGAACGTTCGACAGCTCCGCGGTCACAGTTTTTTGTCCGAAAATTGATTTTTTGGACTTTACCAAAAATGACAGAGTTTTGCTTACTCAGAAGCTTCAATTTTGACCAATTTCAGGCAGAGAAATTACTTTAAACACACTTATTTTAGTTGAAAAAGTAATAATTCATATCCAACAGTAATTTGCAGTCAAAAGATAAAATGTTAAAATTTCATCAGAATTGACCATTTTGGGAACGTTCGACAGCTCCGCGGTCATTGTTTTTCGTCCGAAAATTGATTTTTTGGACTTTACCAAAAATGATTCAAAATGTCAATTGGATCGTGCCTCATGTTGAATAACCACTTTTTAAACCCTCACAGTGACCAAAATTGACATTTTTACAGAGTTTTGCTTACTCAGAAGCTTCAATTTTGACCAATTTCAGGCAGAGAAATTACTTTAAACACACTTATTTTAGTTGAAAAAGTAATAATTCATATCCAACAGTAATTTGCAGTCAAAAGATTAAATGTTAAAATTTCATCAGAATTGACCATTTTGGGAACGTTCGACAGCTCCGCGGTCATCGTTTTTTGTCCGAAAATTGATTTTTTGGACTTTACCAAAAATGATTCAAAATGTCAATTGGATCGTGCCTCATGTTGAATAACCACTTTTTAAACCCTCACAGTGACCAAAATTGACATTTTTACAGAGTTTTGCTTACTCAGAAGCTTCAATTTTGACCAATTTCAGGCAGAGAAATGACTTTAAACACACTTATTTTAGTTGAAAAGGTAATAATTCACATCCAACAGTAATTTGCAGTCAAAAGATTAAATGTTAAAATTTCATCAGAATTGACCATTTTGGGAACGTTCGACAGCTCCGCGGTCATCGTTTTTTGTCCGAAAATTGATTTTTTGGACTTTACCAAAAATGATTCAAAATGTCAATTGGATCGTGCCTCATGTTGAATAACCACTTTTTAAACCCTCACAGTGACCAAAATTGCCATTTTTACAGAGTTTTGCTTACTCAGAAGCTTCAATTTTGACCAATTTCAGGCACAGAAATGACTTTAAACACACTTATTTTAGTTGAAAAAGTAATAATTCACATCCAACAGTAATTTGCAGTCAAAAGATTAAATGTTAAAATTTCATCAGAATTGACCATTTTGGGAACGTTCGACAGCTCCGCGGTCATTGTTTTTCGTCCGAAAATTGATTTTTTGGACTTTACCAAAAATGATTCAAAATGTCAATTGGATCGTGCCTCATGTTGAATAACCACTTTTTAAACCCTCACAGTGACCAAAATTGCCATTTTTACAGAGTTTTGCTTACTCAGAAGCTTCAATTTTGACCAATTTCAGGCACAGAAATGACTTTAAACACACTTATTTTAGTTGAAAAAGTAATAATTCACATACAACAGTAATTATGCAGTCAAAAGATTAAATGTTAAAATTTCATCAGAATTGACCATTTTGGGAACGTTCGACAGCTCCGCGGTCATCGTTTTTTGTCCGAAAATTGATTTTTTGGACTTTACCAAAAATGATTCAAAATGTCAATTGGATCGTGCCTCATGTTGAATAACCACTTTTTAAACCCTCACAGTGACCAAAATTGCCATTTTTACAGAGTTTTGCTTACTCAGAAGCTTCAATTTTGACCAATTTCAGGCAGAGAAATTACTTTAAACACACTTATTTTAGTTTAAAAAGTAATAATTCACATCCAACAGTAATTTGCAGTCAAAAGATTAAATGTTAAAATTTCATCAGAATTGACCATTTTGGGAACGTTCGACAGCTCCGCGGTCATCGTTTTTTGTCCGAAAATTGATTTTTTGGACTTTACCAAAAATGATTCAAAATGTCAATTGGATCGTGCCTCATGTTGAATAACCACTTTTTAAACCCTCACAGTGACCAAAATTGCCATTTTTACAGAGTTTTGCTTACTCAGAAGCTTCAATTTTGACCAATTTCAGGCAGAGAAATTACTTTAAACACACTTATTTTAGTTGAAAAAGTAATAATTCATATCCAACAGTAATTTGCAGTCAAAAGATTAAATGTTAAAATTTCATCAGAATTGACCATTTTGGGAACGTTCGACAGCTCCGCGGTCACAGTTTTTTGTCCGAAAATTGATTTTTTGGACTTTACCAAAAATGACAGAGGTTTGCTTACTCAGAAGCTTCAATTTTGACCAATTTCAGGCAGAAAAATTACTTTAAACACACTTATTTTAGTTGAAAAAGTAATAATTCATATCCAACAGTAATTTGCAGTCAAAAGATAAAATGTTAAAATTTCATCAGAATTGACCATTTTGGGAACGTTCGACAGCTCCGCGGTCATTGTTTTTCGTCCGAAAATTGATTTTTTGGACTTTACCAAAAATGATTCAAAATGTCAATTGGATCGTGCCTCATGTTGAATAACCACTTTTTAAACCCTCACAGTGACCAAATTGCCATTTTTACAGAGTTTTGCTTACTCAGAAGCTTCAATTTTGACCAATTTCAGGCACAGAAATGACTTTAAACACACTTATTTTAGTTGAAAAAGTGATAATTCACATCCAACAGTAATTATGCAGTCAAAAGATTAAATGTTAAAATTTCATCAGAATTGACCATTTTGGGAACGTTCGACAGCTCCGCGGTCATCGTTTTTTGTCCGAAAATTGATTTTTTGGACTTTACCAAAAATGATTCAAAATGTCAATTGGATCGTGCCTCATGTTGAATAACCACTTTTTAAACCCTCACAGTGACCAAAATTGCCATTTTTACAGAGTTTTGCTTACTCAGAAGCTTCAATTTTGACCAATTTCAGGCAGAGAAATTACTTTAAACACACTTATTTTAGTTGAAAAAGTAATAATTCATATCCAACAGTAATTTGCAGTCAAAAGATAAAATGTTAAAATTTCATCAGAATTGACCATTTTGGGAACGTTCGACAGCTCCGCGGTCATTGTTTTTCGTCCGAAAATTGATTTTTTGGACTTTACCAAAAATGATTCAAAATGTCAATTGGATCGTGCCTCATGTTGAATAACCACTTTTTAAACCCTCACAGTGACCAAAATTGACATTTTTACAGAGTTTTGCTTACTCAGAAGCTTCAATTTTGACCAATTTCAGGCAGAGAAATTACTTTAAACACACTTATTTTAGTTGAAAAAGTAATAATTCATATCCAACAGTAATTTGCAGTCAAAAGATTAAATGTTAAAATTTCATCAGAGTTGACCATTTTGGGAACGTTCGACAGCTCCGCGGTCATCGTTTTTTGTCCGAAAATTGATTTTTTGGACTTTACCAAAAATGATTCAAAATGTCAATTGGATCGTGCCTCATGTTGAATAACCACTTTTTAAACCCTCACAGTGACCAAAATTGACATTTTTACAGAGTTTTGCTTACTCAGAAGCTTCAATTTTGACCAATTTCAGGCAGAGAAATGACTTTAAACACACTTATTTTAGTTGAAAAGGTAATAATTCACATCCAACAGTAATTTGCAGTCAAAAGATTAAATGTTAAAATTTCATCAGAATTGACCATTTTGGGAACGTTCGACAGCTCCGCGGTCATCGTTTTTTGTCCGAAAATTGATTTTTTGGACTTTACCAAAAATGATTCAAAATGTCAATTGGATCGTGCCTCATGTTGAATAACCACTTTCTAAACCCTCACAGTGACCAAAATTGCCATTTTTACAGAGTTGTGCTTACTCAGAAGCTTCAATTTTGACCAATTTCAGGCACAGAAATGACTTTAAACACACTTATTTTAGTTGAAAAAGTAATAATTCACATCCAACAGTAATTTGCAGTCAAAAGATTAAATGTTAAAATTTCATCAGAATTGACCATTTTGGGAACGTTCGACAGCTCCGCGGTCATTGTTTTTCGTCCGAAAATAGATTTTTTGGACTTTACCAAAAATGATTCAAAATGTCAATTGGATCGTGCCTCATGTTGAATAACCACTTTTTAAACCATCACAGTGACCAAAATTGCCATTTTTACAGAGTTTTGCTTACTCAGAAGCTTCAATTTTGACCAATTTCAGGCAGAGAAATTACTTTAAACACACTTATTTTAGTTGAAAAAGTAATAATTCATATCCAACAGTAATTTGCAGTCAAAAGATTAAATGTTAAAATTTCATCAGAATTGACCATTTTGGGAACGTTCGACAGCTCCGCGGTCACAGTTTTTTGTCCGAAAATTGATTTTTTGGACTTTACCAAAAATGATTCAAAATGTCAATTGGATCGTGCCTCATGTTGAATAACCACTTTTTAAACCCTCACAGTGACCAAAATTGCCATTTTTACAGAGTTTTGCTTACTCAGAAGCTTCAATTTTGACCAATTTCAGGCACAGAAATGACTTTAAACACACTTATTTTAGTTGAAAAAGTGATAATTCACATCCAACAGTAATTATGCAGTCAAAAGATTAAATGTTAAAATTTCATCAGAATTGACCATTTTGGGAACGTTCGACAGCTCCGCGGTCATTGTTTTTCGTCCGAAAATTGATTTTTTGGACTTTACCAAAAATGATTCAAAATGTCAATTGGATCGTGCCTCATGTTGAATAACCACTTTTTAAACCCTCACAGTGACCAAAATTGCCATTTTTACAGAGTTTTGCTTACTCAGAAGCTTCAATTTTGACCAATTTCAGGCAGAGAAATTACTTTAAACACACTTATTTTAGTTTAAAAAGTAATAATTCACATCCAACAGTAATTTGCAGTCAAAAGATTAAATGTTAAAATTTCATCAGAATTGACCATTTTGGGAACGTTCGACAGCTCCGCGGTCATCGTTTTTTGTCCGAAAATTGATTTTTTGGACTTTACCAAAAATGATTCAAAATGTCAATTGGATCGTGCCTCATGTTGAATAACCACTTTTTAAACCCTCACAGTGACCAAAATTGCCATTTTTACAGAGTTTTGCTTACTCAGAAGCTTCAATTTTGACCAATTTCAGGCAGAGAAATGACTTTAAACACACTTATTTTAGTTGAAAGGTAATAATTCACATCCAACAGTAATTTGCAGTCAAAAGATTAAATGTTAAAATTTCATCAGAATTGACCATTTTGGAAACGTTCGACAGCTCCGCGGTCATCGTTTTTTGTCCGAAAATTGATTTTTTGGACTTTACCAAAAATGATTCAAAATGTCAATTGGATCGTGCCTCATGTTGAATAACCACTTTTTAAACCCTCACAGTGACCAAAATTGCCATTTTTACAGAGTTTTGCTTACTCAGAAGCTTCAATTTTGACCAATTTAAGGCACAGAAATGACTTTAAACACACTTATTTTAGTTGAAAAAGTAATAATTCACATCCAACAGTAATTATGCAGTCAAAAGATTAAATGTTAAAATTTCATCAGAATTGACCATTTTGGGAACGTTCGACAGCTCCGCGGTCATCGTTTTTTGTCCGAAAATTGATTTTTTGGACTTTACCAAAAATGATTCAAAATGTCAATTGGATCGTGCCTCATGTTGAATAACCACTTTTTAAACCCTCACAGTGACCAAAATTGCCATTTTTACAGAGTTTTGCTTACTCAGAAGCTTCAATTTTGACCAATTTCAGGCAGAGAAATTACTTTAAACACACTTATTTTAGTTGAAAAGGTAATAATTCACATCCAACAGTAATTTGCAGTCAAAAGATTAAATGTTAAAATTTCATCAGAATTGACCATTTTGGAAACGTTCGACAGCTCCGCGGTCATCGTTTTTTGTCCGAAAATTGATTTTTTGGACTTTACCAAAAATGATTCAAAATGTCAATTGGATCGTGCCTCATGTTGAATAACCACTTTTTAACCCTCACAGTGACCAAAATTGCCATTTTTACAGAGTTTTGCTTACTCAGAAGCTTCAATTTTGACCAATTTCAGGCACAGAAATGACTTTAAACACACTTATTTTAGTTGAAAAAGTAATAATTCACATCCAACAGTAATTATGCAGTCAAAAGATTAAATGTTAAAATTTCATCAGAATTGACCATTTTGGGAACGTTCGACAGCTCCGCGGTCATCGTTTTTTGTCCGAAAATTGATTTTTTGGACTTTACCAAAAATGATTCAAAATGTCAATTGGATCGTGCCTCATGTTGAATAACCACTTTTTAAACCCTCACAGTGACCAAAATTGCCATTTTTACAGAGTTTTGCTTACTCAGAAGCTTCAATTTTGACCAATTTCAGGCAGAGAAATTACTTTAAACACACTTATTTTAGTTTAAAAAGTAATAATTCACATCCAACAGTAATTTGCAGTCAAAAGATTAAATGTTAAAATTTCATCAGAATTGACCATTTTGGGAACGTTCGACAGCTCCGCGGTCATCGTTTTTTGTCCGAAAATTGATTTTTTGGACTTTACCAAAAATGATTCAAAATGTCAATTGGATCGTGCCTCATGTTGAATAACCACTTTTAAACCCTCACAGTGACCAAAATTGCCATTTTTACAGAGTTTTGCTTACTCAGAAGCTTCAATTTTGACCAATTTCAGGCAGAGAAATTACTTTAAACACACTTATTTTAGTTGAAAAAGTAATAATTCATATCCAACAGTAATTTGCAGTCAAAAGATTAAATGTTAAAATTTCATCAGAATTGACCATTTTGGGAACGTTCGACAGCTCCGCGGTCACAGTTTTTTGTCCGAAAATTGATTTTTTGGACTTTACCAAAAATGATTCAAAATGTCAATTGGATCGTGCCTCATGTTGAATAACCACTTTTTAAACCCTCACAGTGACCAAAATTGCCATTTTTACAGAGTTTTGCTTACTCAGAAGCTTCAATTTTGACCAATTTCAGGCACAGAAAATGACTTTAAACACACTTATTTTAGTTGAAAAAGTGATAATTCACATCCAACAGTAATTATGCAGTCAAAAGATTAAATGTTAAAATTTCATCAGAATTGACCATTTTGGGAACGTTCGACAGCTCCGCGGTCATCGTTTTTTGTCCGAAAATTGATTTTTTGGACTTTACCAAAAATGATTCAAAATGTCAATTGGATCGTGCCTCATGTTGAATAACCACTTTTTAAACCCTCACAGTGACCAAAATTGCCATTTTTACAGAGTTTTGCTTACTCAGAAGCTTCAATTTTGACCAATTTCAGGCAGAGAAATTACTTTAAACACACTTATTTTAGTTGAAAAAGTAATAATTCATATCCAACAGTAATTTGCAGTCAAAAGATAAAATGTTAAAATTTCATCAGAATTGACCATTTTGGGAACGTTCGACAGCTCCGCGGTCATTGTTTTTCGTCCGAAAATTGATTTTTTGGACTTTACCAAAAATGATTCAAAATGTCAATTGGATCGTGCCTCATGTTGAATAACCACTTTCTAAACCCTCACAGTGACCAAAATTGCCATTTTTACAGAGTTGTGCTTACTCAGAAGCTTCAATTTTGACCAATTTCAGGCACAGAAATGACTTTAAACACACTTATTTTAGTTGAAAAAGTAATAATTCACATCCAACAGTAATTTGCAGTCAAAAGATTAAATGTTAAAATTTCATCAGAATTGACCATTTTGGGAACGTTCGACAGCTCCGCGGTCATTGTTTTTCGTCCGAAAATTGATTTTTTGGACTTTACCAAAAATGATTCAAAATGTCAATTGGATCGTGCCTCATGTTGAATAACCACTTTTTAAACCCTCACAGTGACCAAAATTGCCATTTTTACAGAGTTTTGCTTACTCAGAAGCTTCAATTTTGACCAATTTCAGGCAGAGAAATTACTTTAAACACACTTATTTTAGTTGAAAAAGTAATAATTCATATCCAACAGTAATTTGCAGTCAAAAGATTAAATGTTAAAATTTCATCAGAATTGACCATTTTGGGAACGTTCGACAGCTCCGCGGTCACAGTTTTTTGTCCGAAAATTGATTTTTTGGACTTTACCAAAAATGATTCAAAATGTCAATTGGATCGTGCCTCATGTTGAATAACCACTTTTTAAACCCTCACAGTGACCAAAATTGCCATTTTTACAGAGTTTTGCTTACTCAGAAGCTTCAATTTTGACCAATTTCAGGCACAGAAATGACTTTAAACACACTTATTTTAGTTGAAAAAGTGATAATTCACATCCAACAGTAATTATGCAGTCAAAAGATTAAATGTTAAAATTTCATCAGAATTGACCATTTTGGGAACGTTCGACAGCTCCGCGGTCATTGTTTTTCGTCCGAAAATTGATTTTTTGGACTTTACCAAAAATGATTCAAAATGTCAATTGGATCGTGCCTCATGTTGAATAACCACTTTTTAAACCCTCACAGTGACCAAAATTGCCATTTTTACAGAGTTTTGCTTACTCAGAAGCTTCAATTTTGACCAATTTCAGGCAGAGAAATTACTTTAAACACACTTATTTTAGTTTAAAAAGTAATAATTCACATCCAACAGTAATTTGCAGTCAAAAGATTAAATGTTAAAATTTCATCAGAATTGACCATTTTGGGAACGTTCGCGACAGCTCCGCGGTCATCGTTTTTTGTCCGAAAATTGATTTTTTGGACTTTACCAAAAATGATTCAAAATGTCAATTGGATCGTGCCTCATGTTGAATAACCACTTTTTAAACCCTCACAGTGACCAAAATTGCCATTTTTACAGAGTTTTGCTTACTCAGAAGCTTCAATTTTGACCAATTTCAGGCAGAGAAATGACTTTAAACACACTTATTTTAGTTGAAAAGGTAATAATTCACATCCAACAGTAATTTGCAGTCAAAAGATTAAATGTTAAAATTTCATCAGAATTGACCATTTTGGAAACGTTCGACAGCTCCGCGGTCATCGTTTTTTGTCCGAAAATTGATTTTTGGACTTTACCAAAAATGATTCAAAATGTCAATTGGATCGTGCCTCATGTTGAATAACCACTTTTTAAACCCTCACAGTGACCAAAATTGCCATTTTTACAGAGTTTTGCTTACTCAGAAGCTTCAATTTTGACCAATTTAAGGCACAGAAATGACTTTAAACACACTTATTTTAGTTGAAAAAGTAATAATTCACATCCAACAGTAATTATGCAGTCAAAAGATTAAATGTTAAAATTTCATCAGAATTGACCATTTTGGGAACGTTCGACAGCTCCGCGGTCATCGTTTTTTGTCCGAAAATTGATTTTTTGGACTTTACCAAAAATGATTCAAAATGTCAATTGGATCGTGCCTCATGTTGAATAACCACTTTTTAAACCCTCACAGTGACCAAAATTGCCATTTTTACAGAGTTTTGCTTACTCAGAAGCTTCAATTTTGACCAATTTCAGGCAGAGAAATTACTTTAAACACACTTATTTTAGTTGAAAAGGTAATAATTCACATCCAACAGTAATTTGCAGTCAAAAGATTAAATGTTAAAATTTCATCAGAATTGACCATTTTGGGAAACGTTCGACAGCTCCGCGGTCATCGTTTTTTGTCCGAAAATTGATTTTTTGGACTTTACCAAAAATGATTCAAAATGTCAATTGGATCGTGCCTCATGTTGAATAACCACTTTTTAAACCCTCACAGTGACCAAAATTGCCATTTTTACAGAGTTTTGCTTACTCAGAAGCTTCAATTTTGACCAATTTCAGGCACAGAAATGACTTTAAACACACTTATTTTAGTTGAAAAAGTAATAATTCACATCCAACAGTAATTATGCAGTCAAAAGATTAAATGTTAAAATTTCATCAGAATTGACCATTTTGGGAACGTTCGACAGCTCCGCGGTCATCGTTTTTTGTCCGAAAATTGATTTTTTGGACTTTACCAAAAATGATTCAAAATGTCAATTGGATCGTGCCTCATGTTGAATAACCACTTTTTAAACCCTCACAGTGACCAAAATTGCCATTTTTACAGAGTTTTGCTTACTCAGAAGCTTCAATTTTGACCAATTTCAGGCAGAGAAATTACTTTAAACACACTTATTTTAGTTTAAAAAGTAATAATTCACATCCAACAGTAATTTGCAGTCAAAAGATTAAATGTTAAAATTTCATCAGAATTGACCATTTTGGGAACGTTCGACAGCTCCGCGGTCATCGTTTTTTGTCCGAAAATTGATTTTTTGGACTTTACCAAAAATGATTCAAAATGTCAATTGGATCGTGCCTCATGTTGAATAACCACTTTTTAAACCCTCACAGTGACCAAAATTGCCATTTTTACAGAGTTTTGCTTACTCAGAAGCTTCAATTTTGACCAATTTCAGGCAGAGAAATTACTTTAAACACACTTATTTTAGTTGAAAAAGTAATAATTCATATCCAACAGTAATTTGCAGTCAAAAGATTAAATGTTAAAATTTCATCAGAATTGACCATTTTGGGAACGTTCGACAGCTCCGCGGTCACAGTTTTTTGTCCGAAAATTGATTTTTTGGACTTTACCAAAAATGACAGAGGTTTGCTTACTCAGAAGCTTCAATTTTGACCAATTTCAGGCAGAAAAATTACTTTAAACACACTTATTTTAGTTGAAAAAGTAATAATTCATATCCAACAGTAATTTGCAGTCAAAAGATAAAATGTTAAAATTTCATCAGAATTGACCATTTTGGGAACGTTCGACAGCTCCGCGGTCATTGTTTTTCGTCCGAAAATTGATTTTTTGGACTTTACCAAAAATGATTCAAAATGTCAATTGGATCGTGCCTCATGTTGAATAACCACTTTTTAAACCCTCACAGTGACCAAAATTGCCATTTTTACAGAGTTTTGCTTACTCAGAAGCTTCAATTTTGACCAATTTCAGGCACAGAAATGACTTTAAACACACTTATTTTAGTTGAAAAAGTGATAATTCACATCCAACAGTAATTATGCAGTCAAAAGATTAAATGTTAAAATTTCATCAGAATTGACCATTTTGGGAACGTTCGACAGCTCCGCGGTCATCGTTTTTTGTCCGAAAATTGATTTTTTGGACTTTACCAAAAATGATTCAAAATGTCAATTGGATCGTGCCTCATGTTGAATAACCACTTTTTAAACCCTCACAGTGACCAAAATTGCCATTTTTACAGAGTTTTGCTTACTCAGAAGCTTCAATTTTGACCAATTTCAGGCAGAGAAATTACTTTAAACACACTTATTTTAGTTGAAAAAGTAATAATTCATATCCAACAGTAATTTGCAGTCAAAAGATAAAATGTTAAAATTTCATCAGAATTGACCATTTTGGGAACGTTCGACAGCTCCGCGGTCATTGTTTTTCGTCCGAAAATTGATTTTTTGGACTTTACCAAAAATGATTCAAAATGTCAATTGGATCGTGCCTCATGTTGAATAACCACTTTTTAAACCCTCACAGTGACCAAAATTGACATTTTTACAGAGTTTTGCTTACTCAGAAGCTTCAATTTTGACCAATTTCAGGCAGAGAAATTACTTTAAACACACTTATTTTAGTTGAAAAAGTAATAATTCATATCCAACAGTAATTTGCAGTCAAAAGATTAAATGTTAAAATTTCATCAGAGTTGACCATTTTGGGAACGTTCGACAGCTCCGCGGTCATCGTTTTTTGTCCGAAAATTGATTTTTTGGACTTTACCAAAAATGATTCAAAATGTCAATTGGATCGTGCCTCATGTTGAATAACCACTTTTTAAACCCTCACAGTGACCAAAATTGACATTTTTACAGAGTTTTGCTTACTCAGAAGCTTCAATTTTGACCAATTTCAGGCAGAGAAATGACTTTAAACACACTTATTTTAGTTGAAAAGGTAATAATTCACATCCAACAGTAATTTGCAGTCAAAAGATTAAATGTTAAAATTTCATCAGAATTGACCATTTTGGGAACGTTCGACAGCTCCGCGGTCATCGTTTTTTGTCCGAAAATTGATTTTTTGGACTTTACCAAAAATGATTCAAAATGTCAATTGGATCGTGCCTCATGTTGAATAACCACTTTCTAAACCCTCACAGTGACCAAAATTGCCATTTTTACAGAGTTGTGCTTACTCAGAAGCTTCAATTTTGACCAATTTCAGGCACAGAAATGACTTTAAACACACTTATTTTAGTTGAAAAAGTAATAATTCACATCCAACAGTAATTTGCAGTCAAAAGATTAAATGTTAAAATTTCATCAGAATTGACCATTTTGGGAACGTTCGACAGCTCCGCGGTCATTGTTTTTCGTCCGAAAATTGATTTTTTGGACTTTACCAAAAATGATTCAAAATGTCAATTGGATCGTGCCTCATGTTGAATAACCACTTTTTAAACCCTCACAGTGACCAAAATTGCCATTTTTACAGAGTTTTGCTTACTCAGAAGCTTCAATTTTGACCAATTTCAGGCAGAGAAATTACTTTAAACACACTTATTTTAGTTGAAAAAGTAATAATTCATATCCAACAGTAATTTGCAGTCAAAAGATTAAATGTTAAAATTTCATCAGAATTGACCATTTTGGGAACGTTCGACAGCTCCGCGGTCACAGTTTTTTGTCCGAAAATTGATTTTTTGGACTTTACCAAAAATGATTCAAAATGTCAATTGGATCGTGCCTCATGTTGAATAACCACTTTTTAAACCCTCACAGTGACCAAAATTGCCATTTTTACAGAGTTTTGCTTACTCAGAAGCTTCAATTTTGACCAATTTCAGGCACAGAAATGACTTTAAACACACTTATTTTAGTTGAAAAAGTGATAATTCACATCCAACAGTAATTATGCAGTCAAAAGTTTAAATGTTAAAATTTCATCAGAATTGACCATTTTGGGAACGTTCGACAGCTCCGCGGTCATCGTTTTTTGTCCGAAAATTGATTTTTTGGACTTTACCAAAAATGATTCAAAATGTCAATTGGATCGTGCCTCATGTTGAATAACCACTTTTTAAACCCTCACAGTGACCAAAATTGCCATTTTTACAGAGTTTTGCTTACTCAGAAGCTTCAATTTTGACCAATTTCAGGCAGAGAAATTACTTTAAACACACTTATTTTAGTTGAAAAAGTAATAATTCATATCCAACAGTAATTTGCAGTCAAAAGATTAAATGTTAAAATTTCATCAGAATTGACCATTTTGGGAACGTTCGACAGCTCCGCGGTCATTGTTTTTCGTCCGAAAATTGATTTTTTGGACTTTACCAAAAATGATTCAAAATGTCAATTGGATCGTGCCTCATGTTGAATAACCACTTTTTAAACCCTCACAGTGACCAAAATTGCCATTTTTACAGAGTTTTGCTTACTCAGAAGCTTCAATTTTGACCAATTTCAGGCAGAGAAATTACTTTAAACACACTTATTTTAGTTTAAAAAGTAATAATTCACATCCAACAGTAATTTGCAGTCAAAAGATTAAATGTTAAAATTTCATCAGAATTGACCATTTTGGGAACGTTCGACAGCTCCGCGGTCATCGTTTTTTGTCCGAAAATTGATTTTTTGGACTTTACCAAAAATGATTCAAAATGTCAATTGGATCGTGCCTCATGTTGAATAACCACTTTTTAAACCCTCACAGTGACCAAAATTGCCATTTTTACAGAGTTTTGCTTACTCAGAAGCTTCAATTTTGACCAATTTCAGGCAGAGAAATGACTTTAAACACACTTATTTTAGTTGAAAAGGTAATAATTCACATCCAACAGTAATTTGCAGTCAAAAGATTAAATGTTAAAATTTCATCAGAATTGACCATTTTGGAAACGTTCGACAGCTCCGCGGTCATCGTTTTTTGTCCGAAAATTGATTTTTTGGACTTTACCAAAAATGATTCAAAATGTCAATTGGATCGTGCCTCATGTTGAATAACCACTTTTTAAACCCTCACAGTGACCAAAATTGCCATTTTTACAGAGTTTTGCTTACTCAGAAGCTTCAATTTTGACCAATTTCAGGCACAGAAATGACTTTAAACACACTTATTTTAGTTGAAAAAGTAATAATTCACATCCAACAGTAATTATGCAGTCAAAAGATTAAATGTTAAAATTTCATCAGAATTGACCATTTTGGGAACGTTCGACAGCTCCGCGGTCATCGTTTTTTGTCCGAAAATTGATTTTTTGGACTTTACCAAAAATGATTCAAAATGTCAATTGGATCGTGCCTCATGTTGAATAACCACTTTTTAAACCCTCACAGTGACCAAAATTGCCATTTTTACAGAGTTTTGCTTACTCAGAAGCTTCAATTTTGACCAATTTCAGGCAGAGAAATTACTTTAAACACACTTATTTTAGTTGAAAAGGTAATAATTCACATCCAACAGTAATTTGCAGTCAAAAGATTAAATGTTAAAATTTCATCAGAATTGACCATTTTGGGAACGTTTGACAGCTCCGCGGTCATCGTTTTTTGTCCGAAAATTGATTTTTTGGACTTTACCAAAAATGATTCAAAATGTCAATTGGATCGTGCCTCATGTTGAATAACCACTTTCTAAACCCTCACAGTGACCAAAATTGCCATTTTTACAGAGTTGTGCTTACTCAGAAGCTTCAATTTTGACCAATTTCAGGCACAGAAATGACTTTAAACACACTTATTTTAGTTGAAAAAGTAATAATTCACATCCAACAGTAATTTGCAGTCAAAAGATTAAATGTTAAAATTTCATCAGAATTGACCATTTTGGGAACGTTCGACAGCTCCGCGGTCATTGTTTTTCGTCCGAAAATTGATTTTTTGGACTTTACCAAAAATGATTCAAAATGTCAATTGGATCGTGCCTCATGTTGAATAACCACTTTTTAAACCCTCACAGTGACCAAAATTGCCATTTTTACAGAGTTTTGCTTACTCAGAAGCTTCAATTTTGACCAATTTCAGGCAGAGAAATTACTTTAAACACACTTATTTTAGTTGAAAAAGTAATAATTCATATCCAACAGTAATTTGCAGTCAAAAGATTAAATGTTAAAATTTCATCAGAATTGACCATTTTGGGAACGTTCGACAGCTCCGCGGTCACAGTTTTTTGTCCGAAAATTGATTTTTTGGACTTTACCAAAAATGATTCAAAATGTCAATTGGATCGTGCCTCATGTTGAATAACCACTTTTTAAACCCTCACAGTGACCAAAATTGCCATTTTTACAGAGTTTTGCTTACTCAGAAGCTTCAATTTTG
This sequence comes from Lissotriton helveticus, assembly GCF_964261635.1. NCBI lineage: Eukaryota > Metazoa > Chordata > Amphibia > Caudata > Salamandridae > Lissotriton > Lissotriton helveticus. The sequence goes on from NW_027612068.1 coordinate 96,196, forward strand.
ACCAATTTCAGGCAGAGAAATTACTTTAAACACACTTATTTTAGTTGAAAAAGTAATAATTCATATCCAACAGTAATTTGCAGTCAAAAGATAAAATGTTAAAATTTCATCAGAATTGACCATTTTGGGAACGTTCGACAGCTCCGCGGTCATTGTTTTTCGTCCGAAAATTGATTTTTTGGACTTTACCAAAAATGATTCAAAATGTCAATTGGATCGTGCCTCATGTTGAATAACCACTTTTTAAACCCTCACAGTGACCAAAATTGACATTTTTACAGAGTTTTGCTTACTCAGAAGCTTCAATTTTGACCAATTTCAGGCAGAGAAATTACTTTAAACACACTTATTTTAGTTGAAAAGGTAATAATTCACATCCAACAGTAATTTGCAGTCAAAAGATTAAATGTTAAAATTTCATCAGAATTGACCATTTTGGGAACGTTCGACAGCTCCGCGGTCATCGTTTTTTGTCCGAAAATTGATTTTTTGGACTTTACCAAAAATGATTCAAAATGTCAATTGGATCGTGCCTCATGTTGAATAACCACTTTCTAAACCCTCACAGTGACCAAAATTGCCATTTTTACAGAGTTGTGCTTACTCAGAAGCTTCAATTTTGACCAATTTCAGGCACAGAAATGACTTTAAACACACTTATTTTAGTTGAAAAAGTAATAATTCACATCCAACAGTAATTTGCAGTCAAAAGATTAAATGTTAAAATTTCATCAGAATTGACCATTTTGGGAACGTTCGACAGCTCCGCGGTCATTGTTTTTCGTCCGAAAATTGATTTTTTGGACTTTACCAAAAATGATTCAAAATGTCAATTGGATCGTGCCTCATGTTGAATAACCACTTTTTAAACCCTCACAGTGACCAAAATTGCCATTTTTACAGAGTTTTGCTTACTCAGAAGCTTCAATTTTGACCAATTTCAGGCAGAGAAATTACTTTAAACACACTTATTTTAGTTGAAAAAGTAATAATTCATATCCAACAGTAATTTGCAGTCAAAAGATTAAATGTTAAAATTTCATCAGAATTGACCATTTTGGGAACGTTCGACAGCTCCGCGGTCACAGTTTTTTGTCCGAAAATTGATTTTTTGGACTTTACCAAAAATGATTCAAAATGTCAATTGGATCGTGCCTCATGTTGAATAACCACTTTTTAAACCCTCACAGTGACCAAAATTGCCATTTTTACAGAGTTTTGCTTACTCAGAAGCTTCAATTTTGACCAATTTCAGGCACAGAAATGACTTTAAACACACTTATTTTAGTTGAAAAAGTGATAATTCACATCCAACAGTAATTATGCAGTCAAAAGATTAAATGTTAAAATTTCATCAGAATTGACCATTTTGGGAACGTTCGACAGCTCCGCGGTCATCGTTTTTTGTCCGAAAATTGATTTTTTGGACTTTACCAAAAATGATTCAAAATGTCAATTGGATCGTGCCTCATGTTGAATAACCACTTTTTAAACCCTCACAGTGACCAAAATTGCCATTTTTACAGAGTTTTGCTTACTCAGAAGCTTCAATTTTGACCAATTTCAGGCAGAGAAATTACTTTAAACACACTTATTTTAGTTGAAAAAGTAATAATTCATATCCAACAGTAATTTGCAGTCAAAAGATTAAATGTTAAAATTTCATCAGAATTGACCATTTTGGGAACGTTCGACAGCTCCGCGGTCATTGTTTTTCGTCCGAAAATTGATTTTTTGGACTTTACCAAAAATGATTCAAAATGTCAATTGGATCGTGCCTCATGTTGAATAACCACTTTTTAAACCCTCACAGTGACCAAAATTGCCATTTTTACAGAGTTTTGCTTACTCAGAAGCTTCAATTTTGACCAATTTCAGGCAGAGAAATTACTTTAAACACACTTATTTTAGTTTAAAAAGTAATAATTCACATCCAACAGTAATTTGCAGTCAAAAGATTAAATGTTAAAATTTCATCAGAATTGACCATTTTGGGAACGTTCGACAGCTCCGCGGTCATCGTTTTTTGTCCGAAAATTGATTTTTTGGACTTTACCAAAAATGATTCAAAATGTCAATTGGATCGTGCCTCATGTTGAATAACCACTTTCTAAACCCTCACAGTGACCAAAATTGCCATTTTTACAGAGTTGTGCTTACTCAGAAGCTTCAATTTTGACCAATTTCAGGCACAGAAATGACTTTAAACACACTTATTTTAGTTGAAAAAGTAATAATTCACATCCAACAGTAATTTGCAGTCAAAAGATTAAATGTTAAAATTTCATCAGAATTGACCATTTTGGGAACGTTCGACAGCTCCGCGGTCATTGTTTTTCGTCCGAAAATTGATTTTTTGGACTTTACCAAAAATGATTCAAAATGTCAATTGGATCGTGCCTCATGTTGAATAACCACTTTTTAAACCCTCACAGTGACCAAAATTGCCATTTTTACAGAGTTTTGCTTACTCAGAAGCTTCAATTTTGACCAATTTCAGGCAGAGAAATTACTTTAAACACACTTATTTTAGTTGAAAAAGTAATAATTCATATCCAACAGTAATTTGCAGTCAAAAGATTAAATGTTAAAATTTCATCAGAATTGACCATTTTGGGAACGTTCGACAGCTCCGCGGTCACAGTTTTTTGTCCGAAAATTGATTTTTTGGACTTTACCAAAAATGATTCAAAATGTCAATTGGATCGTGCCTCATGTTGAATAACCACTTTTTAAACCCTCACAGTGACCAAAATTGCCATTTTTACAGAGTTTTGCTTACTCAGAAGCTTCAATTTTGACAAATTTCAGGCACAGAAATGACTTTAAACACACTTATTTTAGTTGAAAAAGTGATAATTCACATCCAACAGTAATTATGCAGTCAAAAGATTAAATGTTAAAATTTCATCAGAATTGACCATTTTGGGAACGTTCGACAGCTCCGCGGTCATCGTTTTTTGTCCGAAAATTGATTTTTTGGACTTTACCAAAAATGATTCAAAATGTCAATTGGATCGTGCCTCATGTTGAATAACCACTTTTTAAACCCTCACAGTGACCAAAATTGCCATTTTTACAGAGTTTTGCTTACTCAGAAGCTTCAATTTTGACCAATTTCAGGCAGAGAAATTACTTTAAACACACTTATTTTAGTTGAAAAAGTAATAATTCATATCCAACAGTAATTTGCAGTCAAAAGATTAAATGTTAAAATTTCATCAGAATTGACCATTTTGGGAACGTTCGACAGCTCCGCGGTCATTGTTTTTCGTCCGAAAATTGATTTTTTGGACTTTACCAAAAATGATTCAAAATGTCAATTGGATCGTGCCTCATGTTGAATAACCACTTTTTAAACCCTCACAGTGACCAAAATTGCCATTTTTACAGAGTTTTGCTTACTCAGAAGCTTCAATTTTGACCAATTTCAGGCAGAGAAATTACTTTAAACACACTTATTTTAGTTTAAAAAGTAATAATTCACATCCAACAGTAATTTGCAGTCAAAAGATTAAATGTTAAAATTTCATCAGAATTGACCATTTTGGGAACGTTCGACAGCTCCGCGGTCATCGTTTTTTGTCCGAAAATTGATTTTTTGGACTTTACCAAAAATGATTCAAAATGTCAATTGGATCGTGCCTCATGTTGAATAACCACTTTTTAAACCCTCACAGTGACCAAAATTGCCATTTTTACAGAGTTTTGCTTACTCAGAAGCTTCAATTTTGACCAATTTCAGGCAGAGAAATGACTTTAAACACACTTATTTTAGTTGAAAAGGTAATAATTCACATCCAACAGTAATTTGCAGTCAAAAGATTAAATGTTAAAATTTCATCAGAATTGACCATTTTGGAAACGTTCGACAGCTCCGCGGTCATCGTTTTTTGTCCGAAAATTGATTTTTTGGACTTTACCAAAAATGATTCAAAATGTCAATTGGATCGTGCCTCATGTTGAATAACCACTTTTTAAACCCTCACAGTGACCAAAATTGCCATTTTTACAGAGTTTTGCTTACTCAGAAGCTTCAATTTTGACCAATTTCAGGCACAGAAATGACTTTAAACACACTTATTTTAGTTGAAAAAGTAATAATTCACATCCAACAGTAATTATGCAGTCAAAAGATTAAATGTTAAAATTTCATCAGAATTGACCATTTTGGGAACGTTCGACAGCTCCGCGGTCATCGTTTTTTGTCCGAAAATTGATTTTTTGGACTTTACCAAAAATGATTCAAAATGTCAATTGGATCGTGCCTCATGTTGAATAACCACTTTTTAAACCCTCACAGTGACCAAAATTGCCATTTTTACAGAGTTTTGCTTACTCAGAAGCTTCAATTTTGACCAATTTCAGGCAGAGAAATGACTTTAAACACACTTATTTTAGTTGAAAAGGTAATAATTCACATCCAACAGTAATTTGCAGTCAAAAGATTAAATGTTAAAATTTCATCAGAATTGACCATTTTGGAAACGTTCGACAGCTCCGCGGTCATCGTTTTTTGTCCGAAAATTGATTTTTTGGACTTTACCAAAAATGATTCAAAATGTCAATTGGATCGTGCCTCATGTTGAATAACCACTTTTTAAACCCTCACAGTGACCAAAATTGCCATTTTTACAGAGTTTTGCTTACTCAGAAGCTTCAATTTTGACCAATTTCAGGCACAGAAATGACTTTAAACACACTTATTTTAGTTGAAAAAGTAATAATTCACATCCAACAGTAATTATGCAGTCAAAAGATTAAATGTTAAAATTTCATCAGAATTGACCATTTTGGGAACGTTCGACAGCTCCGCGGTCATCGTTTTTTGTCCGAAAATTGATTTTTTGGACTTTACCAAAAATGATTCAAAATGTCAATTGGATCGTGCCTCATGTTGAATAACCACTTTTTAAACCCTCACAGTGACCAAAATTGACATTTTTACAGAGTTTTGCTTACTCAGAAGCTTCAATTTTGACCAATTTCAGGCAGAGAAATGACTTTAAACACACTTATTTTAGTTGAAAAGGTAATAATTCACATCCAACAGTAATTTGCAGTCAAAAGATTAAATGTTAAAATTTCATCAGAATTGACCATTTTGGGAACGTTCGACAGCTCCGCGGTCATCGTTTTTTGTCCGAAAATTGATTTTTTGGACTTTACCAAAAATGATTCAAAATGTCAATTGGATCGTGCCTCATGTTGAATAACCACTTTCTAAACCCTCACAGTGACCAAAATTGCCATTTTTACAGAGTTGTGCTTACTCAGAAGCTTCAATTTTGACCAATTTCAGGCACAGAAATGACTTTAAACACACTTATTTTAGTTGAAAAAGTAATAATTCACATCCAACAGTAATTTGCAGTCAAAAGATTAAATGTTAAAATTTCATCAGAATTGACCATTTTGGGAACGTTCGACAGCTCCGCGGTCATTGTTTTTCGTCCGAAAATTGATTTTTTGGACTTTACCAAAAATGATTCAAAATGTCAATTGGATCGTGCCTCATGTTGAATAACCACTTTTTAAACCCTCACAGTGACCAAAATTGCCATTTTTACAGAGTTTTGCTTACTCAGAAGCTTCAATTTTGACCAATTTCAGGCAGAGAAATTACTTTAAACACACTTATTTTAGTTGAAAAAGTAATAATTCATATCCAACAGTAATTTGCAGTCAAAAGATTAAATGTTAAAATTTCATCAGAATTGACCATTTTGGGAACGTTCGACAGCTCCGCGGTCACAGTTTTTTGTCCGAAAATTGATTTTTTGGACTTTACCAAAAATGATTCAAAATGTCAATTGGATCGTGCCTCATGTTGAATAACCACTTTTTAAACCCTCACAGTGACCAAAATTGCCATTTTTACAGAGTTTTGCTTACTCAGAAGCTTCAATTTTGACCAATTTCAGGCAGAGAAATTACTTTAAACACACTTATTTTAGTTTAAAAAGTAATAATTCACATCCAACAGTAATTTGCAGTCAAAAGATTAAATGTTAAAATTTCATCAGAATTGACCATTTTGGGAACGTTCGACAGCTCCGCGGTCATCGTTTTTTGTCCGAAAATTGATTTTTTGGACTTTACCAAAAATGATTCAAAATGTCAATTGGATCGTGCCTCATGTTGAATAACCACTTTTTAAACCCTCACAGTGACCAAAATTGCCATTTTTACAGAGTTTTGCTTACTCAGAAGCTTCAATTTTGACCAATTTCAGGCAGAGAAATGACTTTAAACACACTTATTTTAGTTGAAAAGGTAATAATTCACATCCAACAGTAATTTGCAGTCAAAAGATTAAATGTTAAAATTTCATCAGAATTGACCATTTTGGAAACGTTCGACAGCTCCGCGGTCATCGTTTTTTGTCCGAAAATTGATTTTTTGGACTTTACCAAAAATGATTCAAAATGTCAATTGGATCGTGCCTCATGTTGAATAACCACTTTTTAAACCCTCACAGTGACCAAAATTGCCATTTTTACAGAGTTTTGCTTACTCAGAAGCTTCAATTTTGACCAATTTCAGGCACAGAAATGACTTTAAACACACTTATTTTAGTTGAAAAAGTAATAATTCACATCCAACAGTAATTATGCAGTCAAAAGATTAAATGTTAAAATTTCATCAGAATTGACCATTTTGGGAACGTTCGACAGCTCCGCGGTCATCGTTTTTTGTCCGAAAATTGATTTTTTGGACTTTACCAAAAATGATTCAAAATGTCAATTGGATCGTGCCTCATGTTGAATAACCACTTTTTAAACCCTCACAGTGACCAAAATTGCCATTTTTACAGAGTTTTGCTTACTCAGAAGCTTCAATTTTGACCAATTTCAGGCAGAGAAATGACTTTAAACACACTTATTTTAGTTGAAAAGGTAATAATTCACATCCAACAGTAATTTGCAGTCAAAAGATTAAATGTTAAAATTTCATCAGAATTGACCATTTTGGAAACGTTCGACAGCTCCGCGGTCATCGTTTTTTGTCCGAAAATTGATTTTTTGGACTTTACCAAAAATGATTCAAAATGTCAATTGGATCGTGCCTCATGTTGAATAACCACTTTTTAAACCCTCACAGTGACCAAAATTGCCATTTTTACAGAGTTTTGCTTACTCAGAAGCTTCAATTTTGACCAATTTCAGGCAGAGAAATTACTTTAAACACACTTATTTTAGTTTAAAAAGTAATAATTCACATCCAACAGTAATTTGCAGTCAAAAGATTAAATGTTAAAATTTCATCAGAATTGACCATTTTGGGAACGTTCGACAGCTCCGCGGTCATCGTTTTTTGTCCGAAAATTGATTTTTTGGACTTTACCAAAAATGATTCAAAATGTCAATTGGATCGTGCCTCATGTTGAATAACCACTTTTTAAACCCTCACAGTGACCAAAATTGCCATTTTTACAGAGTTTTGCTTACTCAGAAGCTTCAATTTTGACCAATTTCAGGCAGAGAAATTACTTTAAACACACTTATTTTAGTTGAAAAAGTAATAATTCATATCCAACAGTAATTTGCAGTCAAAAGATTAAATGTTAAAATTTCATCAGAATTGACCATTTTGGGAACGTTCGACAGCTCCGCGGTCACAGTTTTTTGTCCGAAAATTGATTTTTTGGACTTTACCAAAAATGACAGAGGTTTGCTTACTCAGAAGCTTCAATTTTGACCAATTTCAGGCAGAAAAATTACTTTAAACACACTTATTTTAGTTGAAAAAGTAATAATTCATATCCAACAGTAATTTGCAGTCAAAAGATAAAATGTTAAAATTTCATCAGAATTGACCATTTTGGGAACGTTCGACAGCTCCGCGGTCATTGTTTTTCGTCCGAAAATTGATTTTTTGGACTTTACCAAAAATGATTCAAAATGTCAATTGGATCGTGCCTCATGTTGAATAACCACTTTTTAAACCCTCACAGTGACCAAAATTGCAATTTTTACAGAGTTTTGCTTACTCAGAAGCTTCAATTTTGACCAATTTCAGGCAGAGAAATGACTTTAAACACACTTATTTTAGTTGAAAAGGTAATAATTCACATCCAACAGTAATTTGCAGTCAAAAGATTAAATGTTAAAATTTCATCAGAATTGACCATTTTGGAAACGTTCGACAGCTCCGCGGTCATCGTTTTTTGTCCGAAAATTGATTTTTTGGACTTTACCAAAAATGATTCAAAATGTCAATTGGATCGTGCCTCATGTTGAATAACCACTTTTTAAACCCTCACAGTGACCAAAATTGCCATTTTTACAGAGTTTTGCTTACTCAGAAGCTTCAATTTTGACCAATTTCAGGCACAGAAATGACTTTAAACACACTTATTTTAGTTGAAAAAGTAATAATTCACATCCAACAGTAATTATGCAGTCAAAAGATTAAATGTTAAAATTTCATCAGAATTGACCATTTTGGGAACGTTCGACAGCTCCGCGGTCATCGTTTTTTGTCCGAAAATTGATTTTTTGGACTTTACCAAAAATGATTCAAAATGTCAATTGGATCGTGCCTCATGTTGAATAACCACTTTTTAAACCCTCACAGTGACCAAAATTGCCATTTTTACAGAGTTTTGCTTACTCAGAAGCTTCAATTTTGACCAATTTCAGGCAGAGAAATGACTTTAAACACACTTATTTTAGTTGAAAAGGTAATAATTCACATCCAACAGTAATTTGCAGTCAAAAGATTAAATGTTAAAATTTCATCAGAATTGACCATTTTGGAAACGTTCGACAGCTCCGCGGTCATCGTTTTTTGTCCGAAAATTGATTTTTTGGACTTTACCAAAAATGATTCAAAATGTCAATTGGATCGTGCCTCATGTTGAATAACCACTTTTTAAACCCTCACAGTGACCAAAATTGCCATTTTTACAGAGTTTTGCTTACTCAGAAGCTTCAATTTTGACCAATTTCAGGCACAGAAATGACTTTAAACACACTTATTTTAGTTGAAAAAGTAATAATTCACATCCAACAGTAATTATGCAGTCAAAAGATTAAATGTTAAAATTTCATCAGAATTGACCATTTTGGGAACGTTCGACAGCTCCGCGGTCATCGTTTTTTGTCCGAAAATTGATTTTTTGGACTTTACCAAAAATGATTCAAAATGTCAATTGGATCGTGCCTCATGTTGAATAACCACTTTTTAAACCCTCACAGTGACCAAAATTGCCATTTTTACAGAGTTTTGCTTACTCAGAAGCTTCAATTTTGACCAATTTCAGGCAGAGAAATTACTTTAAACACACTTATTTTAGTTTAAAAAGTAATAATTCACATCCAACAGTAATTTGCAGTCAAAAGATTAAATGTTAAAATTTCATCAGAATTGACCATTTTGGGAACGTTCGACAGCTCCGCGGTCATCGTTTTTTGTCCGAAAATTGATTTTTTGGACTTTACCAAAAATGATTCAAAATGTCAATTGGATCGTGCCTCATGTTGAATAACCACTTTTTAAACCCTCACAGTGACCAAAATTGCCATTTTTACAGAGTTTTGCTTACTCAGAAGCTTCAATTTTGACCAATTTCAGGCAGAGAAATTACTTTAAACACACTTATTTTAGTTGAAAAAGTAATAATTCATATCCAACAGTAATTTGCAGTCAAAAGATTAAATGTTAAAATTTCATCAGAATTGACCATTTTGGGAACGTTCGACAGCTCCGCGGTCACAGTTTTTTGTCCGAAAATTGATTTTTTGGACTTTACCAAAAATGACAGAGGTTTGCTTACTCAGAAGCTTCAATTTTGACCAATTTCAGGCAGAAAAATTACTTTAAACACACTTATTTTAGTTGAAAAAGTAATAATTCATATCCAACAGTAATTTGCAGTCAAAAGATAAAATGTTAAAATTTCATCAGAATTGACCATTTTGGGAACGTTCGACAGCTCCGCGGTCATTGTTTTTCGTCCGAAAATTGATTTTTTGGACTTTACCAAAAATGATTCAAAATGTCAATTGGATCGTGCCTCATGTTGAATAACCACTTTTTAAACCCTCACAGTGACCAAAATTGCCATTTTTACAGAGTTTTGCTTACTCAGAAGCTTCAATTTTGACCAATTTCAGGCACAGAAATGACTTTAAACACACTTATTTTAGTTGAAAAAGTGATAATTCACATCCAACAGTAATTATGCAGTCAAAAGATTAAATGTTAAAATTTCATCAGAATTGACCATTTTGGGAACGTTCGACAGCTCCGCGGTCATCGTTTTTTGTCCGAAAATTGATTTTTTGGACTTTACCAAAAATGATTCAAAATGTCAATTGGATCGTGCCTCATGTTGAATAACCACTTTTTAAACCCTCACAGTGACCAAAATTGCCATTTTTACAGAGTTTTGCTTACTCAGAAGCTTCAATTTTGACCAATTTCAGGCAGAGAAATTACTTTAAACACACTTATTTTAGTTGAAAAAGTAATAATTCATATCCAACAGTAATTTGCAGTCAAAAGATAAAATGTTAAAATTTCATCAGAATTGACCATTTTGGGAACGTTCGACAGCTCCGCGGTCATTGTTTTTCGTCCGAAAATTGATTTTTTGGACTTTACCAAAAATGATTCAAAATGTCAATTGGATCGTGCCTCATGTTGAATAACCACTTTTTAAACCCTCACAGTGACCAAAATTGACTTTTTTACAGAGTTTTGCTTACTCAGAAGCTTCAATTTTGACCAATTTCAGGCAGAGAAATTACTTTAAACACACTTATTTTAGTTGAAAAAGTAATAATTCATATCCAACAGTAATTTGCAGTCAAAAGATTAAATGTTAAAATTTCATCAGAGTTGACCATTTTGGGAACGTTCGACAGCTCCGCGGTCATCGTTTTTTGTCCGAAAATTGATTTTTTGGACTTTACCAAAAATGATTCAAAATGTCAATTGGATCGTGCCTCATGTTGAATAACCACTTTTTAAACCCTCACAGTGACCAAAATTGACATTTTTACAGAGTTTTGCTTACTCAGAAGCTTCAATTTTGACCAATTTCAGGCAGAGAAATGACTTTAAACACACTTATTTTAGTTGAAAAGGTAATAATTCACATCCAACAGTAATTTGCAGTCAAAAGATTAAATGTTAAAATTTCATCAGAATTGACCATTTTGGAAACGTTCGACAGCTCCGCGGTCATCGTTTTTTGTCCGAAAATTGATTTTTTGGACTTTACCAAAAATGATTCAAAATGTCAATTGGATCGTGCCTCATGTTGAATAACCACTTTTTAAACCCTCACAGTGACCAAAATTGCCATTTTTACAGAGTTTTGCTTACTCAGAAGCTTCAATTTTGACCAATTTCAGGCACAGAAATGACTTTAAACACACTTATTTTAGTTGAAAAAGTAATAATTCACATCCAACAGTAATTATGCAGTCAAAAGATTAAATGTTAAAATTTCATCAGAATTGACCATTTTGGGAACGTTCGACAGCTCCGCGGTCATCGTTTTTTGTCCGAAAATTGATTTTTTGGACTTTACCAAAAATGATTCAAAATGTCAATTGGATCGTGCCTCATGTTGAATAACCACTTTTTAAACCCTCACAGTGACCAAAATTGCCATTTTTACAGAGTTTTGCTTACTCAGAAGCTTCAATTTTGACCAATTTCAGGCAGAGAAATTACTTTAAACACACTTATTTTAGTTGAAAAGGTAATAATTCACATCCAACAGTAATTTGCAGTCAAAAGATTAAATGTTAAAATTTCATCAGAATTGACCATTTTGGAAACGTTCGACAGCTCCGCGGTCATCGTTTTTTGTCCGAAAATTGATTTTTTGGACTTTACCAAAAATGATTCAAAATGTCAATTGGATCGTGCCTCATGTTGAATAACCACTTTTTAAACCCTCACAGTGACCAAAATTGCCATTTTTACAGAGTTTTGCTTACTCAGAAGCTTCAATTTTGACCAATTTCAGGCACAGAAATGACTTTAAACACACTTATTTTAGTTGAAAAAGTAATAATTCACATCCAACAGTAATTATGCAGTCAAAAGATTAAATGTTAAAATTTCATCAGAATTGACCATTTTGGGAACGTTCGACAGCTCCGCGGTCATCGTTTTTTGTCCGAAAATTGATTTTTTGGACTTTACCAAAAATGATTCAAAATGTCAATTGGATCGTGCCTCATGTTGAATAACCACTTTTTAAACCCTCACAGTGACCAAAATTGCCATTTTTACAGAGTTTTGCTTACTCAGAAGCTTCAATTTTGACCAATTTCAGGCAGAGAAATTACTTTAAACACACTTATTTTAGTTTAAAAAGTAATAATTCACATCCAACAGTAATTTGCAGTCAAAAGATTAAATGTTAAAATTTCATCAGAATTGACCATTTTGGGAACGTTCGACAGCTCCGCGGTCATCGTTTTTTGTCCGAAAATTGATTTTTTGGACTTTACCAAAAATGATTCAAAATGTCAATTGGATCGTGCCTCATGTTGAATAACCACTTTTTAAACCCTCACAGTGACCAAAATTGCCATTTTTACAGAGTTTTGCTTACTCAGAAGCTTCAATTTTGACCAATTTCAGGCAGAGAAATTACTTTAAACACACTTATTTTAGTTGAAAAAGTAATAATTCATATCCAACAGTAATTTGCAGTCAAAAGATTAAATGTTAAAATTTCATCAGAATTGACCATTTTGGGAACGTTCGACAGCTCCGCGGTCACAGTTTTTTGTCCGAAAATTGATTTTTTGGACTTTACCAAAAATGACAGAGGTTTGCTTACTCAGAAGCTTCAATTTTGACCAATTTCAGGCAGAAAAATTACTTTAAACACACTTATTTTAGTTGAAAAAGTAATAATTCATATCCAACAGTAATTTGCAGTCAAAAGATAAAATGTTAAAATTTCATCAGAATTGACCATTTTGGGAACGTTCGACAGCTCCGCGGTCATTGTTTTTCGTCCGAAAATTGATTTTTTGGACTTTACCAAAAATGATTCAAAATGTCAATTGGATCGTGCCTCATGTTGAATAACCACTTTTTAAACCCTCACAGTGACCAAAATTGCCATTTTTACAGAGTTTTGCTTACTCAGAAGCTTCAATTTTGACCAATTTCAGGCACAGAAATGACTTTAAACACACTTATTTTAGTTGAAAAAGTGATAATTCACATCCAACAGTAATTATGCAGTCAAAAGATTAAATGTTAAAATTTCATCAGAATTGACCATTTTGGGAACGTTCGACAGCTCCGCGGTCATCGTTTTTTGTCCGAAAATTGATTTTTTGGACTTTACCAAAAATGATTCAAAATGTCAATTGGATCGTGCCTCATGTTGAATAACCACTTTTTAAACCCTCACAGTGACCAAAATTGCCATTTTTACAGAGTTTTGCTTACTCAGAAGCTTCAATTTTGACCAATTTCAGGCAGAGAAATTACTTTAAACACACTTATTTTAGTTGAAAAAGTAATAATTCATATCCAACAGTAATTTGCAGTCAAAAGATAAAATGTTAAAATTTCATCAGAATTGACCATTTTGGGAACGTTCGACAGCTCCGCGGTCATTGTTTTTCGTCCGAAAATTGATTTTTTGGACTTTACCAAAAATGATTCAAAATGTCAATTGGATCGTGCCTCATGTTGAATAACCACTTTTTAAACCCTCACAGTGACCAAAATTGACTTTTTTACAGAGTTTTGCTTACTCAGAAGCTTCAATTTTGACCAATTTCAGGCAGAGAAATTACTTTAAACACACTTATTTTAGTTGAAAAAGTAATAATTCATATCCAACAGTAATTTGCAGTCAAAAGATTAAATGTTAAAATTTCATCAGAGTTGACCATTTTGGGAACGTTCGACAGCTCCGCGGTCATCGTTTTTTGTCCGAAAATTGATTTTTTGGACTTTACCAAAAATGATTCAAAATGTCAATTGGATCGTGCCTCATGTTGAATAACCACTTTTTAAACCCTCACAGTGACCAAAATTGACATTTTTACAGAGTTTTGCTTACTCAGAAGCTTCAATTTTGACCAATTTCAGGCAGAGAAATGACTTTAAACACACTTATTTTAGTTGAAAAGGTAATAATTCACATCCAACAGTAATTTGCAGTCAAAAGATTAAATGTTAAAATTTCATCAGAATTGACCATTTTGGGAACGTTCGACAGCTCCGCGGTCATCGTTTTTTGTCCGAAAATTGATTTTTTGGACTTTACCAAAAATGATTCAAAATGTCAATTGGATCGTGCCTCATGTTGAATAACCACTTTCTAAACCCTCACAGTGACCAAAATTGCCATTTTTACAGAGTTGTGCTTACTCAGAAGCTTCAATTTTGACCAATTTCAGGCACAGAAATGACTTTAAACACACTTATTTTAGTTGAAAAAGTAATAATTCACATCCAACAGTAATTTGCAGTCAAAAGATTAAATGTTAAAATTTCATCAGAATTGACCATTTTGGGAACGTTCGACAGCTCCGCGGTCATTGTTTTTCGTCCGAAAATTGATTTTTTGGACTTTACCAAAAATGATTCAAAATGTCAATTGGATCGTGCCTCATGTTGAATAACCACTTTTTAAACCCTCACAGTGACCAAAATTGCCATTTTTACAGAGTTTTGCTTACTCAGAAGCTTCAATTTTGACCAATTTCAGGCAGAGAAATTACTTTAAACACACTTATTTTAGTTGAAAAAGTAATAATTCATATCCAACAGTAATTTGCAGTCAAAAGATTAAATGTTAAAATTTCATCAGAATTGACCATTTTGGGAACGTTCGACAGCTCCGCGGTCACAGTTTTTTGTCCGAAAATTGATTTTTTGGACTTTACCAAAAATGATTCAAAATGTCAATTGGATCGTGCCTCATGTTGAATAACCACTTTTTAAACCCTCACAGTGACCAAAATTGCCATTTTTACAGAGTTTTGCTTACTCAGAAGCTTCAATTTTGACCAATTTCAGGCACAGAAATGACTTTAAACACACTTATTTTAGTTGAAAAAGTGATAATTCACATCCAACAGTAATTATGCAGTCAAAAGATTAAATGTTAAAATTTCATCAGAATTGACCATTTTGGGAACGTTCGACAGCTCCGCGGTCATCGTTTTTTGTCCGAAAATTGATTTTTTGGACTTTACCAAAAATGATTCAAAATGTCAATTGGATCGTGCCTCATGTTGAATAACCACTTTTTAAACCCTCACAGTGACCAAAATTGCCATTTTTACAGAGTTTTGCTTACTCAGAAGCTTCAATTTTGACCAATTTCAGGCAGAGAAATTACTTTAAACACACTTATTTTAGTTGAAAAAGTAATAATTCATATCCAACAGTAATTTGCAGTCAAAAGATTAAATGTTAAAATTTCATCAGAATTGACCATTTTGGGAACGTTCGACAGCTCCGCGGTCATTGTTTTTCGTCCGAAAATTGATTTTTTGGACTTTACCAAAAATGATTCAAAATGTCAATTGGATCGTGCCTCATGTTGAATAACCACTTTTTAAACCCTCACAGTGACCAAAATTGCCATTTTTACAGAGTTTTGCTTACTCAGAAGCTTCAATTTTGACCAATTTCAGGCAGAGAAATTACTTTAAACACACTTATTTTAGTTTAAAAAGTAATAATTCACATCCAACAGTAATTTGCAGTCAAAAGATTAAATGTTAAAATTTCATCAGAATTGACCATTTTGGGAACGTTCGACAGCTCCGCGGTCATCGTTTTTTGTCCGAAAATTGATTTTTTGGACTTTACCAAAAATGATTCAAAATGTCAATTGGATCGTGTCTCATGTTGAATAACCACTTTTTAAACCCTCACAGTGACCAAAATTGCCATTTTTACAGAGTTTTGCTTACTCAGAAGCTTCAATTTTGACCAATTTCAGGCAGAGAAATGACTTTAAACACACTTATTTTAGTTGAAAAGGTAATAATTCACATCCAACAGTAATTTGCAGTCAAAAGATTAAATGTTAAAATTTCATCAGAATTGACCATTTTGGAAACGTTCGACAGCTCCGCGGTCATCGTTTTTTGTCCGAAAATTGATTTTTTGGACTTTACCAAAAATGATTCAAAATGTCAATTGGATCGTGCCTCATGTTGAATAACCACTTTCTAAACCCTCACAGTGACCAAAATTGCCATTTTTACAGAGTTGTGCTTACTCAGAAGCTTCAATTTTGACCAATTTCAGGCACAGAAATGACTTTAAACACACTTATTTTAGTTGAAAAAGTAATAATTCACATCCAACAGTAATTTGCAGTCAAAAGATTAAATGTTAAAATTTCATCAGAATTGACCATTTTGGGAACGTTCGACAGCTCCGCGGTCATTGTTTTTCGTCCGAAAATTGATTTTTTGGACTTTACCAAAAATGATTCAAAATGTCAATTGGATCGTGCCTCATGTTGAATAACCACTTTTTAAACCCTCACAGTGACCAAAATTGCCATTTTTACAGAGTTTTGCTTACTCAGAAGCTTCAATTTTGACCAATTTCAGGCAGAGAAATTACTTTAAACACACTTATTTTAGTTTAAAAAGTAATAATTCACATCCAACAGTAATTTGCAGTCAAAAGATTAAATGTTAAAATTTCATCAGAATTGACCATTTTGGGAACGTTCGACAGCTCCGCGGTCATCGTTTTTTGTCCGAAAATTGATTTTTTGGACTTTACCAAAAATGATTCAAAATGTCAATTGGATCGTGCCTCATGTTGAATAACCACTTTTTAAACCCTCACAGTGACCAAAATTGCCATTTTTACAGAGTTTTGCTTACTCAGAAGCTTCAATTTTGACCAATTTCAGGCACAGAAATGACTTTAAACACACTTATTTTAGTTGAAAAAGTGATAATTCACATCCAACAGTAATTATGCAGTCAAAAGATTAAATGTTAAAATTTCATCAGAATTGACCATTTTGGGAACGTTCGACAGCTCCGCGGTCATCGTTTTTTGTCCGAAAATTGATTTTTTGGACTTTACCAAAAATGATTCAAAATGTCAATTGGATCGTGCCTCATGTTGAATAACCACTTTTTAAACCCTCACAGTGACCAAAATTGCCATTTTTACAGAGTTTTGCTTACTCAGAAGCTTCAATTTTGACCAATTTCAGGCAGAGAAATTACTTTAAACACACTTATTTTAGTTGAAAAAGTAATAATTCATATCCAACAGTAATTTGCAGTCAAAAGATTAAATGTTAAAATTTCATCAGAATTGACCATTTTGGGAACGTTCGACAGCTCCGCGGTCATTGTTTTTCGTCCGAAAATTGATTTTTTGGACTTTACCAAAAATGATTCAAAATGTCAATTGGATCGTGCCTCATGTTGAATAACCACTTTTTAAACCCTCACAGTGACCAAAATTGCCATTTTTACAGAGTTTTGCTTACTCAGAAGCTTCAATTTTGACCAATTTCAGGCAGAGAAATTACTTTAAACACACTTATTTTAGTTTAAAAAGTAATAATTCACATCCAACAGTAATTTGCAGTCAAAAGATTAAATGTTAAAATTTCATCAGAATTGACCATTTTGGGAACGTTCGACAGCTCCGCGGTCATCGTTTTTTGTCCGAAAATTGATTTTTTGGACTTTACCAAAAATGATTCAAAATGTCAATTGGATCGTGCCTCATGTTGAATAACCACTTTTTAAACCCTCACAGTGACCAAAATTGCCATTTTTACAGAGTTTTGCTTACTCAGAAGCTTCAATTTTGACCAATTTCAGGCAGAGAAATGACTTTAAACACACTTATTTTAGTTGAAAAGGTAATAATTCACATCCAACAGTAATTTGCAGTCAAAAGATTAAATGTTAAAATTTCATCAGAATTGACCATTTTGGAAACGTTCGACAGCTCCGCGGTCATCGTTTTTTGTCCGAAAATTGATTTTTTGGACTTTACCAAAAATGATTCAAAATGTCAATTGGATCGTGCCTCATGTTGAATAACCACTTTTTAAACCCTCACAGTGACCAAAATTGCCATTTTTACAGAGTTTTGCTTACTCAGAAGCTTCAATTTTGACCAATTTCAGGCACAGAAATGACTTTAAACACACTTATTTTAGTTGAAAAAGTAATAATTCACATCCAACAGTAATTATGCAGTCAAAAGATTAAATGTTAAAATTTCATCAGAATTGACCATTTTGGGAACGTTCGACAGCTCCGCGGTCATCGTTTTTTGTCCGAAAATTGATTTTTTGGACTTTACCAAAAATGATTCAAAATGTCAATTGGATCGTGCCTCATGTTGAATAACCACTTTTTAAACCCTCACAGTGACCAAAATTGCCATTTTTACAGAGTTTTGCTTACTCAGAAGCTTCAATTTTGACCAATTTCAGGCAGAGAAATTACTTTAAACACACTTATTTTAGTTGAAAAGGTAATAATTCACATCCAACAGTAATTTGCAGTCAAAAGATTAAATGTTAAAATTTCATCAGAATTGACCATTTTGGAAACGTTCGACAGCTCCGCGGTCATCGTTTTTTGTCCGAAAATTGATTTTTTGGACTTTACCAAAAATGATTCAAAATGTCAATTGGATCGTGCCTCATGTTGAATAACCACTTTTTAAACCCTCACAGTGACCAAAATTGCCATTTTTACAGAGTTTTGCTTACTCAGAAGCTTCAATTTTGACCAATTTCAGGCACAGAAATGACTTTAAACACACTTATTTTAGTTGAAAAAGTAATAATTCACATCCAACAGTAATTATGCAGTCAAAAGATTAAATGTTAAAATTTCATCAGAATTGACCATTTTGGGAACGTTCGACAGCTCCGCGGTCATCGTTTTTTGTCCGAAAATTGATTTTTTGGACTTTACCAAAAATGATTCAAAATGTCAATTGGATCGTGCCTCATGTTGAATAACCACTTTTTAAACCCTCACAGTGACCAAAATTGCCATTTTTACAGAGTTTTGCTTACTCAGAAGCTTCAATTTTGACCAATTTCAGGCAGAGAAATTACTTTAAACACACTTATTTTAGTTTAAAAAGTAATAATTCACATCCAACAGTAATTTGCAGTCAAAAGATTAAATGTTAAAATTTCATCAGAATTGACCATTTTGGGAACGTTCGACAGCTCCGCGGTCATCGTTTTTTGTCCGAAAATTGATTTTTTGGACTTTACCAAAAATGATTCAAAATGTCAATTGGATCGTGCCTCATGTTGAATAACCACTTTTTAAACCCTCACAGTGACCAAAATTGCCATTTTTACAGAGTTTTGCTTACTCAGAAGCTTCAATTTTGACCAATTTCAGGCAGAGAAATTACTTTAAACACACTTATTTTAGTTGAAAAAGTAATAATTCATATCCAACAGTAATTTGCAGTCAAAAGATTAAATGTTAAAATTTCATCAGAATTGACCATTTTGGGAACGTTCGACAGCTCCGCGGTCACAGTTTTTTGTCCGAAAATTGATTTTTTGGACTTTACCAAAAATGACAGAGGTTTGCTTACTCAGAAGCTTCAATTTTGACCAATTTCAGGCAGAAAAATTACTTTAAACACACTTATTTTAGTTGAAAAAGTAATAATTCATATCCAACAGAAATTTGCAGTCAAAAGATAAAATGTTAAAATTTCATCAGAATTGACCATTTTGGGAACGTTCGACAGCTCCGCGGTCATTGTTTTTCGTCCGAAAATTGATTTTTTGGACTTTACCAAAAATGATTCAAAATGTCAATTGGATCGTGCCTCATGTTGAATAACCACTTTTTAAACCCTCACAGTGACCAAAATTGCCATTTTTACAGAGTTTTGCTTACTCAGAAGCTTCAATTTTGACCAATTTCAGGCACAGAAATGACTTTAAACACACTTATTTTAGTTGAAAAAGTGATAATTCACATCCAACAGTAATTATGCAGTCAAAAGATTAAATGTTAAAATTTCATCAGAATTGACCATTTTGGGAACGTTCGACAGCTCCGCGGTCATCGTTTTTTGTCCGAAAATTGATTTTTTGGACTTTACCAAAAATGATTCAAAATGTCAATTGGATCGTGCCTCATGTTGAATAACCACTTTTTAAACCCTCACAGTGACCAAAATTGCCATTTTTACAGAGTTTTGCTTACTCAGAAGCTTCAATTTTGACCAATTTCAGGCAGAGAAATTACTTTAAACACACTTATTTTAGTTGAAAAAGTAATAATTCATATCCAACAGTAATTTGCAGTCAAAAGATAAAATGTTAAAATTTCATCAGAATTGACCATTTTGGGAACGTTCGACAGCTCCGCGGTCATTGTTTTTCGTCCGAAAATTGATTTTTTGGACTTTACCAAAAATGATTCAAAATGTCAATTGGATCGTGCCTCATGTTGAATAACCACTTTTTAAACCCTCACAGTGACCAAAATTGACATTTTTACAGAGTTTTGCTTACTCAGAAGCTTCAATTTTGACCAATTTCAGGCAGAGAAATTACTTTAAACACACTTATTTTAGTTGAAAAAGTAATAATTCATATCCAACAGTAATTTGCAGTCAAAAGATTAAATGTTAAAATTTCATCAGAGTTGACCATTTTGGGAACGTTCGACAGCTCCGCGGTCATCGTTTTTTGTCCGAAAATTGATTTTTTGGACTTTACCAAAAATGATTCAAAATGTCAATTGGATCGTGCCTCATGTTGAATAACCACTTTTTAAACCCTCACAGTGACCAAAATTGACATTTTTACAGAGTTTTGCTTACTCAGAAGCTTCAATTTTGACCAATTTCAGGCAGAGAAATGACTTTAAACACACTTATTTTAGTTGAAAAGGTAATAATTCACATCCAACAGTAATTTGCAGTCAAAAGATTAAATGTTAAAATTTCATCAGAATTGACCATTTTGGGAACGTTCGACAGCTCCGCGGTCATCGTTTTTTGTCCGAAAATTGATTTTTTGGACTTTACCAAAAATGATTCAAAATGTCAATTGGATCGTGCCTCATGTTGAATAACCACTTTCTAAACCCTCACAGTGACCAAAATTGCCATTTTTACAGAGTTGTGCTTACTCAGAAGCTTCAATTTTGACCAATTTCAGGCACAGAAATGACTTTAAACACACTTATTTTAGTTGAAAAAGTAATAATTCACATCCAACAGTAATTTGCAGTCAAAAGATTAAATGTTAAAATTTCATCAGAATTGACCATTTTGGGAACGTTCGACAGCTCCGCGGTCATTGTTTTTCGTCCGAAAATTGATTTTTTGGACTTTACCAAAAATGATTCAAAATGTCAATTGGATCGTGCCTCATGTTGAATAACCACTTTTTAAACCCTCACAGTGACCAAAATTGCCATTTTTACAGAGTTTTGCTTACTCAGAAGCTTCAATTTTGACCAATTTCAGGCAGAGAAATTACTTTAAACACACTTATTTTAGTTGAAAAAGTAATAATTCATATCCAACAGTAATTTGCAGTCAAAAGATTAAATGTTAAAATTTCATCAGAATTGACCATTTTGGGAACGTTCGACAGCTCCGCGGTCACAGTTTTTTGTCCGAAAATTGATTTTTTGGACTTTACCAAAAATGATTCAAAATGTCAATTGGATCGTGCCTCATGTTGAATAACCACTTTTTAAACCCTCACAGTGACCAAAATTGCCATTTTTACAGAGTTTTGCTTACTCAGAAGCTTCAATTTTGACCAATTTCAGGCACAGAAATGACTTTAAACACACTTATTTTAGTTGAAAAAGTGATAATTCACATCCAACAGTAATTATGCAGTCAAAAGATTAAATGTTAAAATTTCATCAGAATTGACCATTTTGGGAACGTTCGACAGCTCCGCGGTCATCGTTTTTTGTCCGAAAATTGATTTTTTGGACTTTACCAAAAATGATTCAAAATGTCAATTGGATCGTGCCTCATGTTGAATAACCACTTTTTAAACCCTCACAGTGACCAAAATTGCCATTTTTACAGAGTTTTGCTTACTCAGAAGCTTCAATTTTGACCAATTTCAGGCAGAGAAATTACTTTAAACACACTTATTTTAGTTGAAAAAGTAATAATTCATATCCAACAGTAATTTGCAGTCAAAAGATTAAATGTTAAAATTTCATCAGAATTGACCATTTTGGGAACGTTCGACAGCTCCGCGGTCATTGTTTTTCGTCCGAAAATTGATTTTTTGGACTTTACCAAAAATGATTCAAAATGTCAATTGGATCGTGCCTCATGTTGAATAACCACTTTTTAAACCCTCACAGTGACCAAAATTGCCATTTTTACAGAGTTTTGCTTACTCAGAAGCTTCAATTTTGACCAATTTCAGGCAGAGAAATTACTTTAAACACACTTATTTTAGTTTAAAAAGTAATAATTCACATCCAACAGTAATTTGCAGTCAAAAGATTAAATGTTAAAATTTCATCAGAATTGACCATTTTGGGAACGTTCGACAGCTCCGCGGTCATCGTTTTTTGTCCGAAAATTGATTTTTTGGACTTTAACAAAAATGATTCAAAATGTCAATTGGATCGTGCCTCATGTTGAATAACCACTTTTTAAACCCTCACAGTGACCAAAATTGCCATTTTTACAGAGTTTTGCTTACTCAGAAGCTTCAATTTTGACCAATTTCAGGCAGAGAAATGACTTTAAACACACTTATTTTAGTTGAAAAGGTAATAATTCACATCCAACAGTAATTTGCAGTCAAAAGATTAAATGTTAAAATTTCATCAGAATTGACCATTTTGGAAACGTTCGACAGCTCCGCGGTCATCGTTTTTTGTCCGAAAATTGATTTTTTGGACTTTACCAAAAATGATTCAAAATGTCAATTGGATCGTGCCTCATGTTGAATAACCACTTTTTAAACCCTCACAGTGACCAAAATTGCCATTTTTACAGAGTTTTGCTTACTCAGAAGCTTCAATTTTGACCACTTTCAGGCACAGAAATGACTTTAAACACACTTATTTTAGTTGAAAAAGTAATAATTCACATCCAACAGTAATTATGCAGTCAAAAGATTAAATGTTAAAATTTCATCAGAATTGACCATTTTGGGAACGTTCGACAGCTCCGCGGTCATCGTTTTTTGTCCGAAAATTGATTTTTTGGACTTTACCAAAAATGATTCAAAATGTCAATTGGATCGTGCCTCATGTTGAATAACCACTTTTTAAACCCTCACAGTGACCAAAATTGCCATTTTTACAGAGTTTTGCTTACTCAGAAGCTTCAATTTTGACCAATTTCAGGCAGAGAAATGACTTTAAACACACTTATTTTAGTTGAAAAGGTAATAATTCACATCCAACAGTAATTTGCAGTCAAAAGATTAAATGTTAAAATTTCATCAGAATTGACCATTTTGGAAACGTTCGACAGCTCCGCGGTCATCGTTTTTTGTCCGAAAATTGATTTTTTGGACTTTACCAAAAATGATTCAAAATGTCAATTAGATCGTGCCTCATGTTGAATAACCACTTTTTAAACCCTCACAGTGACCAAAATTGCCATTTTTACAGAGTTTTGCTTACTCAGAAGCTTCAATTTTGACCAATTTCAGGCACAGAAATGACTTTAAACACACTTATTTTAGTTGAAAAAGTAATAATTCACATCCAACAGTAATTATGCAGTCAAAAGATTAAATGTTAAAATTTCATCAGAATTGACCATTTTGGGAACGTTCGACAGCTCCGCGGTCATCGTTTTTTGTCCGAAAATTGATTTTTTGGACTTTACCAAAAATGATTCAAAATGTCAATTGGATCGTGCCTCATGTTGAATAACCACTTTTTAAACCCTCACAGTGACCAAAATTGCCATTTTTACAGAGTTTTGCTTACTCAGAAGCTTCAATTTTGACCAATTTCAGGCAGAGAAATTACTTTAAACACACTTATTTTAGTTTAAAAAGTAATAATTCACATCCAACAGTAATTTGCAGTCAAAAGATTAAATGTTAAAATTTCATCAGAATTGACCATTTTGGGAACGTTCGACAGCTCCGCGGTCATCGTTTTTTGTCCGAAAATTGATTTTTTGGACTTTACCAAAAATGATTCAAAATGTCAATTGGATCGTGCCTCATGTTGAATAACCACTTTTTAAACCCTCACAGTGACCAAAATTGCCATTTTTACAGAGTTTTGCTTACTCAGAAGCTTCAATTTTGACCAATTTCAGGCAGAGAAATTACTTTAAACACACTTATTTTAGTTGAAAAAGTAATAATTCATATCCAACAGTAATTTGCAGTCAAAAGATTAAATGTTAAAATTTCATCAGAATTGACCATTTTGGGAACGTTCGACAGCTCCGCGGTCACAGTTTTTTGTCCGAAAATTGATTTTTTGGACTTTACCAAAAATGACAGAGGTTTGCTTACTCAGAAGCTTCAATTTTGACCAATTTCAGGCAGAAAAATTACTTTAAACACACTTATTTTAGTTGAAAAAGTAATAATTCATATCCAACAGTAATTTGCAGTCAAAAGATAAAATGTTAAAATTTCATCAGAATTGACCATTTTGGGAACGTTCGACAGCTCCGCGGTCATTGTTTTTCGTCCGAAAATTGATTTTTTGGACTTTACCAAAAATGATTCAAAATGTCAAT
This sequence comes from Lissotriton helveticus, assembly GCF_964261635.1. Classification (NCBI taxonomy): domain Eukaryota; kingdom Metazoa; phylum Chordata; class Amphibia; order Caudata; family Salamandridae; genus Lissotriton; species Lissotriton helveticus. Next base: position 120,907 of record NW_027612068.1, read on the forward strand.
TGGATCGTGCCTCATGTTGAATAACCACTTTTTAAACCCTCACAGTGACCAAAATTGCCATTTTTACAGAGTTTTGCTTACTCAGAAGCTTCAATTTTGACCAATTTCAGGCACAGAAATGACTTTAAACACACTTATTTTAGTTGAAAAAGTGATAATTCACATCCAACAGTAATTATGCAGTCAAAAGATTAAATGTTAAAATTTCATCAGAATTGACCATTTTGGGAACGTTCGACAGCTCCGCGGTCATCGTTTTTTGTCCGAAAATTGATTTTTTGGACTTTACCAAAAATGATTCAAAATGTCAATTGGATCGTGCCTCATGTTGAATAACCACTTTTTAAACCCTCACAGTGACCAAAATTGCCATTTTTACAGAGTTTTGCTTACTCAGAAGCTTCAATTTTGACCAATTTCAGGCAGAGAAATTACTTTAAACACACTTATTTTAGTTGAAAAAGTAATAATTCATATCCAACAGTAATTTGCAGTCAAAAGATAAAATGTTAAAATTTCATCAGAATTGACCATTTTGGGAACGTTCGACAGCTCCGCGGTCATTGTTTTTCGTCCGAAAATTGATTTTTTGGACTTTACCAAAAATGATTCAAAATGTCAATTGGATCGTGCCTCATGTTGAATAACCACTTTTTAAACCCTCACAGTGACCAAAATTGACATTTTTACAGAGTTTTGCTTACTCAGAAGCTTCAATTTTGACCAATTTCAGGCAGAGAAATTACTTTAAACACACTTATTTTAGTTGAAAAAGTAATAATTCATATCCAACAGTAATTTGCAGTCAAAAGATTAAATGTTAAAATTTCATCAGAGTTGACCATTTTGGGAACGTTCGACAGCTCCGCGGTCATCGTTTTTTGTCCGAAAATTGATTTTTTGGACTTTACCAAAAATGATTCAAAATGTCAATTGGATCGTGCCTCATGTTGAATAACCACTTTTTAAACCCTCACAGTGACCAAAATTGACATTTTTACAGAGTTTTGCTTACTCAGAAGCTTCAATTTTGACCAATTTCAGGCAGAGAAATGACTTTAAACACACTTATTTTAGTTGAAAAGGTAATAATTCACATCCAACAGTAATTTGCAGTCAAAAGATTAAATGTTAAAATTTCATCAGAATTGACCATTTTGGGAACGTTCGACAGCTCCGCGGTCATCGTTTTTTGTCCGAAAATTGATTTTTTGGACTTTACCAAAAATGATTCAAAATGTCAATTGGATCGTGCCTCATGTTGAATAACCACTTTCTAAACCCTCACAGTGACCAAAATTGCCATTTTTACAGAGTTGTGCTTACTCAGAAGCTTCAATTTTGACCAATTTCAGGCACAGAAATGACTTTAAACACACTTATTTTAGTTGAAAAAGTAATAATTCACATCCAACAGTAATTTGCAGTCAAAAGATTAAATGTTAAAATTTCATCAGAATTGACCATTTTGGGAACGTTCGACAGCTCCGCGGTCATTGTTTTTCGTCCGAAAATTGATTTTTTGGACTTTACCAAAAATGATTCAAAATGTCAATTGGATCGTGCCTCATGTTGAATAACCACTTTTTAAACCCTCACAGTGACCAAAATTGCCATTTTTACAGAGTTTTGCTTACTCAGAAGCTTCAATTTTGACCAATTTCAGGCAGAGAAATTACTTTAAACACACTTATTTTAGTTGAAAAAGTAATAATTCATATCCAACAGTAATTTGCAGTCAAAAGATTAAATGTTAAAATTTCATCAGAATTGACCATTTTGGGAACGTTCGACAGCTCCGCGGTCACAGTTTTTTGTCCGAAAATTGATTTTTTGGACTTTACCAAAAATGATTCAAAATGTCAATTGGATCGTGCCTCATGTTGAATAACCACTTTTTAAACCCTCACAGTGACCAAAATTGCCATTTTTACAGAGTTTTGCTTACTCAGAAGCTTCAATTTTGACCAATTTCAGGCACAGAAATGACTTTAAACACACTTATTTTAGTTGAAAAAGTGATAATTCACATCCAACAGTAATTATGCAGTCAAAAGATTAAATGTTAAAATTTCATCAGAATTGACCATTTTGGGAACGTTCGACAGCTCCGCGGTCATCGTTTTTTGTCCGAAAATTGATTTTTTGGACTTTACCAAAAATGATTCAAAATGTCAATTGGATCGTGCCTCATGTTGAATAACCACTTTTTAAACCCTCACAGTGACCAAAATTGCCATTTTTACAGAGTTTTGCTTACTCAGAAGCTTCAATTTTGACCAATTTCAGGCAGAGAAATTACTTTAAACACACTTATTTTAGTTGAAAAAGTAATAATTCATATCCAACAGTAATTTGCAGTCAAAAGATTAAATGTTAAAATTTCATCAGAATTGACCATTTTGGGAACGTTCGACAGCTCCGCGGTCATTGTTTTTCGTCCGAAAATTGATTTTTTGGACTTTACCAAAAATGATTCAAAATGTCAATTGGATCGTGCCTCATGTTGAATAACCACTTTTTAAACCCTCACAGTGACCAAAATTGCCATTTTTACAGAGTTTTGCTTACTCAGAAGCTTCAATTTTGACCAATTTCAGGCAGAGAAATTACTTTAAACACACTTATTTTAGTTTAAAAAGTAATAATTCACATCCAACAGTAATTTGCAGTCAAAAGATTAAATGTTAAAATTTCATCAGAATTGACCATTTTGGGAACGTTCGACAGCTCCGCGGTCATCGTTTTTTGTCCGAAAATTGATTTTTTGGACTTTACCAAAAATGATTCAAAATGTCAATTGGATCGTGTCTCATGTTGAATAACCACTTTTTAAACCCTCACAGTGACCAAAATTGCCATTTTTACAGAGTTTTGCTTACTCAGAAGCTTCAATTTTGACCAATTTCAGGCAGAGAAATGACTTTAAACACACTTATTTTAGTTGAAAAGGTAATAATTCACATCCAACAGTAATTTGCAGTCAAAAGATTAAATGTTAAAATTTCATCAGAATTGACCATTTTGGAAACGTTCGACAGCTCCGCGGTCATCGTTTTTTGTCCGAAAATTGATTTTTTGGACTTTACCAAAAATGATTCAAAATGTCAATTGGATCGTGCCTCATGTTGAATAACCACTTTTTAAACCCTCACAGTGACCAAAATTGCCATTTTTACAGAGTTTTGCTTACTCAGAAGCTTCAATTTTGACCAATTTCAGGCACAGAAATGACTTTAAACACACTTATTTTAGTTGAAAAAGTAATAATTCACATCCAACAGTAATTATGCAGTCAAAAGATTAAATGTTAAAATTTCATCAGAATTGACCATTTTGGGAACGTTCGACAGCTCCGCGGTCATCGTTTTTTGTCCGAAAATTGATTTTTTGGACTTTACCAAAAATGATTCAAAATGTCAATTGGATCGTGCCTCATGTTGAATAACCACTTTTTAAACCCTCACAGTGACCAAAATTGCCATTTTTACAGAGTTTTGCTTACTCAGAAGCTTCAATTTTGACCAATTTCAGGCAGAGAAATTACTTTAAACACACTTATTTTAGTTTAAAAAGTAATAATTCACATCCAACAGTAATTTGCAGTCAAAAGATTAAATGTTAAAATTTCATCAGAATTGACCATTTTGGGAACGTTCGACAGCTCCGCGGTCATCGTTTTTTGTCCGAAAATTGATTTTTTGGACTTTACCAAAAATGATTCAAAATGTCAATTGGATCGTGCCTCATGTTGAATAACCACTTTTTAAACCCTCACAGTGACCAAAATTGCCATTTTTACAGAGTTTTGCTTACTCAGAAGCTTCAATTTTGACCAATTTCAGGCAGAGAAATTACTTTAAACACACTTATTTTAGTTGAAAAAGTAATAATTCATATCCAACAGTAATTTGCAGTCAAAAGATTAAATGTTAAAATTTCATCAGAATTGACCATTTTGGGAACGTTCGACAGCTCCGCGGTCACAGTTTTTTGTCCGAAAATTGATTTTTTGGACTTTACCAAAAATGATTCAAAATGTCAATTGGATCGTGCCTCATGTTGAATAACCACTTTTTAAACCCTCACAGTGACCAAAATTGCCATTTTTACAGAGTTTTGCTTACTCAGAAGCTTCAATTTTGACCAATTTCAGGCACAGAAATGACTTTAAACACACTTATTTTAGTTGAAAAAGTGATAATTCACATCCAACAGTAATTATGCAGTCAAAAGATTAAATGTTAAAATTTCATCAGAATTGACCATTTTGGGAACGTTCGACAGCTCCGCGGTCATCGTTTTTTGTCCGAAAATTGATTTTTTGGACTTTACCAAAAATGATTCAAAATGTCAATTGGATCGTGCCTCATGTTGAATAACCACTTTTTAAACCCTCACAGTGACCAAAATTGCCATTTTTACAGAGTTTTGCTTACTCAGAAGCTTCAATTTTGACCAATTTCAGGCAGAGAAATTACTTTAAACACACTTATTTTAGTTGAAAAAGTAATAATTCATATCCAACAGTAATTTGCAGTCAAAAGATTAAATGTTAAAATTTCATCAGAATTGACCATTTTGGGAACGTTCGACAGCTCCGCGGTCATTGTTTTTCGTCCGAAAATTGATTTTTTGGACTTTACCAAAAATGATTCAAAATGTCAATTGGATCGTGCCTCATGTTGAATAACCACTTTTTAAACCCTCACAGTGACCAAAATTGCCATTTTTACAGAGTTTTGCTTACTCAGAAGCTTCAATTTTGACCAATTTCAGGCAGAGAAATTACTTTAAACACACTTATTTTAGTTTAAAAAGTAATAATTCACATCCAACAGTAATTTGCAGTCAAAAGATTAAATGTTAAAATTTCATCAGAATTGACAATTTTGGGAACGTTCGACAGCTCCGCGGTCATCGTTTTTTGTCCGAAAATTGATTTTTTGGACTTTACCAAAAATGATTCAAAATGTCAATTGGATCGTGCCTCATGTTGAATAACCACTTTTTAAACCCTCACAGTGACCAAAATTGCCATTTTTACAGAGTTTTGCTTACTCAGAAGCTTCAATTTTGACCAATTTCAGGCAGAGAAATTACTTTAAACACACTTATTTTAGTTGAAAAAGTAATAATTCATATCCAACAGTAATTTGCAGTCAAAAGATTAAATGTAAAAATTTCATCAGAATTGACCATTTTGGGAACGTTCGACAGCTCCGCGGTCACAGTTTTTTGTCCGAAAATTGATTTTTTGGACTTTACCAAAAATGATTCAAAATGTCAATTGGATCGTGCCTCATGTTGAATAACCACTTTTTAAACCCTCACAGTGACCAAAATTGCCATTTTTACAGAGTTTTGCTTACTCAGAAGCTTCAATTTTGACCAATTTCAGGCACAGAAATGACTTTAAACACACTTATTTTAGTTGAAAAAGTGATAATTCACATCCAACAGTAATTATGCAGTCAAAAGATTAAATGTTAAAATTTCATCAGAATTGACCATTTTGGGAACGTTCGACAGCTCCGCGGTCATCGTTTTTTGTCCGAAAATTGATTTTTTGGACTTTACCAAAAATGATTCAAAATGTCAATTGGATCGTGCCTCATGTTGAATAACCACTTTTTAAACCCTCACAGTGACCAAAATTGCCATTTTTACAGAGTTTTGCTTACTCAGAAGCTTCAATTTTGACCAATTTCAGGCAGAGAAATTACTTTAAACACACTTATTTTAGTTGAAAAAGTAATAATTCATATCCAACAGTAATTTGCAGTCAAAAGATAAAATGTTAAAATTTCATCAGAATTGACCATTTTGGGAACGTTCGACAGCTCCGCGGTCATTGTTTTTCGTCCGAAAATTGATTTTTTGGACTTTACCAAAAATGATTCAAAATGTCAATTGGATCGTGCCTCATGTTGAATAACCACTTTTTAAACCCTCACAGTGACCAAAATTGACATTTTTACAGAGTTTTGCTTACTCAGAAGCTTCAATTTTGACCAATTTCAGGCAGAGAAATTACTTTAAACACACTTATTTTAGTTGAAAAAGTAATAATTCATATCCAACAGTAATTTGCAGTCAAAAGATTAAATGTTAAAATTTCATCAGAGTTGACCATTTTGGGAACGTTCGACAGCTCCGCGGTCATCGTTTTTTGTCCGAAAATAGATTTTTTGGACTTTACCAAAAATGATTCAAAATGTCAATTGGATCGTGCCTCATGTTGAATAACCACTTTTTAAACCCTCACAGTGACCAAAATTGACATTTTTACAGAGTTTTGCTTACTCAGAAGCTTCAATTTTGACCAATTTCAGGCAGAGAAATGACTTTAAACACACTTATTTTAGTTGAAAAGGTAATAATTCACATCCAACAGTAATTTGCAGTCAAAAGATTAAATGTTAAAATTTCATCAGAATTGACCATTTTGGGAACGTTCGACAGCTCCGCGGTCATCGTTTTTTGTCCGAAAATTGATTTTTTGGACTTTACCAAAAATGATTCAAAATGTCAATTGGATCGTGCCTCATGTTGAATAACCACTTTCTAAACCCTCACAGTGACCAAAATTGCCATTTTTACAGAGTTGTGCTTACTCAGAAGCTTCAATTTTGACCAATTTCAGGCACAGAAATGACTTTAAACACACTTATTTTAGTTGAAAAAGTAATAATTCACATCCAACAGTAATTTGCAGTCAAAAGATTAAATGTTAAAATTTCATCAGAATTGACCATTTTGGGAACGTTCGACAGCTCCGCGGTCATTGTTTTTCGTCCGAAAATTGATTTTTTGGACTTTACCAAAAATGATTCAAAATGTCAATTGGATCGTGCCTCATGTTGAATAACCACTTTTTAAACCCTCACAGTGACCAAAATTGCCATTTTTACAGAGTTTTGCTTACTCAGAAGCTTCAATTTTGACCAATTTCAGGCAGAGAAATTACTTTAAACACACTTATTTTAGTTGAAAAAGTAATAATTCATATCCAACAGTAATTTGCAGTCAAAAGATTAAATGTTAAAATTTCATCAGAATTGACCATTTTGGGAACGTTCGACAGCTCCGCGGTCACAGTTTTTTGTCCGAAAATTGATTTTTTGGACTTTACCAAAAATGATTCAAAATGTCAATTGGATCGTGCCTCATGTTGAATAACCACTTTTTAAACCCTCACAGTGACCAAAATTGCCATTTTTACAGAGTTTTGCTTACTCAGAAGCTTCAATTTTGACCAATTTCAGGCACAGAAATGACTTTAAACACACTTATTTTAGTTGAAAAAGTGATAATTCACATCCAACAGTAATTATGCAGTCAAAAGATTAAATGTTAAAATTTCATCAGAATTGACCATTTTGGGAACGTTCGACAGCTCCGCGGTCATCGTTTTTTGTCCGAAAATTGATTTTTTGGACTTTACCAAAAATGATTCAAAATGTCAATTGGATCGTGCCTCATGTTGAATAACCACTTTTTAAACCCTCACAGTGACCAAAATTGCCATTTTTACAGAGTTTTGCTTACTCAGAAGCTTCAATTTTGACCAATTTCAGGCAGAGAAATTACTTTAAACACACTTATTTTAGTTGAAAAAGTAATAATTCATATCCAACAGTAATTTGCAGTCAAAAGATTAAATGTTAAAATTTCATCAGAATTGACCATTTTGGGAACGTTCGACAGCTCCGCGGTCATTGTTTTTCGTCCGAAAATTGATTTTTTGGACTTTACCAAAAATGATTCAAAATGTCAATTGGATCGTGCCTCATGTTGAATAACCACTTTTTAAACCCTCACAGTGACCAAAATTGCCATTTTTACAGAGTTTTGCTTACTCAGAAGCTTCAATTTTGACCAATTTCAGGCAGAGAAATTACTTTAAACACACTTATTTTAGTTTAAAAAGTAATAATTCACATCCAACAGTAATTTGCAGTCAAAAGATTAAATGTTAAAATTTCATCAGAATTGACCATTTTGGGAACGTTCGACAGCTCCGCGGTCATCGTTTTTTGTCCGAAAATTGATTTTTTGGACTTTACCAAAAATGATTCAAAATGTCAATTGGATCGTGCCTCATGTTGAATAACCACTTTTTAAACCCTCACAGTGACCAAAATTGCCATTTTTACAGAGTGTTGCTTACTCAGAAGCTTCAATTTTGACCAATTTCAGGCAGAGAAATGACTTTAAACACACTTATTTTAGTTGAAAAGGTAATAATTCACATCCAACAGTAATTTGCAGTCAAAAGATTAAATGTTAAAATTTCATCAGAATTGACCATTTTGGAAACGTTCGACAGCTCCGCGGTCATCGTTTTTTGTCCGAAAATTGATTTTTTGGACTTTACCAAAAATGATTCAAAATGTCAATTGGATCGTGCCTCATGTTGAATAACCACTTTTTAAACCCTCACAGTGACCAAAATTGCCATTTTTACAGAGTTTTGCTTACTCAGAAGCTTCAATTTTGACCAATTTCAGGCACAGAAATGACTTTAAACACACTTATTTTAGTTGAAAAAGTAATAATTCACATCCAACAGTAATTATGCAGTCAAAAGATTAAATGTTAAAATTTCATCAGAATTGACCATTTTGGGAACGTTCGACAGCTCCGCGGTCATCGTTTTTTGTCCGAAAATTGATTTTTTGGACTTTACCAAAAATGATTCAAAATGTCAATTGGATCGTGCCTCATGTTGAATAACCACTTTTTAAACCCTCACAGTGACCAAAATTGCCATTTTTACAGAGTTTTGCTTACTCAGAAGCTTCAATTTTGACCAATTTCAGGCAGAGAAATTACTTTAAACACACTTATTTTAGTTTAAAAAGTAATAATTCACATCCAACAGTAATTTGCAGTCAAAAGATTAAATGTTAAAATTTCATCAGAATTGACCATTTTGGGAACGTTCGACAGCTCCGCGGTCATCGTTTTTTGTCCGAAAATTGATTTTTTGGACTTTACCAAAAATGATTCAAAATGTCAATTGGATCGTGCCTCATGTTGAATAACCACTTTTTAAACCCTCACAGTGACCAAAATTGCCATTTTTACAGAGTTTTGCTTACTCAGAAGCTTCAATTTTGACCAATTTCAGGCAGAGAAATTACTTTAAACACACTTATTTTAGTTGAAAAAGTAATAATTCATATCCAACAGTAATTTGCAGTCAAAAGATTAAATGTTAAAATTTCATCAGAATTGACCATTTTGGGAACGTTCGACAGCTCCGCGGTCACAGTTTTTTGTCCGAAAATTGATTTTTTGGACTTTACCAAAAATGACAGAGGTTTGCTTACTCAGAAGCTTCAATTTTGACCAATTTCAGGCAGAAAAATTACTTTAAACACACTTATTTTAGTTGAAAAAGTAATAATTCATATCCAACAGTAATTTGCAGTCAAAAGATAAAATGTTAAAATTTCATCAGAATTGACCATTTTGGGAACGTTCGACAGCTCCGCGGTCATTGTTTTTCGTCCGAAAATTGATTTTTTGGACTTTACCAAAAATGATTCAAAATGTCAATTGGATCGTGCCTCATGTTGAATAACCACTTTTTAAACCCTCACAGTGACCAAAATTGACATTTTTACAGAGTTTTGCTTACTCAGAAGCTTCAATTTTGACCAATTTCAGGCAGAGAAATGACTTTAAACACACTTATTTTAGTTGAAAAGGTAATAATTCACATCCAACAGTAATTTGCAGTCAAAAGATTAAATGTTAAAATTTCATCAGAATTGACCATTTTGGGAACGTTCGACAGCTCCGCGGTCATCGTTTTTTGTCCAAAAATTGATTTTTTGGACTTTACCAAAAATGATCCAAAATGTCAATTGGATCGTGCCTCATGTTGAATAACCACTTTTTAAACCCTCACAGTGACCAAAATTGCCATTTTTACAGAGTTTTGCTTACTCAGAAGCTTCAATTTTGACCAATTTCAGGCACAGAAATGACTTTAAACACACTTATTTTAGTTGAAAAAGTAATAATTCACATCCAACAGTAATTTGCAGTCAAAAGATTAAATGTTAAAATTTCATCAGAATTGACCATTTTGGGAACGTTCGACAGCTCCGCGGTCATTGTTTTTCGTCCGAAAATTGATTTTTTGGACTTTACCAAAAATGATTCAAAATGTCAATTGGATCGTGCCTCATGTTGAATAACCACTTTTTAAACCCTCACAGTGACCAAAATTGCCATTTTTACAGAGTTTTGCTTACTCAGAAGCTTCAATTTTGACCAATTTCAGGCAGAGAAATTACTTTAAACACACTTATTTTAGTTGAAAAAGTAATAATTCATATCCAACAGTAATTTGCAGTCAAAAGATTAAATGTCAAAATTTCATCAGAATTGACCATTTTGGGAACGTTCGACAGCTCCGCGGTCATCGTTTTTTGTCCGAAAATTGAATTTTTGGACTTTACCAAAAATGATTCAAAATGTCAATTGGATCGTGCCTCATGTTGAATAACCACTTTTTAAACCCTCACAGTGACCAAAATTGACATTTTTACAGAGTTTTGCTTACTCAGAAGCTTCAATTTTGACCAATTTCAGGCAGAGAAATGACTTTAAACACACTTATTTTAGTTGAAAAGGTAATAATTCACATCCAACAGTAATTTGCAGTCAAAAGATTAAATGTTAAAATTTCATCAGAATTGACCATTTTGGAAACGTTCGACAGCTCCGCGGTCATCGTTTTTTGTCCGAAAATTGATTTTTTGGACTTTACCAAAAATGATTCAAAATGTCAATTGGATCGTGCCTCATGTTGAATAACCACTTTTTAAACCCTCACAGTGACCAAAATTGCCATTTTTACAGAGTTTTGCTTACTCAGAAGCTTCAATTTTGACCAATTTCAGGCACAGAAATGACTTTAAACACACTTATTTTAGTTGAAAAAGTAATAATTCACATCCAACAGTAATTATGCAGTCAAAAGATTAAATGTTAAAATTTCATCAGAATTGACCATTTTGGGAACGTTCGACAGCTCCGCGGTCATCGTTTTTTGTCCGAAAATTGATTTTTTGGACTTTACCAAAAATGATTCAAAATGTCAATTGGATCGTGCCTCATGTTGAATAACCACTTTTTAAACCCTCACAGTGACCAAAATTGCCATTTTTACAGAGTTTTGCTTACTCAGAAGCTTCAATTTTGACCAATTTCAGGCAGAGAAATTACTTTAAACACACTTATTTTAGTTTAAAAAGTAATAATTCACATCCAACAGTAATTTGCAGTCAAAAGATTAAATGTTAAAATTTCATCAGAATTGACCATTTTGGGAACGTTCGACAGCTCCGCGGTCATCGTTTTTTGTCCGAAAATGGATTTTTTGGACTTTGCCAAAAATGATTCAAAATGTCAATTGGATCGTGCCTCATGTTGAATAACCACTTTTTAAACCCTCACAGTGACCAAAATTGCCATTTTTACAGAGTTTTGCTTACTCAGAAGCTTCAATTTTGACCAATTTCAGGCAGAGAAATTACTTTAAACACACTTATTTTAGTTGAAAAAGTAATAATTCATATCCAACAGTAATTTGCAGTCAAAAGATTAAATGTTAAAATTTCATCAGAATTGACCATTTTGGGAACGTTCGACAGCTCCGCGGTCACAGTTTTTTGTCCGAAAATTGATTTTTTGGACTTTACCAAAAATGATTCAAAATGTCAATTGGATCGTGCCTCATGTTGAATAACCACTTTTTAAACCCTCACAGTGACCAAAATTGCCATTTTTACAGAGTTTTGCTTACTCAGAAGCTTCAATTTTGACCAATTTCAGGCACAGAAATGACTTTAAACACACTTATTTTAGTTGAAAAAGTGATAATTCACATCCAACAGTAATTATGCAGTCAAAAGATTAAATGTTAAAATTTCATCAGAATTGACCATTTTGGGAACGTTCGACAGCTCCGCGGTCATCGTTTTTTGTCCGAAAATTGATTTTTTGGACTTTACCAAAAATGATTCAAAATGTCAATTGGATCGTGCCTCATGTTCAATAACCACTTTTTAAACCCTCACAGTGACCAAAATTGACATTTTTACAGAGTTTTGCTTACTCAGAAGCTTCAATTTTGACCAATTTCAGGCAGAGAAATGACTTTAAACACACTTATTTTAGTTGAAAAGGTAATAATTCACATCCAACAGTAATTTGCAGTCAAAAGATTAAATGTTAAAATTTCATCAGAATTGACCATTTTGGGAACGTTCGACAGCTCCGCGGTCATCGTTTTTTGTCCGAAAATTGATTTTTTGGACTTTACCAAAAATGATTCAAAATGTCAATTGGATCGTGCCTCATGTTGAATAACCACTTTTTAAACCCTCACAGTGACCAAAATTGCCATTTTTACAGAGTTTTGCTTACTCAGAAGCTTCAATTTTGACCAATTTCAGGCACAGAAATGACTTTAAACACACTTATTTTAGTTGAAAAAGTAATAATTCACATCCAACAGTAATTTGCAGTCAAAAGATTAAATGTTAAAATTTCATCAGAATTGACCATTTTGGGAACGTTCGACAGCTCCGCGGTCATTGTTTTTCGTCCGAAAATTGATTTTTTGGACTTTACCAAAAATGATTCAAAATGTCAATTGGATCGTGCCTCATGTTGAATAACCACTTTTTAAACCCTCACAGTGACCAAAATTGCCATTTTTACAGAGTTTTGCTTACTCAGAAGCTTCAATTTTGACCAATTTCAGGCAGAGAAATTACTTTAAACACACTTATTTTAGTTTAAAAAGTAATAATTCACATCCAACAGTAATTTGCAGTCAAAAGATTAAATGTTAAAATTTCATCAGAATTGACCATTTTGGGAACGTTCGACAGCTCCGCGGTCATCGTTTTTTGTCCGAAAATTGATTTTTTGGACTTTGCCAAAAATGATTCAAAATGTCAATTGGATCGTGCCTCATGTTCAATAACCACTTTTTAAACCCTCACAGTGACCAAAATTGACATTTTTACAGAGTTTTGCTTACTCAGAAGCTTCAATTTTGACCAATTTCAGGCAGAGAAATGACTTTAAACACACTTATTTTAGTTGAAAAGGTAATAATTCACATCCAACAGTAATTTGCAGTCAAAAGATTAAATGTTAAAATTTCATCAGAATTGACCATTTTGGGAACGTTCGACAGCTCCGCGGTCATCGTTTTTTGTCCGAAAATTGATTTTTTGGACTTTACCAAAAATGATTCAAAATGTCAATTGGATCGTGCCTCATGTTGAATAACCACTTTTTAAACCCTCACAGTGACCAAAATTGCCATTTTTACAGAGTTTTGCTTACTCAGAAGCTTCAATTTTGACCAATTTCAGGCACAGAAATGACTTTAAACACACTTATTTTAGTTGAAAAAGTAATAATTCACATCCAACAGTAATTTGCAGTCAAAAGATTAAATGTTAAAATTTCATCAGAATTGACCATTTTGGGAACGTTCGACAGCTCCGCGGTCATTGTTTTTCGTCCGAAAATTGATTTTTTGGACTTTACCAAAAATGATTCAAAATGTCAATTGGATCGTGCCTCATGTTGAATAACCACTTTTTAAACCCTCACAGTGACCAAAATTGCCATTTTTACAGAGTTTTGCTTACTCAGAAGCTTCAATTTTGACCAATTTCAGGCAGAGAAATTACTTTAAACACACTTATTTTAGTTTAAAAAGTAATAATTCACATCCAACAGTAATTTGCAGTCAAAAGATTAAATGTTAAAATTTCATCAGAATTGACCATTTTGGGAACGTTCGACAGCTCCGCGGTCATCGTTTTTTGTCCGAAAATTGATTTTTTGGACTTTGCCAAAAATGATTCAAAATGTCAATTGGATCGTGCCTCATGTTGAATAACCACTTTTTAAACCCTCACAGTGACCAAAATTGCCATTTTTACAGAGTTTTGCTTACTCAGAAGCTTCAATTTTGACCAATTTCAGGCAGAGAAATTACTTTAAACACACTTATTTTAGTTGAAAAAGTAATAATTCATATCCAACAGTAATTTGCAGTCAAAAGATTAAATGTTAAAATTTCATCAGAATTGACCATTTTGGGAACGTTCGACAGCTCCGCGGTCACAGTTTTTTGTCCGAAAATTGATTTTTTGGACTTTACCAAAAATGATTCAAAATGTCAATTGGATCGTGCCTCATGTTGAATAACCACTTTTTAAACCCTCACAGTGACCAAAATTGCCATTTTTACAGAGTTTTGCTTACTCAGAAGCTTCAATTTTGACCAATTTCAGGCAGAGAAATGACTTTAAACACACTTATTTTAGTTGAAAAAGTGATAATTCACATCCAACAGTAATTATGCAGTCAAAAGATTAAATGTTAAAATTTCATCAGAATTGACCATTTTGGGAACGTTCGACAGCTCCGCGGTCATCGTTTTTTGTCCGAAAATTGATTTTTTGGACTTTACCAAAAATGATTCAAAATGTCAATTGGATCGTGCCTCATGTTCAATAACCACTTTTTAAACCCTCACAGTGACCAAAATTGACATTTTTACAGAGTTTTGCTTACTCAGAAGCTTCAATTTTGACCAATTTCAGGCAGAGAAATGACTTTAAACACACTTATTTTAGTTGAAAAGGTAATAATTCACATCCAACAATAATTTGCAGTCAAAAGATTAAATGTTAAAATTTCATCAGAATTGACCATTTTGGGAACGTTCGACAGCTCCGCGGTCATCGTTTTTTGTCCGAAAATTGATTTTTTGGACTTTACCAAAAATGATTCAAAATGTCAATTGGATCGTGCCTCATGTTGAATAACCACTTTTTAAACCCTCACAGTGACCAAAATTGCCATTTTTACAGAGTTTTGCTTACTCAGAAGCTTCAATTTTGACCAATTTCAGGCACAGAAATGACTTTAAACACACTTATTTTAGTTGAAAAAGTAATAATTCACATCCAACAGTAATTTGCAGTCAAAAGATTAAATGTTAAAATTTCATCAGAATTGACCATTTTGGGAACGTTCGACAGCTCCGCGGTCATTGTTTTTCGTCCGAAAATTGATTTTTTGGACTTTACCAAAAATGATTCAAAATGTCAATTGGATCGTGCCTCATGTTGAATAACCACTTTTTAAACCCTCACAGTGACCAAAATTGCCATTTTTACAGAGTTTTGCTTACTCAGAAGCTTCAATTTTGACCAATTTCAGGCAGAGAAATTACTTTAAACACACTTATTTTAGTTTAAAAAGTAATAATTCACATCCAACAGTAATTTGCAGTCAAAAGATTAAATGTTAAAATTTCATCAGAATTGACCATTTTGGGAACGTTCGACAGCTCCGCGGTCATCGTTTTTTGTCCGAAAATTGATTTTTTGGACTTTGCCAAAAATGATTCAAAATGTCAATTGGATCGTGCCTCATGTTGAATAACCACTTTTTAAACCCTCACAGTGACCAAAATTGCCATTTTTACAGAGTTTTGCTTACTCAGAAGCTTCAATTTTGACCAATTTCAGGCAGAGAAATTACTTTAAACACACTTATTTTAGTTGAAAAAGTAATAATTCATATCCAACAGTAATTTGCAGTCAAAAGATTAAATGTTAAAATTTCATCAGAATTGACCATTTTGGGAACGTTCGACAGCTCCGCGGTCACAGTTTTTTGTCCGAAAATTGATTTTTTGGACTTTACCAAAAATGATTCAAAATGTCAATTGGATCGTGCCTCATGTTGAATAACCACTTTTTAAACCCTCACAGTGACCAAAATTGCCATTTTTACAGAGTTTTGCTTACTCAGAAGCTTCAATTTTGACCAATTTTAGGCACAGAAATGACTTTAAACACACTTATTTTAGTTGAAAAAGTAATAATTCACATCCAACAGTAATTTGCAGTCAAAAGATTAAATGTTAAAATTTCATCAGAATTGACCATTTTGGGAACGTTCGACAGCTCCGCGGTCATTGTTTTTCGTCCGAAAATTGATTTTTTGGACTTTACCAAAAATGATTCAAAATGTCAATTGGATCGTGCCTCATGTTGAATAACCACTTTTTAAACCCTCACAGTGACCAAAATTGCCATTTTTACAGAGTTTTGCTTACTCAGAAGCTTCAATTTTGACCAATTTCAGGCAGAGAAATTACTTTAAACACACTTATTTTAGTTGAAAAAGTAATAATTCATATCCAACAGTAATTTGCAGTCAAAAGATTAAATGTCAAAATTTCATCAGAATTGACCATTTTGGGAACGTTCGACAGCTCCGCGGTCATCGTTTTTTGTCCGAAAATTGAATTTTTGGACTTTACCAAAAATGATTCAAAATGTCAATTGGATCGTGCCTCATGTTGAATAACCACTTTTTAAACCCTCACAGTGACCAAAATTGACATTTTTACAGAGTTTTGCTTACTCAGAAGCTTCAATTTTGACCAATTTCAGGCAGAGAAATGACTTTAAACACACTTATTTTAGTTAAAAAGGTAATAATTCACATCCAACAGTAATTTGCAGTCAAAAGATTAAATGTTAAAATTTCATCAGAATTGACCATTTTGGAAACGTTCGACAGCTCCGCGGTCATCGTTTTTTGTCCGAAAATTGATTTTTTGGACTTTACCAAAAATGATTCAAAATGTCAATTGGATCGTGCCTCATGTTGAATAACCACTTTTTAAACCCTCACAGTGACCAAAATTGCCATTTTTACAGAGTTTTGCTTACTCAGAAGCTTCAATTTTGACCAATTTCAGGCACAGAAATGACTTTAAACACACTTATTTTAGTTGAAAAAGTAATAATTCACATCCAACAGTAATTATGCAGTCAAAAGATTAAATGTTAAAATTTCATCAGAATTGACCATTTTGGGAACGTTCGACAGCTCCGCGGTCATCGTTTTTTGTCCGAAAATTGATTTTTTGGACTTTACCAAAAATGATTCAAAATGTCAATTGGATCGTGCCTCATGTTGAATAACCACTTTTTAAACCCTCACAGTGACCAAAATTGCCATTTTTACAGAGTTTTGCTTACTCAGAAGCTTCAATTTTGACCAATTTCAGGCAGAGAAATTACTTTAAACACACTTATTTTAGTTTAAAAAGTAATAATTCACATCCAACAGTAATTTGCAGTCAAAAGATTAAATGTTAAAATTTCATCAGAATTGACCATTTTGGGAACGTTCGACAGCTCCGCGGTCATCGTTTTTTGTCCGAAAATGGATTTTTTGGACTTTGCCAAAAATGATTCAAAATGTCAATTGGATCGTGCCTCATGTTGAATAACCACTTTTTAAACCCTCACAGTGACCAAAATTGCCATTTTTACAGAGTTTTGCTTACTCAGAAGCTTCAATTTTGACCAATTTCAGGCAGAGAAATTACTTTAAACACACTTATTTTAGTTGAAAAAGTAATAATTCATATCCAACAGTAATTTGCAGTCAAAAGATTAAATGTTAAAATTTCATCAGAATTGACCATTTTGGGAACGTTCGACAGCTCCGCGGTCACAGTTTTTTGTCCGAAAATTGATTTTTTGGACTTTACCAAAAATGATTCAAAATGTCAATTGGATCGTGCCTCATGTTGAATAACCACTTTTTAAACCCTCACAGTGACCAAAATTGCCATTTTTACAGAGTTTTGCTTACTCAGAAGCTTCAATTTTGACCAATTTCAGGCACAGAAATGACTTTAAACACACTTATTTTAGTTGAAAAAGTGATAATTCACATCCAACAGTAATTATGCAGTCAAAAGATTAAATGTTAAAATTTCATCAGAATTGACCATTTTGGGAACGTTCGACAGCTCCGCGGTCATCGTTTTTTGTCCGAAAATTGATTTTTTGGACTTTACCAAAAATGATTCAAAATGTCAATTGGATCGTGCCTCATGTTCAATAACCACTTTTTAAACCCTCACAGTGACCAAAATTGACATTTTTACAGAGTTTTGCTTACTCAGAAGCTTCAATTTTGACCAATTTCAGGCAGAGAAATGACTTTAAACACACTTATTTTAGTTGAAAAGGTAATAATTCACATCCAACAGTAATTTGCAGTCAAAAGATTAAATGTTAAAATTTCATCAGAATTGACCATTTTGGGAACGTTCGACAGCTCCGCGGTCATCGTTTTTTGTCCGAAAATTGATTTTTTGGACTTTACCAAAAATGATTCAAAATGTCAATTGGATCGTGCCTCATGTTGAATAACCACTTTTTAAACCCTCACAGTGACCAAAATTGCCATTTTTACAGAGTTTTGCTTACTCAGAAGCTTCAATTTTGACCAATTTCAGGCACAGAAATGACTTTAAACACACTTATTTTAGTTGAAAAAGTAATAATTCACATCCAACAGTAATTTGCAGTCAAAAGATTAAATGTTAAAATTTCATCAGAATTGACCATTTTGGGAACGTTCGACAGCTCCGCGGTCATTGTTTTTCGTCCGAAAATTGATTTTTTGGACTTTACCAAAAATGATTCAAAATGTCAATTGGATCGTGCCTCATGTTGAATAACCACTTTTTAAACCCTCACAGTGACCAAAATTGCCATTTTTACAGAGTTTTGCTTACTCAGAAGCTTCAATTTTGACCAATTTCAGGCAGAGAAATTACTTTAAACACACTTATTTTAGTTTAAAAAGTAATAATTCACATCCAACAGTAATTTGCAGTCAAAAGATTAAATGTTAAAATTTCATCAGAATTGACCATTTTGGGAACGTTCGACAGCTCCGCGGTCATCGTTTTTTGTCCGAAAATTGATTTTTTGGACTTTGCCAAAAATGATTCAAAATGTCAATTGGATCGTGCCTCATGTTCAATAACCACTTTTTAAACCCTCACAGTGACCAAAATTGACATTTTTACAGAGTTTTGCTTACTCAGAAGCTTCAATTTTGACCAATTTCAGGCAGAGAAATGACTTTAAACACACTTATTTTAGTTGAAAAGGTAATAATTCACATCCAACAGTAATTTGCAGTCAAAAGATTAAATGTTAAAATTTCATCAGAATTGACCATTTTGGGAACGTTCGACAGCTCCGCGGTCATCGTTTTTTGTCCGAAAATTGATTTTTTGGACTTTACCAAAAATGATTCAAAATGTCAATTGGATCGTGCCTCATGTTGAATAACCACTTTTTAAACCCTCACAGTGACCAAAATTGCCATTTTTACAGAGTTTTGCTTACTCAGAAGCTTCAATTTTGACCAATTTCAGGCACAGAAATGACTTTAAACACACTTATTTTAGTTGAAAAAGTAATAATTCACATCCAACAGTAATTTGCAGTCAAAAGATTAAATGTTAAAATTTCATCAGAATTGACCATTTTGGGAACGTTCGACAGCTCCGCGGTCATTGTTTTTCGTCCGAAAATTGATTTTTTGGACTTTACCAAAAATGATTCAAAATGTCAATTGGATCGTGCCTCATGTTGAATAACCACTTTTTAAACCCTCACAGTGACCAAAATTGCCATTTTTACAGAGTTTTGCTTACTCAGAAGCTTCAATTTTGACCAATTTCAGGCAGAGAAATTACTTTAAACACACTTATTTTAGTTTAAAAAGTAATAATTCACATCCAACAGTAATTTGCAGTCAAAAGATTAAATGTTAAAATTTCATCAGAATTGACCATTTTGGGAACGTTCGACAGCTCCGCGGTCATCGTTTTTTGTCCGAAAATTGATTTTTTGGACTTTGCCAAAAATGATTCAAAATGTCAATTGGATCGTGCCTCATGTTGAATAACCACTTTTTAAACCCTCACAGTGACCAAAATTGCCATTTTTACAGAGTTTTGCTTACTCAGAAGCTTCAATTTTGACCAATTTCAGGCAGAGAAATTACTTTAAACACACTTATTTTAGTTGAAAAAGTAATAATTCATATCCAACAGTAATTTGCAGTCAAAAGATTAAATGTTAAAATTTCATCAGAATTGACCATTTTGGGAACGTTCGACAGCTCCGCGGTCACAGTTTTTTGTCCGAAAATTGATTTTTTGGACTTTACCAAAAATGATTCAAAATGTCAATTGGATCGTGCCTCATGTTGAATAACCACTTTTTAAACCCTCACAGTGACCAAAATTGCCATTTTTACAGAGTTTTGCTTACTCAGAAGCTTCAATTTTGACCAATTTCAGGCACAGAAATGACTTTAAACACACTTATTTTAGTTGAAAAAGTGATAATTCACATCCAACAGTAATTATGCAGTCAAAAGATTAAATGTTAAAATTTCATCAGAATTGACCATTTTGGGAACGTTCGACAGCTCCGCGGTCATCGTTTTTTGTCCGAAAATTGATTTTTTGGACTTTACCAAAAATGATTCAAAATGTCAATTGGATCGTGCCTCATGTTCAATAACCACTTTTTAAACCCTCACAGTGACCAAAATTGACATTTTTACAGAGTTTTGCTTACTCAGAAGCTTCAATTTTGACCAATTTCAGGCAGAGAAATGACTTTAAACACACTTATTTTAGTTGAAAAGGTAATAATTCACATCCAACAGTAATTTGCAGTCAAAAGATTAAATGTTAAAATTTCATCAGAATTGACCATTTTGGGAACGTTCGACAGCTCCGCGGTCATCGTTTTTTGTCCGAAAATTGATTTTTTGGACTTTACCAAAAATGATTCAAAATGTCAATTGGATCGTGCCTCATGTTGAATAACCACTTTTTAAACCCTCACAGTGACCAAAATTGCCATTTTTACAGAGTTTTGCTTACTCAGAAGCTTCAATTTTGACCAATTTCAGGCACAGAAATGACTTTAAACACACTTATTTTAGTTGAAAAAGTAATAATTCACATCCAACAGTAATTTGCAGTCAAAAGATTAAATGTTAAAATTTCATCAGAATTGACCATTTTGGGAACGTTCGACAGCTCCGCGGTCATTGTTTTTCGTCCGAAAATTGATTTTTTGGACTTTACCAAAAATGATTCAAAATGTCAATTGGATCGTGCCTCATGTTGAATAACCACTTTTTAAACCCTCACAGTGACCAAAATTGCCATTTTTACAGAGTTTTGCTTACTCAGAAGCTTCAATTTTGACCAATTTCAGGCAGAGAAATTACTTTAAACACACTTATTTTAGTTTAAAAAGTAATAATTCACATCCAACAGTAATTTGCAGTCAAAAGATTAAATGTTAAAATTTCATCAGAATTGACCATTTTGGGAACGTTCGACAGCTCCGCGGTCATCGTTTTTTGTCCGAAAATTGATTTTTTGGACTTTGCCAAAAATGATTCAAAATGTCAATTGGATCGTGCCTCATGTTGAATAACCACTTTTTAAACCCTCACAGTGACCAAAATTGCCATTTTTACAGAGTTTTGCTTACTCAGAAGCTTCAATTTTGACCAATTTCAGGCAGAGAAATTACTTTAAACACACTTATTTTAGTTGAAAAAGTAATAATTCATATCCAACAGTAATTTGCAGTCAAAAGATTAAATGTTAAAATTTCATCAGAATTGACCATTTTGGGAACGTTCGACAGCTCCGCGGTCACAGTTTTTTGTCCGAAAATTGATTTTTTGGACTTTACCAAAAATGATTCAAAATGTCAATTGGATCGTGCCTCATGTTGAATAACCACTTTTTAAACCCTCACAGTGACCAAAATTGCCATTTTTACAGAGTTTTGCTTACTCAGAAGCTTCAATTTTGACCAATTTTAGGCACAGAAATGACTTTAAACACACTTATTTTAGTTGAAAAAGTGATAATTCACATCCAACAGTAATTATGCAGTCAAAAGATTAAATGTTAAAATTTCATCAGAATTGACCATTTTGGGAACGTTCGACAGCTCCGCGGTCATCGTTTTTTGTCCGAAAATTGATTTTTTGGACTTTACCAAAAATGATTCAAAATGTCAATTGGATCGTGCCTCATGTTCAATAACCACTTTTTAAACCCTCACAGTGACCAAAATTGCCATTTTTACAGAGTTTTGCTTACTCAGAAGCTTCAATTTTGACCAATTTCAGGCAGAGAAATTACTTTAAACACACTTATTTTAGTTGAAAAAGTAATAATTCATATCCAACAGTAATTTGCAGTCAAAAGATTAAATGTTAAAATTTCATCAGAATTGACAATTTTGGGAACGTTCGACAGCTCCGCGGTCATCGTTTTTTGTCCGAAAATTGATTTTTTGGACTTTACCAAAAATGATTCAAAATGTCAATTGGATCGTGCCTCATGTTGAATAACCACTTTTTAAACCCTCACAGTGACCAAAATTGCCATTTTTACAGAGTTTTGCTTACTCAGAAGCTTCAATTTTGACCAATTTCAGGCAGAGAAATTACTTTAAACACACTTATTTTAGTTGAAAAAGTAATAATTCATATCCAACAGTAATTTGCAGTCAAAAGATTAAATGTTAAAATTTCATCAGAATTGACCATTTTGGGAACGTTCGACAGCTCCGCGGTCACAGTTTTTTGTCCGAAAATTGATTTTTTGGACTTTACCAAAAATGATTCAAAATGTCAATTGGATCGTGCCTCATGTTGAATAACCACTTTTTAAACCCTCACAGTGACCAAAATTGCCATTTTTACAGAGTTTTGCTTACTCAGAAGCTTCAATTTTGACCAATTTCAGGCACAGAAATGACTTTAAACACACTTATTTTAGTTGAAAAAGTGATAATTCACATCCAACAGTAATTATGCAGTCAAAAGATTAAATGTTAAAATTTCATCAGAATTGACCATTTTGGGAACGTTCGACAGCTCCGCGGTCATCGTTTTTTGTCCGAAAATTGATTTTTTGGACTTTACCAAAAATGATTCAAAATGTCAATTGGATCGTGCCTCATGTTGAATAACCACTTTTTAAACCCTCACAGTGACCAAAATTGCCATTTTTACAGAGTTTTGCTTACTCAGAAGCTTCAATTTTGACCAATTTCAGGCAGAGAAATTACTTTAAACACACTTATTTTAGTTGAAAAAGTAATAATTCATATCCAACAGTAATTTGCAGTCAAAAGATAAAATGTTAAAATTTCATCAGAATTGACCATTTTGGGAACGTTCGACAGCTCCGCGGTCATTGTTTTTCGTCCGAAAATTGATTTTTTGGACTTTACCAAAAATGATTCAAAATGTCAATTGGATCGTGCCTCATGTTGAATAACCACTTTTTAAACCCTCACAGTGACCAAAATTGACATTTTTACAGAGTTTTGCTTACTCAGAAGCTTCAATTTTGACCAATTTCAGGCAGAGAAATGACTTTAAACACACTTATTTTAGTTGAAAAGGTAATAATTCACATCCAACAGTAATTTGCAGTCAAAAGATTAAATGTTAAAATTTCATCAGAATTGACCATTTTGGGAACGTTCGACAGCTCCGCGGTCATCGTTTTTTGTCCGAAAATTGATTTTTTGGACTTTACCAAAAATGATTCAAAATGTCAATTGGATCGTGCCTCATGTTGAATAACCACTTTTTAAACCCTCACAGTGACCAAAATTGCCATTTTTACAGAGTTTTGCTTACTCAGAAGCTTCAATTTTGACCAATTTCAGGCACAGAAATGACTTTAAACACACTTATTTTAGTTGAAAAAGTAATAATTCACATCCAACAGTAATTTGCAGTCAAAAGATTAAATGTTAACATTTCATCAGAATTGACCATTTTGGGAACGTTCGACAGCTCCGCGGTCATTGTTTTTCGTCCGAAAATTGATTTTTTGGACTTTACCAAAAATGATTCAAAATGTCAATTGGATCGTGCCTCATGTTGAATAACCACTTTTTAAACCCTCACAGTGACCAAAATTGCCATTTTTACAGAGTTTTGCTTACTCAGAAGCTTCAATTTTGACCAATTTCAGGCAGAGAAATTACTTTAAACACACTTATTTTAGTTGAAAAAGTAATAATTCATATCCAACAGTAATTTGCAGTCAAAAGATTAAATGTCAAAATTTCATCAGAATTGACCATTTTGGGAACGTTCGACAGCTCCGCGGTCATCGTTTTTTGTCCGAAAATTGAATTTTTGGACTTTACCAAAAATGATTCAAAATGTCAATTGGATCGTGCCTCATGTTGAATAACCACTTTTTAAACCCTCACAGTGACCAAAATTGACATTTTTACAGAGTTTTGCTTACTCAGAAGCTTCAATTTTGACCAATTTCAGGCAGAGAAATGACTTTAAACACACTTATTTTAGTTGAAAAGGTAATAATTCACATCCAACAGTAATTTGCAGTCAAAAGATTAAATGTTAAAATTTCATCAGAATTGACCATTTTGGGAACGTTCGACAGCTATCGTTTTTCGTCCGAAAATTGATGGACTTTACCAAAAATGATTCAAAATGTCAATTGGATCGTGCCTCATGTTGAATAACCACTTTTTAAACCCTCACAGTGACCAAAATTGACATTTTTACAGAGTTTTGCTTACTCAGAAGCTTCAATTTTGACCAATTTCAGGCAGAGAAATGACTTTAAACACACTTATTTTAGTTGAAAAAGTAATAATTCACATCCAACAGTAATTTGCAGTCAAAAGGTTAAATGTTAAAATTTCATCAGAATTGACCATTTTGGGAACGTTCGACAGCTCCGCGGTCATCGTTTTTCGTCCGAAAATTGATTTTTTTGGACTTTACCAAAAATGATTCAAAATGTCAATTGGATCGTGCCTCATGTTGAATAACCACTTTTTAAACCCTCACAGTGACCAAAATTGACATTTTTACAGAGTTTTGCTTACTGAGAAACTTCAATTTTGACGAATTTCAGGCAGAGAAATGACTTTAAACACACTTATTTTAGTTGAAAAGGTAATAATTCACATCCAACAGTAATTTGCAGTCAAAAGATTAAATGTTAAAATTTCATCAGAATTGACCATTTTGGGAATGTTCGACAGCTCCGCTGTCATCGTTTTTTGTCCGAAAATTGATTTTTTGGACTTTACCAAAAATGATTCAAAATGTCAATTGGATCGTGCCTCATGTTGAATAACCACTTTTTAAACCCTCACAGTGACCAAAATTGCCATTTTTACAGAGTTTTGCTTACTCAGAAGCTTCAATTTTGACCAATTTCAGGCACAGAAATGACTTTAAACACACTTATTTTAGTTGAAAAAGTAATAATTCACATCCAACAGTAATTTGCAGTCAAAAGATTAAATGTTAAAATTTCATCAGAATTGACCATTTTGGGAACGTTCGACAGCTCCGCGGTCATCGTTTTTCGTCCGAAAATGGATTTTTTGGACTTTACCAAAAATGATTCAAAATGTCAATTGGATCGTGCCTCATGTTGAATAACCACTTTTTAAACCCTCACAGTGACCAAAATTGACATTTTTACAGAGTTTTGCTTACTCAGAAGCCTCAATTTTGACACATTTCAGGCAGAGAAATGACTTTAAACACACTTATTTTAGTTGAAAAGGTAATAATTCACATCCAACAGTAATTTGCAGTCAAAAGATTAAATGTTAAAAATTCATCAGAATTGACCATTTTGGGAACGTTCGACAGCTCCGCGGTCATCGTTTTTTGTCCGAAAATTGATTTTTTGGACTTTACCAAAAATGATTCAAAATGTCAATTGGATCGTGCCTCATGTTGAATAACCACTTTTTAAACCCTCACAGTGACCAAAATTGCCATTTTTACAGAGTTTTTCTTACTCAGAAGCTTCAATTTTGACCAATTTCAGGCACAGAAATGACTTTAAACACACTTATTTTAGTTGAAAAAGTAATAATTCACATCCAACAGTAATTATGCAGTCAAAAGATTAAATGTTAAAATTTCATCAGAATTGACCATTTTGGGAACGTTCGACAGCTCCGCGGTCATCGTTTTTTGTCCGAAAATTGATTTTTTGGACTTTATCAAAAATGATTCAAAATGTCAATTGGATCGTGCCTCATGTTGAATAACAACTTTTTAAACCCTCACAGTGACCAAAATTGACATTTTTACAGAGTTTTGCTTACTCAGAAGCTTCAATTTTGACCAATTTCAGGCAGAGAAATGACTTTAAACACACTTATTTTAGTTGAAAAGGTAATAATTCACATCCAACAGTAATTTGCAGTCAAAAGATTAAATGTTAAAATTTCATCAGAATTGACCATTTTGGGAACGTTCGACAGCTCCGCGGTCATCGTTTTTTGTCCGAAAATTGATTTTTTGGACTTTACCAAAAATGATTCAAAATGTCAATTGGATCATGCCTCATGTTGAATAACCACTTTTTAAACCCTCACAGTGACCAAAATTGCCATTTTTACAGAGTTTTGCTTACTCAGAAGCTTCAATGTTGACCAATTTCAGGCAGAGAAATGACTTTAAACACACTTATTTTAGTTAAAAAGTAATAATTCACATCCAACAGTAATTTGCAGTCAAAAGATTAAATGTTAAAATTTCATCAGAATTGACCATTTTGGGAACGTTCGACAGCTATCGTTTTTCGTCCGAAAATTGATTTTTTGGACTTTACCAAAAATGATTCAAAATGTCAATTGGATCGTGCCTTATGTTGAATAACCACTTTTTAAACCCTCACAGTGACCAAAATTGCCATTTTTACAGAGTTTTGCTTACTCAGAAGCTTCAATTTTGACCAATTTCAGGCAGAGAAATGACTTTAAACACACTTATTTTAGTTGAAAAGGTAATAATTCACATCCAACAGTAATTTGCAGTCAAAAGATTAAATGTTAAAATTTCATCAGAATTGACCATTTTGGGAACGTTCGACAGCTCCGCGGTCATCGTTTTTCGTCCAAAAATGGATTTTTTGGACTTTACCAAAAATGATTCAAAATGTCAATTGGATCGTGCCTCATGTTGAATAACCACTTTTTAAACCCTCACAGTGACCAAAATTGACATTTTTACAGAGTTTTGCTTACTGAGAAGCTTCAATTTTGACCAATTTCAGGCAGAGAAATGACTTTAAAAACACTTATTTTAGTTGAAAAGGTAATAATTCACATCCAACAGTAATTTGCAGTCAAAAGATTAAATGTTAAAATTTCATCAGAATTGACCATTTTGGGAACGTTCGACAGCTCCGCGGTCATCGTTTTTTGTCCGAAAATTGATTTTTTGGACTTTACCAAAAATGATTCAAAATGTCAATTGGATCGTGCCTCATGTTGAATAACCACTTTTTAAACCCTCACAGTGACCAAAATTGCCATTTTTACAGAGTTTTGCTTACTCAGAAGCTTCAATTTTGACCAATTTCAGGCACAGAAATGACTTTAAACACACTTATTTTAGTTGAAAAGGTAATAATTCACATCCAACAGTAATTTGCAGTCAAAAGA
Source organism: Lissotriton helveticus (assembly GCF_964261635.1). Taxonomy (NCBI): domain Eukaryota; kingdom Metazoa; phylum Chordata; class Amphibia; order Caudata; family Salamandridae; genus Lissotriton; species Lissotriton helveticus. Next base: position 148,380 of record NW_027612068.1, read on the forward strand.
TTAAATGTTAAAATTTCATCAGAATTGACCATTTTGGGAACGTTCGACAGCTCCGCGGTCATCGTTTTTTGTCCGAAAATTGATTTTTTGGACTTTACCAAAAATGATTCAAAATGTCAATTGGATCGTGCCTCATGTTGAATAACCACTTTTTAAACCCTCACAGTGACCAAAATTGCCATTTTTACAGAGTTTTGCTTACTCAGAAGCTTCAATTTTGACCAATTTCAGGCAGAGAAATGACTTTAAACACACTTATTTTAGTTAAAAAAGTAATAATTCACATCCAACAGTAATTTGCAGTCAAAAGATTAAATGTTAAAATTTCATCAGAATTGACCATTTTGGGAACGTTCGACAGCTCCGCGGTCATCGTTTTTCGTCCGAAAATGGATTTTTTGGACTTTACCAAAAATGATTCAAAATGTCAATTGGATCGTGCCTCATGTTGAATAACCACTTTTTAAACCCTCACAGTGACCAAAATTGACATTTTTACAGAGTTTTGCTTACTCAGAAGCTTCAATTTTGACCAATTTCAGGCAGAGAAATGACTTTAAACACACTTATTTTAGTTGAAAAGGTAATAATTCACATCCAACAGTAATTTGCTGTCAAAAGATTAAATGTTAAAATTTCATCAGAATTGACCATTTTGGGAACGTTCGACAGCTCCACGGTCATCGTTTTTTGTCCGAAAATTGATTTTTTGGACTTTACCAAAAATGATTCAAAATGTCAATTGGATCATGCCTCATGGTGAATAACCACTTTTTAAACCCTCACAGTGACCAAAATTGCCATTTTTACAGAGTTTTTCTTACTCAGAAGCTTCAATTTTGACCAATTTCAGGCACAGAAATGACTTTAAACACACTTATTTTAGTTGAAAAAGTAATAATTCACATCCAACAGTAATTATGCAGTCAAAAGATTAAATGTTAAAATTTCATCAGAATTGACCATTTTGGGAACGTTCGACAGCTCCGCGGTCATCGTTTTTTGTCCGAAAATTGATTTTTTGGACTTTACCAAAAATGATTCAAAATGTCAATTGGATCGTGCCTCATGTTGAATAACCACTTTTTAAACCCTCACCGTGACCAAAATTGCCATTTTTACAGAGTTTTGCTTACTCAGAAGCTTCAATTTTGACCAATTTCAGGCACAGAAATGACTTTAAACACACCTATTTTAGTTGAAAAAGTAATAATTCACATCCAACAGTAATTATGCAGTCAAAAGATTAAATGTTAAAATTTCATCAGAATTGACCATTTTGGGAACGTTCGACAGCTCCGCGGTCATCGTTTTTTGTCCGAAAATGGATTTTTTGGACTTTACCAAAAATGATTCAAAATGTCAATTGGATCGTGCCTCATGTTGAATAACCACTTTTTAAACCCTCACAGTGACCAAAATTGCCATTTTTACAGAGTTTTGCTTACTCAGAAGCTTCAATTTTGACCAATTTCAGGCAGAGAAATGACTTTAAACACACTTATTTTAGTTGAAAAAGTAATAATTCACATCCAACAGTAATTTGCAGTCAAAAGATTAAATGTTAAAATTTCATCAGAATTGACCATTTTGGGAACGTTCGACAGCCGCGGTCATCGTTTTTCGTCCGAAAATGGATTTTTTGGACTTTACCAAAAATGATTCAAAATGTCAATTGGATCGTGCCTCATGTTGAATAACCACTTTTTAAACCCTCACAGTGACCAAAATTGACATTTTTACAGAGTTTTGCTTACTGAGAAGCTTCAATTTTGACCAATTTCAGGCAGAGAAATGACTTTAAACACACTTATTTTAGTTGAAAAGATAATAATTCACATCCAACAGTAATTTGCAGTCAAAAGATTAAATGTTAAAATTTCATCAGAATTGACCATTTTGGGAACGTTCGACGGCTCCACGGTCATCGCTTTTTTGTCCGAAAATGGATTTTTTGGACTTTACCAAAAATGATTCAAAATGTCAATTGGATCGTGCCTCATGTTGAATAACCACTTTTTAAACCCTCACAGTGACCAAAATTGCCATTTTTACAGAGTTTTGCTTACTCAGAAGCTTCAATTTTGACCAATTTCAGGCAGAGAAATGATTTTAAACACACTTATTTTAGTTAAAAAAGTAATAATTCACATCCAACAGTAATTTGCAGTCAAAAGATTAAATGTTAAAATTTCATCAGAATTGACCATTTTGGGAACGTTCGACAGCTCCGCGGTCATCGTTTTTCGTCCAAAAATGGATTTTTTGGACTTTACCAAAAATGATTCAAAATGTCAATTGGATCGTGCCTCATGTTGAATAACCACTTTTTAAACCCTCACAGTGACCAAAATTGCCATTTTTACAGAGTTTTTCTTACTCAGAAGCTTCAATTTTGACCAATTTCAGGCACAGAAATGACTTTAAACACACTTATTTTAGTTGAAAAAGTAATAATTCACATCCAACAGTAATTATGCAGTCAAAAGATTAAATGTTAAAATTTCATCAGAATTGACCATTTTGGGAACGTTCGACAGCTCCGCGGTCATCGTTTTTTGTCCGAAAATTGATTTTTTGGACTTTACCAAAAATGATTCAAAATGTCAATTGGATCGTGCCTCATGTTGAATAACCACTTTTTAAACCCTCACATTGACCAAAATTGCCATTTTTACAGAGTTTTGCTTACTCAGAAGCTTCAATTTTGACCAATTTCAGGCACAGAAATGACTTTAAACACACCTATTTTAGTTGAAAAAGTAATAATTCACATCCAACAGTAATTACGCAGTCAAAAGATTAAATGTTAAAATTTCATCAGAATTGACCATTTTCGGAACGTTCGACAGCTCCGCGGTCATCGTTTTTTGTCCGAAAATTGATTTTTTGGACTTTATCAAAAATGATTCAAAATGTCAATTGGATCGTGCCTCATGTTGAATAACAACTTTTTAAACCCTCACAGTGACCAAAATTGACATTTTTACAGAGTTTTGCTTACTCAGAAGCTTCAATTTTGACCAATTTCAGGCAGAGAAATGACTTTAAACACACTTATTTTAGTTGAAAAGGTAATAATTCACATCCAACAGTAATTTGCAGTCAAAAGATTAAATGTTAAAATTTCATCAGAATTGACCATTTTGGGAACGTTCGACAGCTCCGCGGTCATCGTTTTTTGTCCGAAAATTGATTTTTTGGACTTTACCAAAAATGATTCAAAATGTCAATTGGATCATGCCTCATGTTGAATAACCACTTTTTAAACCCTCACAGTGACCAAAATTGCCATTTTTACAGAGTTTTGCTTACTCAGAAGCTTCAATGTTGACCAATTTCAGGCAGAGAAATGACTTTAAACACACTTATTTTAGTTAAAAAGTAATAATTCACATCCAACAGTAATTTGCAGTCAAAAGATTAAATGTTAAAATTTCATCAGAATTGACCATTTTGGGAACGTTCGACAGCTATCGTTTTTCGTCCGAAAATTGATTTTTTGGACTTTACCAAAAATGATTCAAAATGTCAATTGGATCGTGCCTTATGTTGAATAACCACTTTTTAAACCCTCACAGTGACCAAAATTGCCATTTTTACAGAGTTTTGCTTACTCAGAAGCTTCAATTTTGACCAATTTCAGGCAGAGAAATGACTTTAAACACACTTATTTTAGTTGAAAAGGTAATAATTCACATCCAACAGTAATTTGCAGTCAAAAGATTAAATGTTAAAATTTCATCAGAATTGACCATTTTGGGAACGTTCGACAGCTCCGCGGTCATCGTTTTTCGTCCGAAAATGGATTTTTTGGACTTTACCAAAAATGATTCAAAATGTCAATTGGATCGTGCCTCATGTTGAATAACCACTTTTTAAACCCTCACAGTGACCAAAATTGACATTTTTACAGAGTTTTGCTTACTGAGAAGCTTCAATTTTGACCAATTTCAGGCAGAGAAATGACTTTAAAAACACTTATTTTAGTTGAAAAGGTAATAATTCACATCCAACAGTAATTTGCAGTCAAAAGATTAAATGTTAAAATTTCATCAGAATTGACCATTTTGGGAACGTTCGACAGCTCCGCGGTCATCGTTTTTTGTCCGAAAATTGATTTTTTGGACTTTACCAAAAATGATTCAAAATGTCAATTGGATCGTGCCTCATGTTGAATAACCACTTTTTAAACCCTCACAGTGACCAAAATTGCCATTTTTACAGAGTTTTGCTTACTCAGAAGCTTCAATTTTGACCAATTTCAGGCACAGAAATGACTTTAAACACACTTATTTTAGTTGAAAAGGTAATAATTCACATCCAACAGTAATTTGCAGTCAAAAGATTAAATGTTAAAATTTCTTCAGAATTGACCATTTTGGGAACGTTCGACAGCTCCGCGGTCATCGTTTTTTGTCCGAAAATTGATTTTTTGGACTTTACCAAAAATGATTCAAAATGTCAATTGGATCGTGCCTCATGTTGAATAACCACTTTTTAAACCCTCACAGTGACCAAAATTGCCATTTTTACAGAGTTTTGCTTACTCAGAAGCTTCAATTTTGACCAATTTCAGGCAGAGAAATGACTTTAAACACACTTATTTTAGTTAAAAAAGTAATAATTCACATCCAACAGTAATTTGCAGTCAAAAGATTAAATGTTAAAATTTCATCAGAATTGACCATTTTGGGAACGTTCGACAGCTCCGCGGTCATCGTTTTTCGTCCGAAAATGGATTTTTTGGACTTTACCAAAAATGATTCAAAATGTCAATTGGATCGTGCCTCATGTTGAATAACCACTTTTTAAACCCTCACAGTGACCAAAATTGACATTTTTACAGAGTTTTGCTTACTCAGAAGCTTCAATTTTGACCAATTTCAGGCAGAGAAATGACTTTAAACACACTTATTTTAGTTGAAAAGGTAATAATTCACATCCAACAGTAATTTGCTGTCAAAAGATTAAATGTTAAAATTTCATCAGAATTGACCATTTTGGGAACGTTCGACAGCTCCACGGTCATCGTTTTTTGTCCGAAAATTGATTTTTTGGACTTTACCAAAAATGATTCAAAATGTCAATTGGATCATGCCTCATGGTGAATAACCACTTTTTAAACCCTCACAGTGACCAAAATTGCCATTTTTACAGAGTTTTTCTTACTCAGAAGCTTCAATTTTGACCAATTTCAGGCACAGAAATGACTTTAAACACACTTATTTTAGTTGAAAAAGTAATAATTCACATCCAACAGTAATTATGCAGTCAAAAGATTAAATGTTAAAATTTCATCAGAATTGACCATTTTGGGAACGTTCGACAGCTCCGCGGTCATCGTTTTTTGTCCGAAAATTGATTTTTTGGACTTTACCAAAAATGATTCAAAATGTCAATTGGATCGTGCCTCATGTTGAATAACCACTTTTTAAACCCTCACAGTGACCAAAATTGCCATTTTTACAGAGTTTTGCTTACTCAGAAGCTTCAATTTTGACCAATTTCAGGCACAGAAATGACTTTAAACACACCTATTTTAGTTGAAAAAGTAATAATTCACATCCAACAGTAATTATGCAGTCAAAAGATTAAATGTTAAAATTTCATCAGAATTGACCATTTTGGGAACGTTCGACAGCTCCGCGGTCATCGTTTTTTGTCCGAAAATGGATTTTTTGGACTTTACCAAAAATGATTCAAAATGTCAATTGGATCGTGCCTCATGTTGAATAACCACTTTTTAAACCCTCACAGTGACCAAAATTGCCATTTTTACAGAGTTTTGCTTACTCAGAAGCTTCAATTTTGACCAATTTCAGGCAGAGAAATGACTTTAAACACACTTATTTTTGTTGAAAAAGTAATAATTCACATCCAACAGTAATTTGCAGTCAAAAGATTAAATGTTAAAATTTCATCAGAATTGACCATTTTGGGAACGTTCGACAGCCGCGGTCATCGTTTTTCGTCCGAAAATGGATTTTTTGGACTTTACCAAAAATGATTCAAAATGTCAATTGAATCGTGCCTCATGTTGAATAACCACTTTTTAAACCCTCACAGTGACCAAAATTGACATTTTTACAGAGTTTTGCTTACTGAGAAGCTTCAATTTTGACCAATTTCAGGCAGAGAAATGACTTTAAACACACTTATTTTAGTTGAAAAGATAATAATTCACATCCAACAGTAATTTGCAGTCAAAAGATTAAATGTTAAAATTTCATCAGAATTGACCATTTTGGGAACGTTCGACGGCTCCACGGTCATCGCTTTTTTGTCCGAAAATGGATTTTTTGGACTTTACCAAAAATGATTCAAAATGTCAATTGGATCGTGCCTCATGTTGAATAACCACTTTTTAAACCCTCACAGTGACCAAAATTGCCATTTTTACAGAGTTTTGCTTACTCAGAAGCTTCAATTTTGACCAATTTCAGGCAGAGAAATGATTTTAAACACACTTATTTTAGTTAAAAAAGTAATAATTCACATCCAACAGTAATTTGCAGTCAAAAGATTAAATGTTAAAATTTCATCAGAATTGACCATTTTGGGAACGTTCGACAGCTCCGCGGTCATCGTTTTTCGTCCAAAAATGGATTTTTTGGACTTTACCAAAAATGATTCAAAATGTCAATTGGATCGTGCCTCATGTTGAATAACCACTTTTTAAACCCTCACAGTGACCAAAATTGACATTTTTACAGAGTTTTGCTTACTCAGAAGCTTCAATTTTGACCAATTTCAGGCAGAGAAATGACTTTAAACACACTTATTTTAGTTGAAAAGGTAATATTTCACATCCAACAGTAATTTGCAGTCAAAAGATTAAATGTTAAAATTTCATCAGAATTGACCATTTTGGGAACGTTCGACAGCTCCACGGTCATCGTTTTTTGTCCGAAAATTGATTTTTTGGACTTTACCAAAAATGATTCAAAATGTCAATTGGATCGTGCCTCATGGTGAATAACCACTTTTTAAACCCTCACAGTGACCAAAATTGCCATTTTTACAGAGTTTTTCTTACTCAGAAGCTTCAATTTTGACCAATTTCAGGCACAGAAATGACTTTAAACACACTTATTTTAGTTGAAAAAGTAATAATTCACATCCAACAGTAATTATGCAGTTAAAAGATTAAATGTTAAAATTTCATCAGAATTGACCATTTTGGGAACGTTCGACAGCTCCGCGGTCATCGTTTTTTGTCCGAAAATTGATTTTTTGGACTTTACCAAAAATGATTCAAAATGTCAATTGGATCGTGCCTCATGTTGAATAACCACTTTTTAAACCCTCACAGTGACCAAAATTGACATTTTTACAGAGTTTTGCTTACTCAGAACCTTCAATTTTGACCAATTTCAGGCAGAGAAATGACTTTAAACACACTTATTTTAGTTGAAAAGGTAATAATTCACATCCAACAGTAATTTGCAGTCAAAAGATTAAATGTTAAAATTTCATCAGAATTGACCATTTTGGGAACGTTCGACAGCTCCGCGGTCATCGCTTTTTTGCCCGAAAATTGATTTTTTGGACTTTACCAAAAATGATTCAAAATGTCAATTGGATCGTGCCTCATGTTGAATAACCACTTTTTAAACCATCACATGACCAAAATTTACATTTTTACAGAGTTTTGCTTACTCAGAAGCTTCAATTTTGACCAATTTCAGGCAGAGAAATGACTTTAAACACACTTATTTTAGTTAAAAAAGTAATAATTTGCATCCAACAGTAATTTGCAGTTAAAAGATTAAATGTTAAAATTTCATCAGAATTGACCATTTTGGGAACGTTCGACAGCTCCGCGGTCATCGTTTTTCGTCCGAAAATTGATTTTTTTGGACTTTACCAAAAATGATTCAAAATGTCAATTGGATCGTGCCTCATGTTGAATAACCACTTTTTAAACCCTCACAGTGACCAAAATTGACATTTTTACAGAGTTTTGCTTACTCAGAAGCTTCAATTTTGACCAATTTCAGGCAGAGAAATGACTTTAAACACACTTATTTTAGTTGAAAAGGTAATAATTCACATCCAACAGTAATTTGCAGTCAAAAGATTAAATGTTAATATTTCATCAAAATTGACCATTTTGGGAACGTTTGACAGCTCCGCGGTCATCGTTTTTTGTCCGAAAATTGATTTTTTGGACTTTACCAAAAATGATTCAAAATGTCAATTGGATCGTGCCTCATGTTGAATAACCACTTTTTAAACCCTCACAGTGACCAAAATTGCAATTTTTACAGAGTTTTGCTTACTCAGAAGCTTCAATTTTGACCAATTTCAGGCAGAGAAATGACTTTAAACACACTTATTTTAGTTGAAAAGGTAATAATTCACATCCAACAGTAATTTGCAGTCAAAAGATTAAATGTTAAAACTTCATCAGAATTGACCATTTTGGGAACGTTCGACAGCTCCGCGGTCATCGTTTTTCGTCCGAAAATTGATTTTTGGGACTTTACCAAAAATGATTCAAAATGTCAATTGGATCTTGCCTCATGTTGAATAACCACTTTTTAAACCCTCACATGACCAAAATTTACATTTTTACAGAGTTTTGCTTACTCAGAAGCTTCAATTTTGACCAATTTCAGGCAGAGAAATGACTTTAAACACACTTATTTTAGTTGAAAAGGTAATAATTCACATCCAACAGTAATTTGCAGTCAAAAGATTAAACGTTAAAATTTCATCAGAATTGACCATTTTGGGAACGTTCGACAGCTCCGCGGTCATCGTTTTTTGTCCGAAAATGGATTTTTTGGACTTTACCAAAAATGATTCAAAATGTCAATTGGATCGTGCCTCATGTTGAATAACCACTTTTTAAACCCTCACAGTGACCAAAATTGCCATTTTTACAGAGTTTTGCTTACTCAGAAGCTTCAATTTTGACCAATTTCAGGCAGAGAAATGACTTTAAACACACTTATTTTAGTTAAAAAAGTAATAATTCGCATCCAACAGTAATTTGCAGTCAAAAGATTAAATGTTAATATTTCATCAAAATTTACCATTTTGGGAACGTTTGACAGCTCCGCGGTCATCGTTTTTTGTCCGAAAATTGATTTTTTGGACTTTACCAAAAATGATTCAAAATGTCAATTGGATCGTGCCTCATGTTGAATAACCACTTTTTAAACCCTCACAGTGACCAAAATTGCAATTTTTACAGAGTTTTGCTTACTCAGAAGCTTCAATTTTGACCAATTTCAGGCAGAGAAATGACTTTAAACACACTTATTTTAGTTGAAAAGGTAATAATTCACATCCAACAGTAATTTGCAGTCAAAAGATTAAATGTTAAAATTTCATCAGAATTGACCATTTTGGGAACGTTCGACAGCTCCGCGGTCATCGTTTTTTGTCCGAAAATTGATTTTTTGGACTTTACCAAAAATGATTCAAAATGTCAATTGGATCGTGCCTCATGTTGAATAACCACTTTTTAAACCCTCACAGTGACCAAAATTGCCATTTTTACAGAGTTTTGCTTACTCAGAAGCTTCAATTTTGACCAATTTCAGGCAGAGAAATGACTTTAAACACTTATTTTTGTTAAAAAGTAATAATTCACATCCAACAGTAATTTGCAGTCAAAAGATTAAATGTTAAAATTTCATCAGAATTGACCATTTTGGGAACGTTCGACAGCTCCGCGGTCATCGTTTTTCGTCCGAAAATTGATTTTTTGGACTTTACCAAAAATGATTCAAAATGTCAATTGGATCGTGCCTCATGTTGAATAACCACTTTTTAAACCCTCACATGACCAAAATTTACATTTTTACAGAGTTTTGCTTACTCAGAAGCTTCAATTTTGACCAATTTCAGGCAGAGAAATGACTTTAAACACACTTATTTTAGTTGAAAAGGTAATAATTCACATCCAACAGTAATTTGCAGTCAAAAGATTAAACGTTAAAATTTCATCAGAATTGACCATTTTGGGAACGTTCGACAGCTCCGCGGTCATCGTTTTTTGTCCGAAAATGGATTTTTTGGACTTTACCAAAAATGATTCAAAATGTCAATTGGATCGTGCCTCATGTTGAATAACCACTTTTTAAACCCTCACAGTGACCAAAATTGCCATTTTTACAGAGTTTTGCTTACTCAGAAGCTTCAATTTTGACCAATTTCAGGCACAGAAATGACTTTAAACACACTTATTTTAGTTGAAAAAGTAATAATTCACATCCAACAGTAATTTGCAGTCAAAAGATTAAATGTTAAAATTTCATCAGAATTGACCATTTTGGGAACGTTCGACAGCTCCGCGGTCATCGTTTTTCGTCCGAAAATGGATTTTTTGGACTTTACCAAAAATGATTCAAAATGTCAATTGGATCGTGCCTAATGTTGAATAACCACTTTTTAAACCCTCACAGTGACCAAAATTGACATTTTTACAGAGTTTTGCTTACTCAGAAGCCTCAATTTTGACCAATTTCAGGCAGAGAAATGACTTTAAACACACTTATTTTAGTTGAAAAGGTAATAATTCACATCCAACAGTAATTTGCAGTCAAAAGATTAAATGTTAAAAATTCATCAGAATTGACCATTTTGGGAACGTTCGACAGCTCCGCGGTCATCGTTTTTTGTCCGAAAATTGATTTTTTGGACTTTACCAAAAATGATTCAAAATGTCAATTGGATCGTGCCTCATGTTGAATAACCACTTTTTAAACCCTCACAGTGACCAAAATTGACATTTTTACAGAGTTTTGCTTACTGAGAAGCTTCAATTTTGACCAATTTCAGGCAGAGAAATGACTTTAAACACACTTATTTTAGTTGAAAAGGTAATAATTCACATCCAACAGTAATTTGCAGTCAAAAGATTAAATGTTAAAAATTCATCAGAATTGACCATTTTGGGAACGTTCGACAGCTCCGCGGTCATCGTTTTTTGTCCGAAAATTGATTTTTTGGACTTTACCAAAAATGATTCAAAATGTCAATTGGATCGTGCCTCATGTTGAATAACCACTTTTTAAACCCTCACAGTGACCAAAATTGACATTTTTACAGAGTTTTGCTTACTGAGAAGCTTCAATTTTGACCAATTTCAGGCAGAGAAATGACTTTAAAAACACTTATTTTAGTTGAAAAGGTAATAATTCACATCCAACAGTAATTTGCAGTCAAAAGATTAAATGTTAAAATTTCATCAGAATTTACCATTTTGGGAACGTTCGACAGCTCCGCGGTCATCGTTTTTTGTCCGAAAATTGATTTTTTGGACTTTACCAAAAATGATTCAAAATGTCAATTGGATCGTGCCTCATGTTGAATAACCACTTTTTAAACCCTCACAGTGACCAAAATTGCCATTTTTACAGAGTTTTGCTTACTCAGAAGCTTCAATTTTGACCAATTTCAGGCACAGAAATGACTTTAAACACACTTATTTTAGTTGAAAAGGTAATAATTCACATCCAACAGTAATTTGCAGTCAAAAGATTAAATGTTAAAATTTCATCAGAATTTACCATTTTGGGAACGTTCGACAGCTCCGCGGTCATCGTTTTTTGTCCGAAAATTGATTTTTTGGACTTTACCAAAAATGATTCAAAATGTCAATTGGATCGTGCCTCATGTTGAATAACCACTTTTTAAACCCTCACAGTGACCAAAATTGCCATTTTTACAGAGTTTTGCTTACTCAGAAGCTTCAATTTTGACCAATTTCAGGCACAGAAATGACTTTAAACACACTTATTTTAGTTGAAAAGGTAATAATTCACATCCAACAGTAATTTGCAGTCAAAAGATTAAATGTTAAAATTTCATCACAATTGACCATTTTGGGAACGTTCGACAGCTCCGCGGTCATCGTTTTTTGTCCGAAAATTGATTTTTTGGACTTTACCAAAAATGATTCAAAATGTCAATTGGATCGTGCCTCATGTTGAATAACCACTTTTTAAACCCTCACAGTGACCAAAATTGCCATTTTTACAGAGTTTTGCTTACTCAGAAGCTTCAATTTTGACCAATTTCAGGCAGAGAAATGACTTTAAACACACTTATTTTAGTTAAAAAAGTAATAATTCACATCCAACAGTAATTTGCAGTCAAAAGATTAAATGTTAAAATTTCATCAGAATTGACCATTTTGGGAACGTTCGACAGCTCCGCGGTCATCGTTTTTCGTCCGAAAATGGATTTTTTGGACTTTACCAAAAATGATTCAAAATGTCAATTGGATCGTGCCTCATGTTGAATAACCACTTTTTAAACCCTCACAGTGACCAAAATTGCAATTTTTACAGAGTTTTGCTTACTCAGAAGCTTCAATTTTGACCAATTTCAGGCAGAGAAATGACTTTAAACACACTTATTTTAGTTGAAAAGGTAATAATTCACATCCAACAGTAATTTGCAGTCAAAAGATTAAATGTTAAAATTTCATCAGAATTGACCATTTTGGGAACGTTCGACAGCTCCGCGGTCATCGTTTTTTGTCCGAAAATTGATTTTTTGGACTTTACCAAAAATGATTCAAAATGTCAATTGGATCGTGCCTCATGTTGAATAACCACTTTTTAAACCCTCACAGTGACCAAAATTGCCATTTTTACAGAGTTTTGCTTACTCAGAAGCTTCAATTTTGACCAATTTCAGGCACAGAAATGACTTTAAACACACTTATTTTAGTTGAAAAGGTAATAATTCACATCCAACAGTAATTTGCAGTCAAAAGATTAAATGTTAAAATTTCATCACAATTGACCATTTTGGGAACGTTCGACAGCTCCGCGGTCATCGTTTTTTGTCCGAAAATTGATTTTTTGGACTTTACCAAAAATGATTCAAAATGTCAATTGGATCGTGCCTCATGTTGAATAACCACTTTTTAAACCCTCACAGTGACCAAAATTGCCATTTTTACAGAGTTTTGCTTACTCAGAAGCTTCAATTTTGACCAATTTCAGGCAGAGAAATGACTTTAAACACACTTATTTTAGTTAAAAAAGTAATAATTCACATCCAACAGTAATTTGCAGTCAAAAGATTAAATGTTAAAATTTCATCAGAATTGACCATTTTGGGAACGTTCGACAGCTCCGCGGTCATCGTTTTTCGTCCGAAAATGGATTTTTTGGACTTTACCAAAAATGATTCAAAATGTCAATTGGATCGTGCCTCATGTTGAATAACCACTTTTTAAACCCTCACAGTGACCAAAATTGACATTTTTACAGAGTTTTGCTTACTCAGAAGCTTCAATTTTGACCAATTTCAGGCAGAGAAATGACTTTAAACACACTTATTTTAGTTGAAAAGGTAATAATTCACATCCAACAGTAATTTGCAGTCAAAAGATTAAATGTTAAAATTTCATCAGAATTGACCATTTTGGGAACGTTCGACAGCTCCACGGTCATCGTTTTTTGTCCGAAAATTGATTTTTTGGACTTTACCAAAAATGATTCAAAATGTCAATTGGATCATGCCTCATGGTGAATAACCAATTTTTAAACCCTCACAGTGACCAAAATTGCCATTTTTACAGAGTTTTTCTTACTCAGAAGCTTCAATTTTGACCAATTACAGGCACAGAAATGACTTTAAACACACTTATTTTAGTTGAAAAAGTAATAATTCACATCCAACAGTAATTATGCAGTCAAAAGATTAAATGTTAAAATTTCATCAGAATTGACCATTTTGGGAACGTTCGACAGCTCCGCGGTCATCGTTTTTTGTCCGAAAATTGATTTTTTGGACTTTACCAAAAATGATTCAAAATGTCAATTGGATCGTGCCTCATGTTGAATAACCACTTTTTAAACCCTCACAGTGACCAAAATTGCCATTTTTACAGAGTTTTGCTTACTCAGAAGCTTCAATTTTGACCAATTTCAGGCACAGAAATGACTTTAAACACACCTATTTTAGTTGAAAAAGTAATAAGTCACATCCAACAGTAATTATGCAGTCAAAAGATTAAATGTTAAAATTTCATCAGAATTGACCATTTTGGGAACGTTCGACAGCTCCGCGGTCATCGTTTTTTGTCCGAAAATGGATTTTTTGGACTTTACCAAAAATGATTCAAAATGTCAATTGGATCGTGCCTCATGTTGAATAACCACTTTTTAAACCTTCACAGTGACCAAAATTGCCATTTTTACAGAGTTTTGCTTACTCAGAAGCTTCAATTTTGACCAATTTCAGGCAGAGAAATGACTTTAAACACACTTATTTTAGTTGAAAAAGTAATAATTCACATCCAACAGTAATTTGCAGTCAAAAGATTAAATGTTAAAATTTCATCAGAATTGACCATTTTGGGAACGTTCGACAGCTCCACGGTCATCGTTTTTTGTCCGAAAATTGAATTTTTTGGACTTTACCAAAAATGATTCAAAATGTCAATTGGATCGTGCCTCATGGTGAATAACCACTTTTTAAACCCTCACAGTGACCAAAATTGCCATTTTTACAGAGTTTTTCTTACTCAGAAGCTTCAATTTTGACCAATTTCAGGCACAGAAATGACTTTAAACACACTTATTTTAGTTGAAAAAGTAATAATTCACATCCAACAGTAATTATGCAGTCAAAAGATTAAATGTTAAAATTTCATCAGAATTGACCATTTTGGGAACGTTCGACAGCTCCGCGGTCATCGTTTTTTGTCCGAAAATTGATTTTTTGGACTTTACCAAAAATGATTCAAAATGTCAATTGGATCGTGCCTCATGTTGAATAACCACTTTTTAAACCCTCACAGTGACCAAAATTGCCATTTTTACAGAGTTTTGCTTACTCAGAAGCTTCAATTTTGACCAATTTCAGGCAGAGAAATGACTTTAAACACACTTATTTTAGTTGAAAAGGTAATATTTCACATCCAACAGTAATTTGCAGTCAAAAGATTAAATGTTAAAATTTCATCAGAATTGACCATTTTGGGAACGTTCGACAGCTCCTCGGTCATCGTTTTTTGTCCGAAAATTGAATTTTTTGGACTTTACCAAAAATGATTCAAAATGTCAATTGGATCGTGCCTCATGGTGAATAACCACTTTTTAAACCCTCACAGTGACCAAAATTGCCATTTTTACAGAGTTTTTCTTACTCAGAAGCTTCAATTTTGACCAATTTCAGGCACAGAAATGACTTTAAACACACTTATTTTAGTTGAAAAAGTAATAATTCACATCCAACAGTAATTATGCAGTCAAAAGATTAAATGTTAAAATTTCATCAGAATTGACCATTTTGGGAACGTTCGACAGCTCCGCGGTCATCGTTTTTTGTCCGAAAATTGATTTTTTGGACTTTACCAAAAATGATTCAAAATGTCAATTGGATCGTGCCTCATGTTGAATAACCACTTTTTAAACCCTCACAGTGACCAAAATTGACATTTTTACAGAGTTTTGCTTACTCAGAAGCTTCAATTTTGACCAATTTCAGGCAGAGAAATGACTTTAAACACACTTATTTTAGTTGAAAAGGTAATAATTCACATCCAACAGTAATTTGCAGTCAAAAGATTAAATGTTAAAATTTCATCAGAATTGACCATTTTGGGAACGTTCGACAGCTCCGCGGTCATCGCTTTTTTGCCCGAAAATTGATTTTTTGGACTTTACCAAAAATGATTCAAAATGTCAATTGGATCGTGCCTCATGTTGAATAACCACTTTTTAAACCATCACATGACCAAAATTTACATTTTTACAGAGTTTTGCTTACTCAGAAGCTTCAATTTTGACCAATTTCAGGCAGAGAAATGACTTTAAACACACTTATTTTAGTTAAAAAAGTAATAATTCGCATCCAACAGTAATTTGCAGTTAAAAGATTAAATGTTAAAATTTCATCAGAATTGACCATTTTGGGAACGTTCGACAGCTCCGCGGTCATCGTTTTTCGTCCGAAAATTGATTTTTTTGGACTTTACCAAAAATGATTCAAAATGTCAATTGGATCGTGCCTCATGTTGAATAACCACTTTTTAAACCCTCACAGTGACCAAAATTGACATTTTTACAGAGTTTTGCTTACTCAGAAGCTTCAATTTTGACCAATTTCAGGCAGAGAAATGACTTTAAACACACTTATTTTAGTTGAAAAGGTAATAATTCACATCCAACAGTAATTTGCAGTCAAAAGATTAAATGTTAATATTTCATCAAAATTGACCATTTTGGGAACGTTTGACAGCTCCGCGGTCATCGTTTTTTGTCCGAAAATTGATTTTTTGGACTTTACCAAAAATGATTCAAAATGTCAATTGGATCGTGCCTCATGTTGAATAACCACTTTTTAAACCCTCACAGTGACCAAAATTGCAATTTTTACAGAGTTTTGCTTACTCAGAAGCTTCAATTTTGACCAATTTCAGGCAGAGAAATGACTTTAAACACACTTATTTTAGTTGAAAAGGTAATAATTCACATCCAACAGTAATTTGCAGTCAAAAGATTAAATGTTAAAATTTCATCAGAATTGACCATTTTGGGAACGTTCGACAGCTCCGCGGTCATCGTTTTTCGTCCGAAAATTGATTTTTGGGACTTTACCAAAAATGATTCAAAATGTCAATTGGATCTTGCCTCATGTTGAATAACCACTTTTTAAACCCTCACATGACCAAAATTTACATTTTTACAGAGTTTTGCTTACTCAGAAGCTTCAATTTTGACCAATTTCAGGCAGAGAAATGACTTTAAACACACTTATTTTAGTTGAAAAGGTAATAATTCACATCCAACAGTAATTTGCAGTCAAAAGATTAAACGTTAAAATTTCATCAGAATTGACCATTTTGGGAACGTTCGACAGCTCCGCGGTCATCGTTTTTTGTCCGAAAATGGATTTTTTGGACTTTACCAAAAATGATTCAAAATGTCAATTGGATCGTGCCTCATGTTGAATAACCACTTTTTAAACCCTCACAGTGACCAAAATTGCCATTTTTACAGAGTTTTGCTTACTCAGAAGCTTCAATTTTGACCAATTTCAGGCAGAGAAATGACTTTAAACACACTTATTTTAGTTAAAAAAGTAATAATTCGCATCCAACAGTAATTTGCAGTCAAAAGATTAAATGTTAATATTTCATCAAAATTTACCATTTTGGGAACGTTTGACAGCTCCGCGGTCATCGTTTTTTGTCCGAAAATTGATTTTTTGGACTTTACCAAAAATGATTCAAAATGTCAATTGGATCGTGCCTCATGTTGAATAACCACTTTTTAAACCCTCACAGTGACCAAAATTGCAATTTTTACAGAGTTTTGCTTACTCAGAAGCTTCAATTTTGACCAATTTCAGGCAGAGAAATGACTTTAAACACACTTATTTTAGTTGAAAAGGTAATAATTCACATCCAACAGTAATTTGCAGTCAAAAGATTAAATGTTAAAATTTCATCAGAATTGACCATTTTGGGAACGTTCGACAGCTCCGCGGTCATCGTTTTTTGTCCGAAAATTGATTTTTTGGACTTTACCAAAAATGATTCAAAATGTCAATTGGATCGTGCCTCATGTTGAATAACCACTTTTTAAACCCTCACAGTGACCAAAATTGCCATTTTTACAGAGTTTTGCTTACTCAGAAGCTTCAATTTTGACCAATTTCAGGCAGAGAAATGACTTTAAACACACTTATTTTTGTTAAAAAGTAATAATTCACATCCAACAGTAATTTGCAGTCAAAAGATTAAATGTTAAAATTTCATCAGAATTGACCATTTTGGGAACGTTCGACAGCTCCGCGGTCATCGTTTTTTGTCCGAAAATTGATTTTTTGGACTTTACCAAAAATGATTCAAAATGTCAATTGGATCGTGCCTCATGTTGAATAACCACTTTTTAAACCCTCACAGTGACCAAAATTTACATTTTTACAGAGTTTTGCTTACTCAGAAGCTTCAATTTTGACCAATTTCAGGCAGAGAAATGACTTTAAACACACTTATTTTAGTTGAAAAGGTAATAATTCACATCCAACAGTAATTTGCAGTCAAAAGATTAAATGTTAAAATTTCATCAGAATTGACCATTTTGGGAACGTTCGACAGCTCCGCGGTCATCGCTTTTTTGCCCGAAAATTGATTTTTTGGACTTTACCAAAAATGATTCAAAATGTCAATTGGATCGTGCCTCATGTTGAATAACCACTTTTTAAACCATCACATGACCAAAATTTACATTTTTACAGAGTTTTGCTTACTCAGAAGCTTCAATTTTGACCAATTTCAGGCAGAGAAATGACTTTAAACACACTTATTTTAGTTAAAAAAGTAATAATTCGCATCCAACAGTAATTTGCAGTTAAAAGATTAAATGTTAAAATTTCATCAGAATTGACCATTTTGGGAACGTTCGACAGCTCCGCGGTCATCGTTTTTCGTCCGAAAATTGATTTTTTTGGACTTTACCAAAAATGATTCAAAATGTCAATTGGATCGTGCCTCATGTTGAATAACCACTTTTTAAACCCTCACAGTGACCAAAATTGACATTTTTACAGAGTTTTGCTTACTCAGAAGCTTCAATTTTGACCAATTTCAGGCAGAGAAATGACTTTAAACACACTTATTTTAGTTGAAAAGGTAATAATTCACATCCAACAGTAATTTGCAGTCAAAAGATTAAATGTTAATATTTCATCAAAATTGACCATTTTGGGAACGTTTGACAGCTCCGCGGTCATCGTTTTTTGTCCGAAAATTGATTTTTTGGACTTTACCAAAAATGATTCAAAATGTCAATTGGATCGTGCCTCATGTTGAATAACCACTTTTTAAACCCTCACAGTGACCAAAATTGCAATTTTTACAGAGTTTTGCTTACTCAGAAGCTTCAATTTTGACCAATTTCAGGCAGAGAAATGACTTTAAACACACTTATTTTAGTTGAAAAGGTAATAATTCACATCCAACAGTAATTTGCAGTCAAAAGATTAAATGTTAAAATTTCATCAGAATTGACCATTTTGGGAACGTTCGACAGCTCCGCGGTCATCGTTTTTCGTCAAGAAAATTGATTTTTGGGACTTTACCAAAAATGATTCAAAATGTCAATTGGATCTTGCCTCATGTTGAATAACCACTTTTTAAACCCTCACATGACCAAAATTTACATTTTTACAGAGTTTTGCTTACTCAGAAGCTTCAATTTTGACCAATTTCAGGCAGAGAAATGACTTTAAACACACTTATTTTAGTTGCAAAGGTAATAATTCACATCCAACAGTAATTTGCAGTCAAAAGATTAAACGTTAAAATTTCATCAGAATTGACCATTTTGGGAACGTTCGACAGCTCCGCGGTCATCGTTTTTTGTCCGAAAATGGATTTTTTGGACTTTACCAAAAATGATTCAAAATGTCAATTGGATCGTGCCTCATGTTGAATAACCACTTTTTAAACCCTCACAGTGACCAAAATTGCCATTTTTACAGAGTTTTTCTTACTCAGAAGCTTCAATTTTGACCAATTTCAGGCACAGAAATGACTTTAAACACACTTATTTTAGTTGAAAAAGTAATAATTCACATCCAACAGTAATTATGCAGTCAAAAGATTAAATGTTAAAATTTCATCAGAATTGACCATTTTGGGAACGTTCGACAGCTCCGCGGTCATCGTTTTTTGTCCGAAAATTGATTTTTTGGACTTTACCAAAAATGATTCAAAATGTCAATTGGATCGTGCCTCATGTTGAATAACCACTTTTTAAACCCTCACAGTGACCAAAATTGACATTTTTACAGAGTTTTGCTTACTCAGAAGCTTCAATTTTGACCAATTTCAGGCAGAGAAATGACTTTAAACACACTTATTTTAGTTGAAAAGGTAATAATTCACATCCAACAGTAATTTGCAGTCAAAAGATTAAATGTTAAAATTTCATCAGAATTGACCATTTTGGGAACGTTCGACAGCTCCGCGGTCATCGCTTTTTTGCCCGAAAATTGATTTTTTGGACTTTACCAAAAATGATTCAAAATGTCAATTGGATCGTGCCTCATGTTGAATAACCACTTTTTAAACCATCACATGACCAAAATTTACATTTTTACAGAGTTTTGCTTACTCAGAAGCTTCAATTTTGACCAATTTCAGGCAGAGAAATGACTTTAAACACACTTATTTTAGTTAAAAAAGTAATAATTCGCATCCAACAGTAATTTGCAGTTAAAAGATTAAATGTTAAAATTTCATCAGAATTGACCATTTTGGGAACGTTCGACAGCTCCGCGGTCATCGTTTTTCGTCCGAAAATTGATTTTTTTGGACTTTACCAAAAATGATTCAAAATGTCAATTGGATCGTGCCTCATGTTGAATAACCACTTTTTAAACCCTCACAGTGACCAAAATTGACATTTTTACAGAGTTTTGCTTACTCAGAAGCTTCAATTTTGACCAATTTCAGGCAGAGAAATGACTTTAAACACACTTATTTTAGTTGAAAAGGTAATAATTCACATCCAACAGTAATTTGCAGTCAAAAGATTAAATGTTAATATTTCATCAAAATTGACCATTTTGGGAACGTTTGACAGCTCCGCGGTCATCGTTTTTTGTCCGAAAATTGATTTTTTGGACTTTACCAAAAATGATTCAAAATGTCAATTGGATCGTGCCTCATGTTGAATAACCACTTTTTAAACCCTCACAGTGACCAAAATTGCCATTTTTACAGAGTTTTGCTTACTCAGAAGCTTCAATTTTGACCAATTTCAGGCAGAGAAATGACTTTAAACACACTTATTTTAGTTGAAAAGGTAATAATTCACATCCAACAGTAATTTGCAGTCAAAAGATTAAATGTTAAAATTTCATCAGAATTGACCATTTTGGGAACGTTCGACAGCTCCGCGGTCATCGTTTTTCGTCCGAAAATTGATTTTTGGGACTTTACCAAAAATGATTCAAAATGTCAATTGGATCTTGCCTCATGTTGAATAACCACTTTTTAAACCCTCACATGACCAAAATTTACATTTTTACAGAGTTTTGCTTACTCAGAAGCTTCAATTTTGACCAATTTCAGGCAGAGAAATGACTTTAAACACACTTATTTTAGTTGAAAAGGTAATAATTCACATCCAACAGTAATTTGCAGTCAAAAGATTAAACGTTAAAATTTCATCAGAATTGACCATTTTGGGAACGTTCGACAGCTCCGCGGTCATCGTTTTTTGTCCGAAAATGGATTTTTTGGACTTTACCAAAAATGATTCAAAATGTCAATTGGATCGTGCCTCATGTTGAATAACCACTTTTTAAACCCTCACAGTGACCAAAATTGCCATTTTTACAGAGTTTTGCTTACTCAGAAGCTTCAATTTTGACCAATTTCAGGCAGAGAAATGACTTTAAACACACTTATTTTAGTTAAAAAAGTAATAATTCGCATCCAACAGTAATTTGCAGTCAAAAGATTAAATGTTAATATTTCATCAAAATTTACCATTTTGGGAACGTTTGACAGCTCCGCGGTCATCGTTTTTTGTCCGAAAATTGATTTTTTGGACTTTACCAAAAATGATTCAAAATGTCAATTGGATCGTGCCTCATGTTGAATAACCACTTTTTAAACCCTCACAGTGACCAAAATTGCAATTTTTACAGAGTTTTGCTTACTCAGAAGCTTCAATTTTGACCAATTTCAGGCAGAGAAATGACTTTAAACACACTTATTTTAGTTGAAAAGGTAATAATTCACATCCAACAGTAATTTGCAGTCAAAAGATTAAATGTTAAAATTTCATCAGAATTGACCATTTTGGGAACGTTCGACAGCTCCGCGGTCATCGTTTTTTGTCCGAAAATTGATTTTTTGGACTTTACCAAAAATGATTCAAAATGTCAATTGGATCGTGCCTCATGTTGAATAACCACTTTTTAAACCCTCACAGTGACCAAAATTGCCATTTTTACAGAGTTTTGCTTACTCAGAAGCTTCAATTTTGACCAATTTCAGGCAGAGAAATGACTTTAAACACACTTATTTTTGTTAAAAAGTAATAATTCACATCCAACAGTAATTTGCAGTCAAAAGATTAAATGTTAAAATTTCATCAGAATTGACCATTTTGGGAACGTTCGACAGCTCCGCGGTCATCGTTTTTTGTCCGAAAATTGATTTTTTGGACTTTACCAAAAATGATTCAAAATGTCAATTGGATCGTGCCTCATGTTGAATAACCACTTTTTAAACCCTCACAGTGACCAAAATTTACATTTTTACAGAGTTTTGCTTACTCAGAAGCTTCAATTTTGACCAATTTCAGGCAGAGAAATGACTTTAAACACACTTATTTTAGTTGAAAAGGTAATAATTCACATCCAACAGTAATTTGCAGTCAAAAGATTAAATGTTAAAATTTCATCAGAATTGACCATTTTGGGAACGTTCGACAGCTCCGCGGTCATCGCTTTTTTGCCCGAAAATTGATTTTTTGGACTTTACCAAAAATGATTCAAAATGTCAATTGGATCGTGCCTCATGTTGAATAACCACTTTTTAAACCATCACATGACCAAAATTTACATTTTTACAGAGTTTTGCTTACTCAGAAGCTTCAATTTTGACCAATTTCAGGCAGAGAAATGACTTTAAACACACTTATTTTAGTTAAAAAAGTAATAATTCGCATCCAACAGTAATTTGCAGTTAAAAGATTAAATGTTAAAATTTCATCAGAATTGACCATTTTGGGAACGTTCGACAGCTCCGCGGTCATCGTTTTTCGTCCGAAAATTGATTTTTTTGGACTTTACCAAAAATGATTCAAAATGTCAATTGGATCGTGCCTCATGTTGAATAACCACTTTTTAAACCCTCACAGTGACCAAAATTGACATTTTTACAGAGTTTTGCTTACTCAGAAGCTTCAATTTTGACCAATTTCAGGCAGAGAAATGACTTTAAACACACTTATTTTAGTTGAAAAAGGTAATAATTCACATCCAACAGTAATTTGCAGTCAAAAGATTAAATGTTAATATTTCATCAAAATTGACCATTTTGGGAACGTTTGACAGCTCCGCGGTCATCGTTTTTTGTCCGAAAATTGATTTTTTGGACTTTACCAAAAATGATTCAAAATGTCAATTGGATCGTGCCTCATGTTGAATAACCACTTTTTAAACCCTCACAGTGACCAAAATTGCAATTTTTACAGAGTTTTGCTTACTCAGAAGCTTCAATTTTGACCAATTTCAGGCAGAGAAATGACTTTAAACACACTTATTTTAGTTGAAAAGGTAATAATTCACATCCAACAGTAATTTGCAGTCAAAAGATTAAATGTTAAAATTTCATCAGAATTGACCATTTTGGGAACGTTCGACAGCTCCGCGGTCATCGTTTTTCGTCAAGAAAATTGATTTTTTGGGACTTTACCAAAAATGATTCAAAATGTCAATTGGATCTTGCCTCATGTTGAATAACCACTTTTTAAACCCTCACATGACCAAAATTTACATTTTTACAGAGTTTTGCTTACTCAGAAGCTTCAATTTTGACCAATTTCAGGCAGAGAAATGACTTTAAACACACTTATTTTAGTTGCAAAGGTAATAATTCACATCCAACAGTAATTTGCAGTCAAAAGATTAAACGTTAAAATTTCATCAGAATTGACCATTTTGGGAACGTTCGACAGCTCCGCGGTCATCGTTTTTTGTCCGAAAATGGATTTTTTGGACTTTACCAAAAATGATTCAAAATGTCAATTGGATCGTGCCTCATGTTGAATAACCACTTTTTAAACCCTCACAGTGACCAAAATTGCCATTTTTACAGAGTTTTGCTTACTCAGAAGCTTCAATTTTGACCAATTTCAGGCAGAGAAATGACTTTAAACACACTTATTTTAGTTAAAAAAGTAATAATTCGCATCCAACAGTAATTTGCAGTCAAAAGATTAAATGTTAATATTTCATCAAAATTTACCATTTTGGGAACGTTTGACAGCTCCGCGGTCATCGTTTTTTGTCCGAAAATTGATTTTTTGGACTTTACCAAAAATGATTCAAAATGTCAATTGGATCGTGCCTCATGTTGAATAACCACTTTTTAAACCCTCACAGTGACCAAAATTGCCATTTTTACAGAGTTTTTCTTACTCAGAAGCTTCAATTTTGACCAATTTCAGGCACAGAAATGACTTTAAACACACTTATTTTAGTTGAAAAAGGTAATAATTCACATCCAACAGTAATTTGCAGTCAAAAGATTAAATGTTAAAATTTCATCAGAATTGACCATTTTGGGAACGTTCGACAGCTCCGCGGTCATCGTTTTTTGTCCGAAAATTGATTTTTTGGACTTTACCAAAAATGATTCAAAATGTCAATTGGATCGTGCCTCATGTTGAATAACCACTTTTTAAACCCTCACAGTGACCAAAATTGACATTTTTACAGAGTTTTGCTTACTCAGAAGCTTCAATTTTGACCAATTTCAGGCAGAGAAATGACTTTAAACACACTTATTTTAGTTGAAAAGGTAATAATTCACATCCAACAGTAATTTGCAGTCAAAAGATTAAATGTTAAAATTTCATCAGAATTGACCATTTTGGGAACGTTCGACAGCTCCGCGGTCATCGCTTTTTTGCCCGAAAATTGATTTTTTGGACTTTACCAAAAATGATTCAAAATGTCAATTGGATCGTGCCTCATGTTGAATAACCACTTTTTAAACCATCACATGACCAAAATTTACATTTTTACAGAGTTTTGCTTACTCAGAAGCTTCAATTTTGACCAATTTCAGGCAGAGAAATGACTTTAAACACACTTATTTTAGTTAAAAAAGTAATAATTCGCATCCAACAGTAATTTGCAGTTAAAAGATTAAATGTTAAAATTTCATCAGAATTGACCATTTTGGGAACGTTCGACAGCTCCGCGGTCATCGTTTTTCGTCCGAAAATTGATTTTTTTGGACTTTACCAAAAATGATTCAAAATGTCAATTGGATCGTGCCTCATGTTGAATAACCACTTTTTAAACCCTCACAGTGACCAAAATTGACATTTTTACAGAGTTTTGCTTACTCAGAAGCTTCAATTTTGACCAATTTCAGGCAGAGAAATGACTTTAAACACACTTATTTTAGTTGAAAAGGTAATAATTCACATCCAACAGTAATTTGCAGTCAAAAGATTAAATGTTAATATTTCATCAAAATTGACCATTTTGGGAACGTTTGACAGCTCCGCGGTCATCGTTTTTTGTCCGAAAATTGATTTTTTGGACTTTACCAAAAATGATTCAAAATGTCAATTGGATCGTGCCTCATGTTGAATAACCACTTTTTAAACCCTCACAGTGACCAAAATTGCCATTTTTACAGAGTTTTGCTTACTCAGAAGCTTCAATTTTGACCAATTTCAGGCAGAGAAATGACT
The DNA here is from genome assembly GCF_964261635.1 of Lissotriton helveticus. Classification (NCBI taxonomy): domain Eukaryota; kingdom Metazoa; phylum Chordata; class Amphibia; order Caudata; family Salamandridae; genus Lissotriton; species Lissotriton helveticus. Next base: position 173,819 of record NW_027612068.1, read on the forward strand.
TTAAACACACTTATTTTAGTTGAAAAGGTAATAATTCACATCCAACAGTAATTTGCAGTCAAAAGATTAAATGTTAAAATTTCATCAGAATTGACCATTTTGGGAACGTTCGACAGCTCCGCGGTCATCGTTTTTCGTCCGAAAATTGATTTTTGGGACTTTACCAAAAATGATTCAAAATGTCAATTGGATCTTGCCTCATGTTGAATAACCACTTTTTAAACCCTCACATGACCAAAATTTACATTTTTACAGAGTTTTGCTTACTCAGAAGCTTCAATTTTGACCAATTTCAGGCAGAGAAATGACTTTAAACACACTTATTTTAGTTGAAAAGGTAATAATTCACATCCAACAGTAATTTGCAGTCAAAAGATTAAACGTTAAAATTTCATCAGAATTGACCATTTTGGGAACGTTCGACAGCTCCGCGGTCATCGTTTTTTGTCCGAAAATGGATTTTTTGGACTTTACCAAAAATGATTCAAAATGTCAATTGGATCGTGCCTCATGTTGAATAACCACTTTTTAAACCCTCACAGTGACCAAAATTGCCATTTTTACAGAGTTTTGCTTACTCAGAAGCTTCAATTTTGACCAATTTCAGGCAGAGAAATGACTTTAAACACACTTATTTTAGTTAAAAAAGTAATAATTCGCATCCAACAGTAATTTGCAGTCAAAAGATTAAATGTTAATATTTCATCAAAATTTACCATTTTGGGAACGTTTGACAGCTCCGCGGTCATCGTTTTTTGTCCGAAAATTGATTTTTTGGACTTTACCAAAAATGATTCAAAATGTCAATTGGATCGTGCCTCATGTTGAATAACCACTTTTTAAACCCTCACAGTGACCAAAATTGCAATTTTTACAGAGTTTTGCTTACTCAGAAGCTTCAATTATGACCAATTTCAGGCAGAGAAATGACTTTAAACACACTTATTTTAGTTGAAAAGGTAATAATTCACATCCAACAGTAATTTGCAGTCAAAAGATTAAATGTTAAAATTTCATCAGAATTGACCATTTTGGGAACGTTCGACAGCTCCGCGGTCATCGTTTTTTGTCCGAAAATTGATTTTTTGGACTTTACCAAAAATGATTCAAAATGTCAATTGGATCGTGCCTCATGTTGAATAACCACTTTTTAAACCCTCACAGTGACCAAAATTGCCATTTTTACAGAGTTTTGCTTACTCAGAAGCTTCAATTTTGACCAATTTCAGGCAGAGAAATGACTTTAAACACACTTATTTTTGTTAAAAAGTAATAATTCACATCCAACAGTAATTTGCAGTCAAAAGATTAAATGTTAAAATTTCATCAGAATTGACCATTTTGGGAACGTTCGACAGCTCCGCGGTCATCGTTTTTTGTCCGAAAATTGATTTTTTGGACTTTACCAAAAATGATTCAAAATGTCAATTGGATCGTGCCTCATGTTGAATAACCACTTTTTAAACCCTCACAGTGACCAAAATTTACATTTTTACAGAGTTTTGCTTACTCAGAAGCTTCAATTTTGACCAATTTCAGGCAGAGAAATGACTTTAAACACACTTATTTTAGTTGAAAAGGTAATAATTCACATCCAACAGTAATTTGCAGTCAAAAGATTAAATGTTAAAATTTCATCAGAATTGACCATTTTGGGAACGTTCGACAGCTCCGCGGTCATCGCTTTTTTGCCCGAAAATTGATTTTTTGGACTTTACCAAAAATGATTCAAAATGTCAATTGGATCGTGCCTCATGTTGAATAACCACTTTTTAAACCATCACATGACCAAAATTTACATTTTTACAGAGTTTTGCTTACTCAGAAGCTTCAATTTTGACCAATTTCAGGCAGAGAAATGACTTTAAACACACTTATTTTAGTTAAAAAAGTAATAATTCGCATCCAACAGTAATTTGCAGTTAAAAGATTAAATGTTAAAATTTCATCAGAATTGACCATTTTGGGAACGTTCGACAGCTCCGCGGTCATCGTTTTTCGTCCGAAAATTGATTTTTTTGGACTTTACCAAAAATGATTCAAAATGTCAATTGGATCGTGCCTCATGTTGAATAACCACTTTTTAAACCCTCACAGTGACCAAAATTGACATTTTTACAGAGTTTTGCTTACTCAGAAGCTTCAATTTTGACCAATTTCAGGCAGAGAAATGACTTTAAACACACTTATTTTAGTTGAAAAGGTAATAATTCACATCCAACAGTAATTTGCAGTCAAAAGATTAAATGTTAATATTTCATCAAAATTGACCATTTTGGGAACGTTTGACAGCTCCGCGGTCATCGTTTTTTGTCCGAAAATTGATTTTTTGGACTTTACCAAAAATGATTCAAAATGTCAATTGGATCGTGCCTCATGTTGAATAACCACTTTTTAAACCCTCACAGTGACCAAAATTGCAATTTTTACAGAGTTTTGCTTACTCAGAAGCTTCAATTTTGACCAATTTCAGGCAGAGAAATGACTTTAAACACACTTATTTTAGTTGAAAAGGTAATAATTCACATCCAACAGTAATTTGCAGTCAAAAGATTAAATGTTAAAATTTCATCAGAATTGACCATTTTGGGAACGTTCGACAGCTCCGCGGTCATCGTTTTTCGTCAAGAAAATTGATTTTTGGGACTTTACCAAAAATGATTCAAAATGTCAATTGGATCTTGCCTCATGTTGAATAACCACTTTTTAAACCCTCACATGACCAAAATTTACATTTTTACAGAGTTTTGCTTACTCAGAAGCTTCAATTTTGACCAATTTCAGGCAGAGAAATGACTTTAAACACACTTATTTTAGTTGCAAAGGTAATAATTCACATCCAACAGTAATTTGCAGTCAAAAGATTAAACGTTAAAATTTCATCAGAATTGACCATTTTGGGAACGTTCGACAGCTCCGCGGTCATCGTTTTTTGTCCGAAAATGGATTTTTTGGACTTTACCAAAAATGATTCAAAATGTCAATTGGATCGTGCCTCATGTTGAATAACCACTTTTTAAACCCTCACAGTGACCAAAATTGCCATTTTTACAGAGTTTTGCTTACTCAGAAGCTTCAATTTTGACCAATTTCAGGCAGAGAAATGACTTTAAACACACTTATTTTAGTTAAAAAAGTAATAATTCGCATCCAACAGTAATTTGCAGTCAAAAGATTAAATGTTAATATTTCATCAAAATTTACCATTTTGGGAACGTTTGACAGCTCCGCGGTCATCGTTTTTTGTCCGAAAATTGATTTTTTGGACTTTACCAAAAATGATTCAAAATGTCAATTGGATCGTGCCTCATGTTGAATAACCACTTTTTAAACCCTCACAGTGACCAAAATTGCAATTTTTACAGAGTTTTGCTTACTCAGAAGCTTCAATTTTGACCAATTTCAGGCAGAGAAATGACTTTAAACACACTTATTTTAGTTGAAAAGGTAATAATTCACATCCAACAGTAATTTGCAGTCAAAAGATTAAATGTTAAAATTTCATCAGAATTGACCATTTTGGGAACGTTCGACAGCTCCGCGGTCATCGTTTTTTGTCCGAAAATTGATTTTTTGGACTTTACCAAAAATGATTCAAAATGTCAATTGGATCGTGCCTCATGTTGAATAACCACTTTTTAAACCCTCACAGTGACCAAAATTGCCATTTTTACAGAGTTTTGCTTACTCAGAAGCTTCAATTTTGACCAATTTCAGGCAGAGAAATGACTTTAAACACACTTATTTTAGTTGAAAAGGTAATAATTCACATCCAACAGTAATTTGCAGTCAAAAGATTAAATGTTAAAATTTCATCAGAATTGACCATTTTGGGAACGTTCGACAGCTCCGCGGTCATCGCTTTTTTGCCCGAAAATTGATTTTTTGGACTTTACCAAAAATGATTCAAAATGTCAATTGGATCGTGCCTCATGTTGAATAACCACTTTTTAAACCATCACATGACCAAAATTTACATTTTTACAGAGTTTTGCTTACTCAGAAGCTTCAATTTTGACCAATTTCAGGCAGAGAAATGACTTTAAACACACTTATTTTAGTTAAAAAAGTAATAATTCGCATCCAACAGTAATTTGCAGTTAAAAGATTAAATGTTAAAATTTCATCAGAATTGACCATTTTGGGAACGTTCGACAGCTCCGCGGTCATCGTTTTTCGTCCGAAAATTGATTTTTTTGGACTTTACCAAAAATGATTCAAAATGTCAATTGGATCGTGCCTCATGTTGAATAACCACTTTTTAAACCCTCACAGTGACCAAAATTGACATTTTTACAGAGTTTTGCTTACTCAGAAGCTTCAATTTTGACCAATTTCAGGCAGAGAAATGACTTTAAACACACTTATTTTAGTTGAAAAGGTAATAATTCACATCCAACAGTAATTTGCAGTCAAAAGATTAAATGTTAATATTTCATCAAAATTGACCATTTTGGGAACGTTTGACAGCTCCGCGGTCATCGTTTTTTGTCCGAAAATTGATTTTTTGGACTTTACCAAAAATGATTCAAAATGTCAATTGGATCGTGCCTCATGTTGAATAACCACTTTTTAAACCCTCACAGTGACCAAAATTGCAATTTTTACAGAGTTTTGCTTACTCAGAAGCTTCAATTTTGACCAATTTCAGGCAGAGAAATGACTTTAAACACACTTATTTTAGTTGAAAAGGTAATAATTCACATCCAACAGTAATTTGCAGTCAAAAGATTAAATGTTAAAATTTCATCAGAATTGACCATTTTGGGAACGTTCGACAGCTCCGCGGTCATCGTTTTTCGTCCGAAAATTGATTTTTGGGACTTTACCAAAAATGATTCAAAATGTCAATTGGATCTTGCCTCATGTTGAATAACCACTTTTTAAACCCTCACATGACCAAAATTTACATTTTTACAGAGTTTTGCTTACTCAGAAGCTTCAATTTTGACCAATTTCAGGCAGAGAAATGACTTTAAACACACTTATTTTAGTTGAAAAGGTAATAATTCACATCCAACAGTAATTTGCAGTCAAAAGATTAAACGTTAAAATTTCATCAGAATTGACCATTTTGGGAACGTTCGACAGCTCCGCGGTCATCGTTTTTTGTCCGAAAATGGATTTTTTGGACTTTACCAAAAATGATTCAAAATGTCAATTGGATCGTGCCTCATGTTGAATAACCACTTTTTAAACCCTCACAGTGACCAAAATTGCCATTTTTACAGAGTTTTGCTTACTCAGAAGCTTCAATTTTGACCAATTTCAGGCAGAGAAATGACTTTAAACACACTTATTTTAGTTAAAAAAGTAATAATTCGCATCCAACAGTAATTTGCAGTCAAAAGATTAAATGTTAATATTTCATCAAAATTTACCATTTTGGGAACGTTTGACAGCTCCGCGGTCATCGTTTTTTGTCCGAAAATTGATTTTTTGGACTTTACCAAAAATGATTCAAAATGTCAATTGGATCGTGCCTCATGTTGAATAACCACTTTTTAAACCCTCACAGTGACCAAAATTGCAATTTTTACAGAGTTTTGCTTACTCAGAAGCTTCAATTTTGACCAATTTCAGGCAGAGAAATGACTTTAAACACACTTATTTTAGTTGAAAAGGTAATAATTCACATCCAACAGTAATTTGCAGTCAAAAGATTAAATGTTAAAATTTCATCAGAATTGACCATTTTGGGAACGTTCGACAGCTCCGCGGTCATCGTTTTTTGTCCGAAAATTGATTTTTTGGACTTTACCAAAAATGATTCAAAATGTCAATTGGATCGTGCCTCATGTTGAATAACCACTTTTTAAACCCTCACAGTGACCAAAATTGCCATTTTTACAGAGTTTTGCTTACTCAGAAGCTTCAATTTTGACCAATTTCAGGCAGAGAAATGACTTTAAACACACTTATTTTTGTTAAAAAGTAATAATTCACATCCAACAGTAATTTGCAGTCAAAAGATTAAATGTTAAAATTTCATCAGAATTGACCATTTTGGGAACGTTCGACAGCTCCGCGGTCATCGTTTTTTGTCCGAAAATTGATTTTTTGGACTTTACCAAAAATGATTCAAAATGTCAATTGGATCGTGCCTCATGTTGAATAACCACTTTTTAAACCCTCACAGTGACCAAAATTTACATTTTTACAGAGTTTTGCTTACTCAGAAGCTTCAATTTTGACCAATTTCAGGCAGAGAAATGACTTTAAACACACTTATTTTAGTTGAAAAGGTAATAATTCACATCCAACAGTAATTTGCAGTCAAAAGATTAAATGTTAAAATTTCATCAGAATTGACCATTTTGGGAACGTTCGACAGCTCCGCGGTCATCGCTTTTTTGCCCGAAAATTGATTTTTTGGACTTTACCAAAAATGATTCAAAATGTCAATTGGATCGTGCCTCATGTTGAATAACCACTTTTTAAACCATCACATGACCAAAATTTACATTTTTACAGAGTTTTGCTTACTCAGAAGCTTCAATTTTGACCAATTTCAGGCAGAGAAATGACTTTAAACACACTTATTTTAGTTAAAAAAGTAATAATTCGCATCCAACAGTAATTTGCAGTTAAAAGATTAAATGTTAAAATTTCATCAGAATTGACCATTTTGGGAACGTTCGACAGCTCCGCGGTCATCGTTTTTCGTCCGAAAATTGATTTTTTTGGACTTTACCAAAAATGATTCAAAATGTCAATTGGATCGTGCCTCATGTTGAATAACCACTTTTTAAACCCTCACAGTGACCAAAATTGACATTTTTACAGAGTTTTGCTTACTCAGAAGCTTCAATTTTGACCAATTTCAGGCAGAGAAATGACTTTAAACACACTTATTTTAGTTGAAAAGGTAATAATTCACATCCAACAGTAATTTGCAGTCAAAAGATTAAATGTTAATATTTCATCAAAATTGACCATTTTGGGAACGTTTGACAGCTCCGCGGTCATCGTTTTTTGTCCGAAAATTGATTTTTTGGACTTTACCAAAAATGATTCAAAATGTCAATTGGATCGTGCCTCATGTTGAATAACCACTTTTTAAACCCTCACAGTGACCAAAATTGCAATTTTTACAGAGTTTTGCTTACTCAGAAGCTTCAATTTTGACCAATTTCAGGCAGAGAAATGACTTTAAACACACTTATTTTAGTTGAAAAGGTAATAATTCACATCCAACAGTAATTTGCAGTCAAAAGATTAAATGTTAAAATTTCATCAGAATTGACCATTTTGGGAACGTTCGACAGCTCCGCGGTCATCGTTTTTCGTCAAGAAAATTGATTTTTGGGACTTTACCAAAAATGATTCAAAATGTCAATTGGATCTTGCCTCATGTTGAATAACCACTTTTTAAACCCTCACATGACCAAAATTTACATTTTTACAGAGTTTTGCTTACTCAGAAGCTTCAATTTTGACCAATTTCAGGCAGAGAAATGACTTTAAACACACTTATTTTAGTTGCAAAGGTAATAATTCACATCCAACAGTAATTTGCAGTCAAAAGATTAAACGTTAAAATTTCATCAGAATTGACCATTTTGGGAACGTTCGACAGCTCCGCGGTCATCGTTTTTTGTCCGAAAATGGATTTTTTGGACTTTACCAAAAATGATTCAAAATGTCAATTGGATCGTGCCTCATGTTGAATAACCACTTTTTAAACCCTCACAGTGACCAAAATTGCCATTTTTACAGAGTTTTGCTTACTCAGAAGCTTCAATTTTGACCAATTTCAGGCAGAGAAATGACTTTAAACACACTTATTTTAGTTAAAAAAGTAATAATTCGCATCCAACAGTAATTTGCAGTCAAAAGATTAAATGTTAATATTTCATCAAAATTTACCATTTTGGGAACGTTTGACAGCTCCGCGGTCATCGTTTTTTGTCCGAAAATTGATTTTTTGGACTTTACCAAAAATGATTCAAAATGTCAATTGGATCGTGCCTCATGTTGAATAACCACTTTTTAAACCCTCACAGTGACCAAAATTGACATTTTTACAGAGTTTTGCTTACTCAGAAGCTTCAATTTTGACCAATTTCAGGCAGAGAAATGACTTTAAACACACTTATTTTAGTTGAAAAGGTAATATTTCACATCCAACAGTAATTTGCAGTCAAAAGATTAAATGTTAAAATTTCATCAGAATTGACCATTTTGGGAACGTTCGACAGCTCCACGGTCATCGTTTTTTGTCCGAAAATTGAATTTTTTGGACTTTACCAAAAATGATTCAAAATGTCAATTGGATCGTGCCTCATGGTGAATAACCACTTTTTAAACCCTCACAGTGACCAAAATTGCCATTTTTACAGAGTTTTTCTTACTCAGAAGCTTCAATTTTGACCAATTTCAGGCACAGAAATGACTTTAAACACACTTATTTTAGTTGAAAAAGTAATAATTCACATCCAACAGTAATTATGCAGTCAAAAGATTAAATGTTAAAATTTCATCAGAATTGACCATTTTGGGAACGTTCGACAGCTCCGCGGTCATCGTTTTTTGTCCGAAAATTGATTTTTTGGACTTTACCAAAAATGATTCAAAATGTCAATTGGATCGTGCCTCATGTTGAATAACCACTTTTTAAACCCTCACAGTGACCAAAATTGACATTTTTACAGAGTTTTGCTTACTCAGAAGCTTCAATTTTGACCAATTTCAGGCAGAGAAATGACTTTAAACACACTTATTTTAGTTGAAAAGGTAATAATTCACATCCAACAGTAATTTGCAGTCAAAAGATTAAATGTTAAAATTTCATCAGAATTGACCATTTTGGGAACGTTCGACAGCTCCGCGGTCATCGCTTTTTTGCCCGAAAATTGATTTTTTGGACTTTACCAAAAATGATTCAAAATGTCAATTGGATCGTGCCTCATGTTGAATAACCACTTTTTAAACCATCACATGACCAAAATTTACATTTTTACAGAGTTTTGCTTACTCAGAAGCTTCAATTTTGACCAATTTCAGGCAGAGAAATGACTTTAAACACACTTATTTTAGTTAAAAAAGTAATAATTCGCATCCAACAGTAATTTGCAGTTAAAAGATTAAATGTTAAAATTTCATCAGAATTGACCATTTTGGGAACGTTCGACAGCTCCGCGGTCATCGTTTTTCGTCCGAAAATTGATTTTTTTGGACTTTACCAAAAATGATTCAAAATGTCAATTGGATCGTGCCTCATGTTGAATAACCACTTTTTAAACCCTCACAGTGACCAAAATTGACATTTTTACAGAGTTTTGCTTACTCAGAAGCTTCAATTTTGACCAATTTCAGGCAGAGAAATGACTTTAAACACACTTATTTTAGTTGAAAAGGTAATAATTCACATCCAACAGTAATTTGCAGTCAAAAGATTAAATGTTAATATTTCATCAAAATTGACCATTTTGGGAACGTTTGACAGCTCCGCGGTCATCGTTTTTTGTCCGAAAATTGATTTTTTGGACTTTACCAAAAATGATTCAAAATGTCAATTGGATCGTGCCTCATGTTGAATAACCACTTTTTAAACCCTCACAGTGACCAAAATTGCCATTTTTACAGAGTTTTGCTTACTCAGAAGCTTCAATTTTGACCAATTTCAGGCAGAGAAATGACTTTAAACACACTTATTTTAGTTGAAAAGGTAATAATTCACATCCAACAGTAATTTGCAGTCAAAAGATTAAATGTTAAAATTTCATCAGAATTGACCATTTTGGGAACGTTCGACAGCTCCGCGGTCATCGTTTTTCGTCCGAAAATTGATTTTTGGGACTTTACCAAAAATGATTCAAAATGTCAATTGGATCTTGCCTCATGTTGAATAACCACTTTTTAAACCCTCACATGACCAAAATTTACATTTTTACAGAGTTTTGCTTACTCAGAAGCTTCAATTTTGACCAATTTCAGGCAGAGAAATGACTTTAAACACACTTATTTTAGTTGAAAAGGTAATAATTCACATCCAACAGTAATTTGCAGTCAAAAGATTAAACGTTAAAATTTCATCAGAATTGACCATTTTGGGAACGTTCGACAGCTCCGCGGTCATCGTTTTTTGTCCGAAAATGGATTTTTTGGACTTTACCAAAAATGATTCAAAATGTCAATTGGATCGTGCCTCATGTTGAATAACCACTTTTTAAACCCTCACAGTGACCAAAATTGCCATTTTTACAGAGTTTTGCTTACTCAGAAGCTTCAATTTTGACCAATTTCAGGCAGAGAAATGACTTTAAACACACTTATTTTAGTTAAAAAAGTAATAATTCGCATCCAACAGTAATTTGCAGTCAAAAGATTAAATGTTAATATTTCATCAAAATTTACCATTTTGGGAACGTTTGACAGCTCCGCGGTCATCGTTTTTTGTCCGAAAATTGATTTTTTGGACTTTACCAAAAATGATTCAAAATGTCAATTGGATCGTGCCTCATGTTGAATAACCACTTTTTAAACCCTCACAGTGACCAAAATTGCAATTTTTACAGAGTTTTGCTTACTCAGAAGCTTCAATTTTGACCAATTTCAGGCAGAGAAATGACTTTAAACACACTTATTTTAGTTGAAAAGGTAATAATTCACATCCAACAGTAATTTGCAGTCAAAAGATTAAATGTTAAAATTTCATCAGAATTGACCATTTTGGGAACGTTCGACAGCTCCGCGGTCATCGTTTTTTGTCCGAAAATTGATTTTTTGGACTTTACCAAAAATGATTCAAAATGTCAATTGGATCGTGCCTCATGTTGAATAACCACTTTTTAAACCCTCACAGTGACCAAAATTGCCATTTTTACAGAGTTTTGCTTACTCAGAAGCTTCAATTTTGACCAATTTCAGGCAGAGAAATGACTTTAAACACACTTATTTTTGTTAAAAAGTAATAATTCACATCCAACAGTAATTTGCAGTCAAAAGATTAAATGTTAAAATTTCATCAGAATTGACCATTTTGGGAACGTTCGACAGCTCCGCGGTCATCGTTTTTTGTCCGAAAATTGATTTTTTGGACTTTACCAAAAATGATTCAAAATGTCAATTGGATCGTGCCTCATGTTGAATAACCACTTTTTAAACCCTCACAGTGACCAAAATTTACATTTTTACAGAGTTTTGCTTACTCAGAAGCTTCAATTTTGACCAATTTCAGGCAGAGAAATGACTTTAAACACACTTATTTTAGTTGAAAAGGTAATAATTCACATCCAACAGTAATTTGCAGTCAAAAGATTAAATGTTAAAATTTCATCAGAATTGACCATTTTGGCAACGTTCGACAGCTCCGCGGTCATCGCTTTTTTGCCCGAAAATTGATTTTTTGGACTTTACCAAAAAATGATTCAAAATGTCAATTGGATCGTGCCTCATGTTGAATAACCACTTTTTAAACCATCACATGACCAAAATTTACATTTTTACAGAGTTTTGCTTACTCAGAAGCTTCAATTTTGACCAATTTCAGGCAGAGAAATGACTTTAAACACACTTATTTTAGTTAAAAAAGTAATAATTCGCATCCAACAGTAATTTGCAGTTAAAAGATTAAATGTTAAAATTTCATCAGAATTGACCATTTTGGGAACGTTCGACAGCTCCGCGGTCATCGTTTTTCGTCCGAAAATTGATTTTTTTGGACTTTACCAAAAATGATTCAAAATGTCAATTGGATCGTGCCTCATGTTGAATAACCACTTTTTAAACCCTCACAGTGACCAAAATTGACATTTTTACAGAGTTTTGCTTACTCAGAAGCTTCAATTTTGACCAATTTCAGGCAGAGAAATGACTTTAAACACACTTATTTTAGTTGAAAAGGTAATAATTCACATCCAACAGTAATTTGCAGTCAAAAGATTAAATGTTAATATTTCATCAAAATTTACCATTTTGGGAACGTTTGACAAGCTCCGCGGTCATCGTTTTTTGTCCGAAAATTGATTTTTTGGACTTTACCAAAAATGATTCAAAATGTCAATTGGATCGTGCCTCATGTTGAATAACCACTTTTTAAACCCTCACAGTGACCAAAATTGCAATTTTTACAGAGTTTTGCTTACTCAGAAGCTTCAATTTTGACCAATTTCAGGCAGAGAAATGACTTTAAACACACTTATTTTAGTTGAAAAGGTAATAATTCACATCCAACAGTAATTTGCAGTCAAAAGATTAAATGTTAAAATTTCATCAGAATTGACCATTTTGGGAACGTTCGACAGCTCCGCGGTCATCGTTTTTTGTCCGAAAATTGATTTTTTGGACTTTACCAAAAATGATTCAAAATGTCAATTGGATCGTGCCTCATGTTGAATAACCACTTTTTAAACCCTCACAGTGACCAAAATTGCCATTTTTACAGAGTTTTGCTTACTCAGAAGCTTCAATTTTGACCAATTTCAGGCAGAGAAATGACTTTAAACACACTTATTTTTGTTAAAAAGTAATAATTCACATCCAACAGTAATTTGCAGTCAAAAGATTAAATGTTAAAATTTCATCAGAATTGACCATTTTGGGAACGTTCGACAGCTCCGCGGTCATCGTTTTTCGTCCGAAAATTGATTTTTTGGACTTTACCAAAAATGATTCAAAATGTCAATTGGATCGTGCCTCATGTTGAATAACCACTTTTTAAACCCTCACATGACCAAAATTTACATTTTTACAGAGTTTTGCTTACTCAGAAGCTTCAATTTTGACCAATTTCAGGCAGAGAAATGACTTTAAACACACTTATTTTAGTTGAAAAAGTAATAATTCACATCCAACAGTAATTTGCAGTCAAAAGATTAAATGTTAAAATTTCATCAGAATTGACCATTTTGGGAACGTTCGACAGCTCCGCGGTCATCGTTTTTCGTCCGAAAATGGATTTTTTGGACTTTACCAAAATGATTCAAAATGTCAATTGGATCGTGCCTAATGTTGAATAACCACTTTTTAAACCCTCACAGTGACCAAAATTGACATTTTTACAGAGTTTTGCTTACTCAGAAGCCTCAATTTTGACCAATTTCAGGCAGAGAAATGACTTTAAACACACTTATTTTAGTTGAAAAGGTAATAATTCACATCCAACAGTAATTTGCAGTCAAAAGATTAAATGTTAAAAATTCATCAGAATTGACCATTTTGGGAACGTTCGACAGCTCCGCGGTCATCGTTTTTTGTCCGAAAATTGATTTTTTGGACTTTACCAAAAATGATTCAAAATGTCAATTGGATCGTGCCTCATGTTGAATAACCACTTTTTAAACCCTCACAGTGACCAAAATTGACATTTTTACAGAGTTTTGCTTACTCAGAAGCCTCAATTTTGACCAATTTCAGGCAGAGAAATGACTTTAAACACACTTATTTTAGTTGAAAAGGTAATAATTCACATCCAACAGTAATTTGCAGTCAAAAGATTAAATGTTAATATTTCATCAGAATTGACCATTTTGGGAACGTTTGACAGCTCCGCGGTCATCGTTTTTTGTCCGAAAATTGATTTTTTGGACTTTACCAAAAATGATTCAAAATGTCAATTGGATCGTGCCTCATGTTGAATAACTTCTTTTTAAACCCTCACAGTGACCAAAATTGCAATTTTTACAGAGTTTTGCTTACTCAGAAGCTTCAATTTTGACCAATTTCAGGCAGAGAAATGACTTTAAACACACTTATTTTAGTTGAAAAGGTAATAATTCACATCCAACAGTAATTTGCAGTCAAAAGATTAAATGTTAAAAATTCATCAGAATTGACCATTTTGGGAACGTTCGACAGCTCCGCGGTCATCGTTTTTTGTCCGAAAATTGATTTATTGGACTTTACCAAAAATGATTCAAAATGTCAATTGGATCGTGCCTCATGTTGAATAACCACTTTTTAAACCCTCACAGTGACCAAAATTGACATTTTTACAGAGTTTTGCTTACTCAGAAGCCTCAATTTTGACCAATTTCAGGCAGAGAAATGACTTTAAACACACTTATTTTAGTTGAAAAGGTAATAATTCACATCCAACAGTAATTTGCAGTCAAAAGATTAAATGTTAAAAATTCATCAGAATTGACCATTTTGGGAACGTTCGACAGCTCCGCGGTCATCGTTTTTTGTCCGAAAATTGATTTTTTGGACTTTACCAAAAATGATTCAAAATGTCAATTGGATCGTGCCTCATGTTGAATAACCACTTTTTAAACCCTCACAGTGACCAAAATTGCCATTTTTACAGAGTTTTTCTTACTCAGAAGCTTCAATTTTGACCAATTTCAGGCACAGAAATGACTTTAAACACACTTATTTTAGTTGAAAAAGTAATAATTCACATCCAACAGTAATTATGCAGTCAAAAGATTAAATGTTAAAATTTCATCAGAATTGACCATTTTGGGAACGTTCGACAGCTCCGCGGTCATCGTTTTTTGTCCGAAAATTGATTTTTTGGACTTTACCAAAAATGATTCAAAATGTCAATTGGATCGTGCCTCATGTTGAATAACCACTTTTTAAACCCTCACATTGACCAAAATTGCCATTTTTACAGAGTTTTGCTTACTCAGAAGCTTCAATTTTGACCAATTTCAGGCACAGAAATGACTTTAAACACACCTATTTTAGTTGAAAAAGTAATAATTCACATCCAACAGTAATTATGCAGTCAAAAGATTAAATGTTAAAATTTCATCAGAATTGACCATTTTGGGAACGTTCGACAGCTCCGCGGTCATCGTTTTTTGTCCGAAAATTGATTTTTTGGACTTTATCAAAAATGATTCAAAATGTCAATTGGATCGTGCCTCATGTTGAATAACAACTTTTTAAACCCTCACAGTGACCAAAATTGACATTTTTACAGAGTTTTGCTTACTCAGAAGCTTCAATTTTGACCAATTTCAGGCAGAGAAATGACTTTAAACACACTTATTTTTAGCTGAAAAGGTAATAATTCACATCCAACAGTAATTTGCAGTCAAAAGATTAAATGTTAATATTTCATCAGAATTGACCATTTTGGGAACGTTTGACAGCTCCGCGGTCATCGTTTTTTGTCCGAAAATTGATTTTTTGGACTTTACCAAAAATGATTCAAAATGTCAATTGGATCGTGCCTCATGTTGAATAACTTCTTTTTAAACCCTCACAGTGACCAAAATTGCAATTTTTACAGAGTTTTGCTTACTCAGAAGCTTCAATTTTGACCAATTTCAGGCAGAGAAATGACTTTAAACACACTTATTTTAGTTGAAAAAGTAATAATTCACATCCAACAGTAATTTGCAGTCAAAAGATTAAATGTTAAAATTTCATCAGAATTGACCATTTTGGGAACGTTCGACAGCTCCGCGGTCATCGTTTTTCGTCCGAAAATGGATTTTTTGGACTTTACCAAAAATGATTCAAAATGTCAATTGGATCGTGCCTCATGTTGAATAACCACTTTTTAAACCCTCACAGTGACCAAAATTGACATTTTTACAGAGTTTTGCTTACTCAGAAGCTTCAATTTTGACCAATTTCAGGCAGAGAAATGACTTTAAACACACTTATTTTAGTTGAAAAGATAATAATTCACATCCAACAGTAATTTGCAGTCAAAAGATTAAATGTTAAAATTTCATCAGAATTGACCATTTTGGGAACGTTCGACGGCTCCACGGTCATCGCTTTTTTGTCCGAAAATGGATTTTTTGGACTTTACCAAAAATGATTCAAAATGTCAATTGGATCGTGCCTCATGTTGAATAACCACTTTTTAAACCCTCACAGTGACCAAAATTGCCATTTTTACAGAGTTTTGCTTACTCAGAAGCTTCAATTTTGACCAATTTCAGGCAGAGAAATGATTTTAAACACACTTATTTTAGTTAAAAAAGTAATAATTCACATCCAACAGTAATTTGCAGTCAAAAGATTAAATGTTAAAATTTCATCAGAATTGACCATTTTGGGAACGTTCGACAGCTCCGCGGTCATCGTTTTTCGTCCGAAAATGGATTTTTTGGACTTTACCAAAAATGATTCAAAATGTCAATTGGATCGTGCCTCATGTTGAATAACCACTTTTTAAACCCTCACAGTGACCAAAATTGACATTTTTACAGAGTTTTGCTTACTCAGAAGCTTCAATTTTGACCAATTTCAGGCAGAGAAATTACTTTAAACACACTTATTTTAGTTGAAAAGGTAATAATTCACATCCAACAGTAATTTGCAGTCAAAAGATTAAATGTTAAAATTTCATCAGAATTGACCATTTTGGGAACGGGCGACAGCTCCGCGGTCATCGTTTTTCGTCCGAAAATGGATTTTTTGGACTTTACCAAAAATGATTCAAAATGTCAATTGGATCGTGCCTCATGTTGAATAACCACTTTTTAAACCCTCACAGTGACCAAAATTGACATTTTTACAGA
Organism: Lissotriton helveticus; assembly: GCF_964261635.1. Lineage (NCBI taxonomy): Eukaryota > Metazoa > Chordata > Amphibia > Caudata > Salamandridae > Lissotriton > Lissotriton helveticus. Next base: position 190,252 of record NW_027612068.1, read on the forward strand.
GTTTTGCTTACTCAGAAGCTTCAATTTTGACCAATTTCAGGCAGAGAAATTACTTTAAACACACTTATTTTAGTTGAAAAGGTAATATTTCACATCCAACAGTAATTTGCAGTCAAAAGATTAAATGTTAAAATTTCATCAGAATTGACCATTTTGGGAACGTTCGACAGCTCCACGGTCATCGTTTTTTGTCCGAAAATTGATTTTTTGGACTTTACCAAAAATGATTCAAAATGTCAATTGGATCGTGCCTCATGGTGAATAACCACTTTTTAAACCCTCACAGTGACCAAAATTGCCATTTTTACAGAGTTTTTCTTACTCAGAAGCTTCAATTTTGACCAATTTCAGGCACAGAAATGACTTTAAACACACTTATTTTAGTTGAAAAAGTAATAATTCACATCCAACAGTAAATATGCAGTCAAAAGATTAAATGTTAAAATTTCATCAGAATTGACCATTTTGGGAACGTTCGACAGCTCCGCGGTCATCGTTTTTTGTCCGAAAATTGATTTTTTGGACTTTACCAAAAATGATTCAAAATGTCAATTGGATCGTGCCTCATGTTGAATAACCACTTTTTAAACCCTCACAGTGACCAAAATTGACATTTTTACAGAGTTTTGCTTACTCAGAAGCTTCAATTTTGACCAATTTCAGGCAGAGAAATGACTTTAAACACACTTATTTTAGTTGAAAAGGTAATAATTCACATCCAACAGTAATTTGCAGTCAAAAGATTAAATGTTAATATTTCATCAAAATTGACCATTTTGGGAACGTTTGACAGCTCCGCGGTCATCGTTTTTTGTCCGAAAATTGAATTTTTGGACTTTACCAAAAATGATTCAAAATGTCAATTGGATCGTGCCTCATGTTGAATAACCACTTTTTAAACCCTCACAGTGACCAACATTGCAATTTTTACAGAGTTTTGCTTACTCAGAAGCTTCAATTTTGACCAATTTCAGGCAGAGAAATGACTTTAAACACACTTATTTTAGTTGAAAAGGTAATAATTCACATCCAACAGTAATTTGCAGTCAAAAGATTAAATGTTAAAATTTCATCAGAATTGACCATTTTGGGAACGTTCGACAGCTCCGCGGTCATCGTTTTTTGTCCGAAAATTCATTTTTTGGACTTTACCAAAAATGATTCAAAATGTCAATTGGATCGTGCCTCATGTTGAATAACCACTTTTTAAACCCTCACAGTGACCAAAATTGCCATTTTTACAGAGTTTTGCTTACTCAGAAGCTTCAATTTTGACCAATTTCAGGCAGAGAAATGACTTTAAACACACTTATTTTTGTTAAAAAGTAATAATTCACATCCAACAGTAATTTGCAGTCAAAAGATTAAATGTTAAAATTTCACCAGAATTGACCATTTTGGGAACGTTCGACAGCTCCGCGGTCATCGTTTTTCGTCCGAAAATTGATTTTTGGGACTTTACCAAAATGATTCAAAATGTCAATTGGATCGTGCCTCATGTTGAATAACCACTTTTTAAACCTCACATGACCAAAATTTACATTTTTACAGAGTTTTGCTTACTCAGAAGCTTCAATTTTGACCAATTTCAGGCAGAGAAATGACTTTAAACACATTTATTTTAGTTGAAAAGGTAATAATTCACATCCAACAGTAATTTGCAGTCAAAAGATTAAACGTTAAAATTTCATCAGAATTGACCATTTTGGGAACGTTCGACAGCTCCGCGGTCATCGTTTTTTGTCCGAAAATGGATTTTTTGGACTTTACCAAAAATGATTCAAAATGTCAATTGGATCGTGCCTCATGTTGAATAACCACTTTTTTAAACCCTCACAGTGACCAGAATTGCCATTTTTACAGAGTTTTGCTTACTCAGAAGCTTCAATTTTGACCAATTTCAGGCAGAGAAATGACTTTAAACACACTTATTTTAGTTAAAAAAGTAATAATTCGCATCCAACAGTAATTTGCAGTCAAAAGATTAAATGTTAATATTTCATCAAAATTGACCATTTTGGGAACGTTTGACAGCTCCGCGGTCATCGTTTTTTGTCCGAAAATTGATTTTTTGGACTTTACCAAAAATGATTCAAAATGTCAATTGGATCGTGCCTCATGTTGAATAACCACTTTTTAAACCCTCACAGTGACCAAAATTGCAATTTTTACAGAGTTTTGCTTACTCAGAAGCTTCAATTTTGACCAATTTCAGGCAGAGAAATGACTTTAAACACACTTATTTTAGTTAAAAAAGTAATAATTCGCATCCAACAGTAATTTGCAGTTAAAAGATTAAATGTTAAAATTTCATCAGAATTGACCATTTTGGGAACGTTCGACAGCTCCGCGGTCATCGTTTTTCGTCCGAAAATTGATTTTTTTGGACTTTACCAAAAATGATTCAAAATGTCAATTGGATCGTGCCTCATGTTGAATAACCACTTTTTAAACCCTCACAGTGACCAAAATTGACATTTTTACAGAGTTTTGCTTACTCAGAAGCTTCAATTTTGACCAATTTCAGGCAGAGAAATGACTTTAAACACACTTATTTTAGTTGAAAAGGTAATAATTCACATCCAACAGTAATTTGCAGTCAAAAGATTAAATGTTAATATTTCATCAAAATTGACCATTTTGGGAACGTTTGACAGCTCCGCGGTCATCGTTTTTTGTCCGAAAATTGAATTTTTGGACTTTACCAAAAATGATTCAAAATGTCAATTGGATCGTGCCTCATGTTGAATAACCACTTTTTAAACCCTCACAGTGACCAACATTGCAATTTTTACAGAGTTTTGCTTACTCAGAAGCTTCAATTTTGACCAATTTCAGGCAGAGAAATGACTTTAAACACACTTATTTTAGTTGAAAAGGTAATAATTCACATCCAACAGTAATTTGCAGTCAAAAGATTAAATGTTAAAATTTCATCAGAATTGACCATTTTGGGAACGTTCGACAGCTCCGCGGTCATCGTTTTTTGTCCGAAAATTCATTTTTTGGACTTTACCAAAAATGATTCAAAATGTCAATTGGATCGTGCCTCATGTTGAATAACCACTTTTTCAACCCTCACAGTGACCAAAATTGCCATTTTTACAGAGTTTTGCTTACTCAGAAGCTTCAATTTTGACCAATTTCAGGCAGAGAAATGACTTTAAACACACTTATTTTTGTTAAAAAGTAATAATTCACATCCAACAGTAATTTGCAGTCAAAAGATTAAATGTTAAAATTTCATCAGAATTGACCATTTTGGGAACGTTCGACAGCTCCGCGGTCATCGTTTTTCGTCCGAAAATTGATTTTTGGGACTTTACCAAAAATGATTCAAAATGTCAATTGGATCGTGCCTCATGTTGAATAACCACTTTTTAAACCCTCACATGACCAAAATTTACATTTTTACAGAGTTTTGCTTACTCAGAAGCTTCAATTTTGACCAATTTCAGGCAGAGAAATGACTTTAAACACATTTATTTTAGTTGAAAAGGTAATAATTCACATCCAACAGTAATTTGCAGTCAAAAGATTAAACGTTAAAATTTCATCAGAATTGACCATTTTGGGAACGTTCGACAGCTCCGCGGTCATCGTTTTTTGTCCGAAAATGGATTTTTTGGACTTTACCAAAAATGATTCAAAATGTCAATTGGATCGTGCCTCATGTTGAATAACCACTTTTTAAACCCTCACAGTGACCAGAATTGCCATTTTTACAGAGTTTTGCTTACTCAGAAGCTTCAATTTTGACCAATTTCAGGCAGAGAAATGACTTTAAACACACTTATTTTAGTTAAAAAAGTAATAATTCGCATCCAACAGTAATTTGCAGTCAAAAGATTAAATGTTAATATTTCATCAAAATTGACCATTTTGGGAACGTTTGACAGCTCCGCGGTCATCGTTTTTTGTCCGAAAATTGATTTTTTGGACTTTACCAAAAATGATTCAAAATGTCAATTGGATCGTGCCTCATGTTGAATAACCACTTTTTAAACCCTCACAGTGACCAAAATTGCAATTTTTACAGAGTTTTGCTTACTCAGAAGCTTCAATTTTGACCAATTTCAGGCAGAGAAATGACTTTAAACACACTTATTTTAGTTGAAAAGGTAATAATTCACATCCAACAGTAATTTGCAGTCAAAAGATTAAATGTTAAAATTTCATCAGAATTGACCATTTTGGGAACGTTCGACAGCTCCGCGGTCATCGTTTTTTGTCCGAAAATTGATTTTTTGGACTTTACCAAAAATGATTCAAAATGTCAATTGGATCGTGCCTCATGTTGAATAACCACTTTTTAAACCCTCACAGTGACCAAAATTGCCATTTTTACAGAGTTTTGCTTACTCAGAAGCTTCAATTTTGACCAATTTCAGGCAGAGAAATGACTTTAAACACACTTATTTTTGTTAAATAGTAATAATTCACATCCAACAGTAATTTGCAGTCAAAAGATTAAATGTTAAAATTTCATCAGAATTGACCATTTTGGGAACGTTCGACAGCTCCGCGGTCATCGTTTTTTGTCCGAAAATTGATTTTTTGGACTTTACCAAAAATGATTCAAAATGTCAATTGGATCGTGCCTCATGTTGAATAACCACTTTTTAAACCCTCACATGACCAAAATTTACATTTTTACAGAGTTTTGCTTACTCAGAAGCTTCAATTTTGACCAATTTCAGGCAGAGAAATGACTTTAAACACACTTATTTTAGTTGAAAAGGTAATAATTCACATCCAACAGTAATTTGCAGTCAAAAGATTAAACGTTAAAATTTCATCAGAATTGACCATTTTGGGAACGTTCGACAGCTCCGCGGTCATCGTTTTTTGTCCGAAAATGGATTTTTTGGACTTTACCAAAAATGATTCAAAATGTCAATTGGATCGTGCCTCATGTTGAATAACCACTTTTTAAACCCTCACAGTGACCAAAATTGCCATTTTTACAGAGTTTTGCTTACTCAGAAGCTTCAATTTTGACCAATTTCAGGCACAGAAATGACTTTGAACACACTTATTTTAGTTGAAAAAGTAATAATTCACATCCAACAGTAATTTGCAGTCAAAAGATTAAATGTTAAAATTTCATCAGAATTGACCATTTTGGGAACGTTCGACAGCTCCGCGGTCATCGTTTTTCGTCCGAAAATGGATTTTTTGGACTTTACCAAAAATGATTCAAAATGTCAATTGGATCGTGCCTCATGTTGAATAACCACTTTTTAAACCCTCACAGTGACCAAAATTGACATTTTTACAGAGTTTTGCTTACTCAGAAGCCTCAATTTTGACCAATTTCAGGCAGAGAAATGACTTTAAACACACTTATTTTAGTTGAAAAGGTAATAATTCACATCCAACAGTAATTTGCAGTCAAAAGATTAAATGTTAAAATTTCATCAGAATTGACCATTTTGGGAACGTTCGACAGCTCCGCGGTCATCGTTTTTTGTCCGAAAATTGATTTTTTGGACTTTACCAAAAATGATTCAAAATGTCAATTGGATCGTGCCTCATGTTGAATAACCACTTTTTAAACCCTCACAGTGACCAAAATTGCCATTTTTACAGAGTTTTGCTTACTCAGAAGCTTCAATTTTGACCAATTTCAGGCAGAGAAATGACTTTAAACACACTTATTTTTGTTAAATAGTAATAATTCACATCCAACAGTAATTTGCAGTCAAAAGATTAAATGTTAAAATTTCATCAGAATTGACCATTTTGGGAACGTTCGACAGCTCCGCGGTCATCGTTTTTTGTCCGAAAATTGATTTTTTGGACTTTACCAAAAATGATTCAAAATGTCAATTGGATCGTGCCTCATGTTGAATAACCACTTTTTAAACCCTCACATGACCAAAATTGACATTTTTACAGAGTTTTGCTTACTCAGAAGCTTCAATTTTGACCAATTTCAGGCAGAGAAATGACTTTAAACACACTTATTTTAGTTGAAAAGGTAATAATTCACATCCAACAGTAATTTGCAGTCAAAAGATTAAATGTTAAAAATTCATCAGAATTGACCATTTTGGGAACGTTCGACAGCTCCGCGGTCATCGTTTTTTGTCCGAAAATGGATTTTTTGGACTTTATCAAAAATGATTCAAAATGTCAATTGGATCGTGCCTCGTTGAATAACCACTTTTTAAACCCTCACAGTGACCAAAATTGACATTTTTACAGAGTTTTGCTTACTCAGAAGCCTCAATTTTGACCAATTTCAGGCAGAGAAATGACTTTAAACACACTTATTTTAGTTGAAAAGGTAATAATTCACATCCAACAGTAATTTGCAGTCAAAAGATTAAATGTTAAAATTTCATCAGAATTGACCATTTTGGGAACGTTCGACAGCTCCGCGGTCATCGTTTTTCGTCCGAAAATTGATTTTTTTGGACTTTACCAAAAATGATTCAAAATGTCAATTGGATGGTGCCTCATGTTGAATAACCACTTTTTAAACCCTCACATGACCAAAATTTACATTTTTACAGAGTTTTGCTTACTCAGAAGCTTCAATTTTGACCAATTTCAGGCAGAGAAATAACTTTAAACACACTTATTTTAGTTGAAAAGGTAATAATTCACATCCAACAGTAATTTGCAGTCAAAAGATTAAACGTTAAAATTTCATCAGAATTGACCATTTTGGGAACGTTCGACAGCTCCGCGGTCATCGTTTTTTGTCCGAAAATGGATTTTTTGGACTTTACCAAAAATGATTCAAAATGTCAATTGGATCGTGCCTCATGTTGAATAACCACTTTTTAAACCCTCACAGTGACAAAAATTGCCATTTTTACAGAGTTTTGCTTACTCAGAAGCTTCAATTTTGACCAATTTCAGGCACAGAAATGACTTTAAACACACTTATTTTAGTTGAAAAAGTAATAATTCACATCCAACAGTAATTTGCAGTCAAAAGATTAAATGTTAAAATTTCATCAGAATTGACCATTTTGGGAACGTTCGACAGCTCCGCGGTCATCGTTTTTCGTCCGAAAATGGATTTTTTGGACTTTACCAAAAATGATTCAAAATGTCAATTGGATCGTGCCTCATGTTGAATAACCACTTTTTAAACCCTCACAGTGACCAAAATTGACATTTTTACAGAGTTTTGCTTACTCAGAAGCTTCAATTTTGACCAATTTCAGGCAGAGAAATGACTTTAAACACACTTATTTTAGTTGAAAAGGTAATAATTCACATCCAACAGTAATTTGCAGTCAAAAGATTAAATGTTAAAATTTCATCAGAATTGACCATTTTGGGAACGGGCGACAGCTCCGCGGTCATCGTTTTTCGTCCGAAAATGCATTTTTTGGACTTTACCAAAAATGATTCAAAATGTCAATTGGATCGTGCCTCATGTTGAATAACCACTTTTTAAACCCTCACAGTGACCAAAATTGCCATTTTTACAGAGTTTTGCTTACTCAGAAGCTTCAATTTTGACCAATTTCAGGCAGAGAAATGACTTTAAACACACTTATTTTAGTTGAAAAGGTAATATTTCACATCCAACAGTAATTTGCAGTCAAAAGATTAAATGTTAAAATTTCATCAGAATTGACCATTTTGGGAACGTTCGACAGCTCCACGGTCATCGTTTTTTGTCCGAAAATTGATTTTTTGGACTTTACCAAAAATGATTCAAAATGTCAATTGGATCGTGCCTCATGGTGAATAACCACTTTTTAAACCCTCACAGTGACCAAAATTGCCATTTTTACAGAGTTTTTCTTACTCAGAAGCTTCAATTTTGACCAATTTCAGGCACAGAAATGACTTTAAACACACTTATTTTAGTTGAAAAAGTAATAATTCACATCCAACAGTAATTATGCAGTCAAAAGATTAAATGTTAAAATTTCATCAGAATTGACCATTTTGGGAACGTTCGACAGCTCCGCGGTCATCGTTTTTTGTCCGAAAATTGATTTTTTGGACTTTACCAAAAATGATTCAAAATGTCAATTGGATCGTGCCTCATGTTGAATAACCACTTTTTAAACCCCCACAGTGACCAAAATTGACATTTTTACAGAGTTTTGCTTACTCAGAAGCTTCAATTTTGACCAATTTCAGGCAGAGAAATGACTTTAAACACACTTATTTTAGTTGAAAAGGTAATAATTCACATCCAACAGTAATTTGCAGTCAAAAGATTAAATGTTAAAATTTCATCAGAATTGACCATTTTGGGAACGTTCGACAGCTCCGCGGTCATCGCTTTTTTGCCCGAAAATTGATTTTTTGGACTTTACCAAAAATGATTCAAAATGTCAATTGGATCGTGCCTCATGTTGAATAACCACTTTTTAAACCCTCACAGTGACCAAAATTGACATTTTTACAGAGTTTTGCTTACTCAGAAGCTTCAATTTTGACCAATTTCAGGCAGAGAAATGACTTTAAACACACTTATTTTAGTTGAAAAGGTAATAATTCACATCCAACAGTAATTTGCAGTCAAAAGATTAAATGTTAATATTTCATCAAAATTGACCATTTTGGGAACGTTTGACAGCTCCACGGTCATCGTTTTTTGTCCGAAAATTGAATTTTTGGACTTTACCAAAAATGATTCAAAATGTCAATTGGATCGTGCCTCATGTTGAATAACCACTTTTTAAACCCTCACAGTGACCAAAATTGCAATTTTTACAGAGTTTTTCTTACTCAGAAGCTTCAATTTTGACCAATTTCAGGCACAGAAATGACTTTAAACACACATATTTTAGTTGAAAAAGTAATAATTCACATCCAACAGTAATTATGCAGTCAAAAGATTAAATGTTAAAATTTCATCAGAATTGACCATTTTGGGAACGTTCGACAGCTCCGCGGTCATCGTTTTTTGTCCGAAAATTGATTTTTTGGACTTTACCAAAAATGATTCAAAATGTCAATTGGATCGTGCCTCATGTTGAATAACCACTTTTTAAACCCCCACAGTGACCAAAATTGACATTTTTACAGAGTTTTGCTTACTCAGAAGCTTCAATTTTGACCAATTTCAGGCAGAGAAATGACTTTAAACACACTTATTTTAGTTGAAAAGGTAATAATTCACATCCAACAGTAATTTGCAGTCAAAAGATTAAATGTTAAAATTTCATCAGAATTGACCATTTTGGGAACGTTCGACAGCTCCGCGGTCATCGCTTTTTTGCCCGAAAATTGATTTTTTGGACTTTACCAAAAATGATTCAAAATGTCAATTGGATCGTGCCTCATGTTGAATAACCACTTTTTAAACCATCACATGACCAAAATTTACATTTTTACAGAGTTTTGCTTACTCAGAAGCTTCAATTTTGACCAATTTCAGGCAGAGAAATGACTTTAAACACACTTATTTTAGTTAAAAAAGTAATAATTCGCATCCAACAGTAATTTGCAGTTAAAAGATTAAATGTTAAAATTTCATCAGAATTGACCATTTTGGGAACGTTCGACAGCTCCGCGGTCATCGTTTTTCGTCCGAAAATTGATTTTTTTGGACTTTACCAAAAATGATTCAAAATGTCAATTGGATCGTGCCTCATGTTGAATAACCACTTTTTAAACCCTCACAGTGACCAAAATTGCCATTTTTACAGAGTTTTGCTTACTCAGAAGCTTCAATTTTGACCAATTTCAGGCACAGAAATGACTTTAAACACACTTATTTTAGTTGAAAAAGTAATAATTCACATCCAACAGTAATTTGCAGTCAAAAGATTAAATGTTAAAATTTCATCAGAATTGACCATTTTGGGAACGTTCGACAGCTCCGCGGTCATCGTTTTTCGTCCGAAAATGGATTTTTTGGACTTTACCAAAAATGATTCAAAATGTCAATTGGATCGTGCCTCATGTTGAATAACCACTTTTTAAACCCTCACAGTGACCAAAATTGACATTTTTACAGAGTTTTGCTTACTCAGAAGCCTCAATTTTGACCAATTTCAGGCAGAGAAATGACTTTAAACACACTTATTTTAGTTGAAAAGGTAATAATTCACATCCAACAGTAATTTGCAGTCAAAAGATTAAATGTTAAAATTTCATCAGAATTGACCATTTTGGGAACGTTCGACAGCTCCGCGGTCATCGTTTTTTGTCCGAAAATTGATTTTTTGGACTTTACCAAAAATGATTCAAAATGTCAATTGGATCGTGCCTCATGTTGAATAACCACTTTTTAAACCCTCACAGTGACCAAAATTGCCATTTTTACAGAGTTTTGCTTACTCAGAAGCTTCAATTTTGACCAATTTCAGGCAGAGAAATGACTTTAAACACACTTATTTTTGTTAAATAGTAATAATTCACATCCAACAGTAATTTGCAGTCAAAAGATTAAATGTTAAAATTTCATCAGAATTGACCATTTTGGGAACGTTCGACAGCTCCGCGGTCATCGTTTTTTGTCCGAAAATTGATTTTTTGGACTTTACCAAAAATGATTCAAAATGTCAATTGGATCGTGCCTCATGTTGAATAACCACTTTTTAAACCCTCACATGACCAAAATTTACATTTTTACAGAGTTTTGCTTACTCAGAAGCTTCAATTTTGACCAATTTCAGGCAGAGAAATGACTTTAAACACACTTATTTTAGTTGAAAAGGTAATAATTCACATCCAACAGTAATTTGCAGTCAAAAGATTAAACGTTAAAATTTCATCAGAATTGACCATTTTGGGAACGTTCGACAGCTCCGCGGTCATCGTTTTTTGTCCGAAAATGGATTTTTTGGACTTTACCAAAAATGATTCAAAATGTCAATTGGATCGTGCCTCATGTTGAATAACCACTTTTTAAACCCTCACAGTGACCAAAATTGCCATTTTTACAGAGTTTTGCTTACTCAGAAGCTTCAATTTTGACCAATTTCAGGCACAGAAATGACTTTAAACACACTTATTTTAGTTGAAAAAGTAATAATTCACATCCAACAGTAATTTGCAGTCAAAAGATTAAATGTTAAAATTTCATCAGAATTGACCATTTTGGGAACGTTCGACAGCTCCGCGGTCATCGTTTTTCGTCCGAAAATGGATTTTTTGGACTTTACCAAAAATGATTCAAAATGTCAATTGGATCGTGCCTCATGTTGAATAACCACTTTTTAAACCCTCACAGTGACCAAAATTGACATTTTTACAGAGTTTTGCTTACTCAGAAGCCTCAATTTTGACCAATTTCAGGCAGAGAAATGACTTTAAACACACTTATTTTAGTTGAAAAGGTAATAATTCACATCCAACAGTAATTTGCAGTCAAAAGATTAAATGTTAAAAATTCATCAGAATTGACCATTTTGGGAACGTTCGACAGCTCCGCGGTCATCGTTTTTTGTCCGAAAATTGATTTTTTGGACTTTACCAAAAATGATTCAAAATGTCAATTGGATCGTGCCTCGTTGAATAACCACTTTTTAAACCCTCACAGTGACCAAAATTGACATTTTTACAGAGTTTTGCTTACTCAGAAGCCTCAATTTTGACCAATTTCAGGCAGAGAAATGACTTTAAACACACTTATTTTAGTTGAAAAGGTAATAATTCACATCCAACAGTAATTTGCAGTCAAAAGATTAAATGTTAAAAATTCATCAGAATTGACCATTTTGGGAACGTTCGACAGCTCCGCGGTCATCGTTTTTTGTCCGAAAATTGATTTTTTGGACTTTACCAAAAATGATTCAAAATGTCAATTGGATCGTGCCTCATGTTGAATAACCACTTTTTAAACCCTCACAGTGACCAAAATTGCCATTTTTACAGAGTTTTGCTTACTCAGAAGCTTCAATTTTGACCAATTTCAGGCAGAGAAATGACTTTAAACACACTTATTTTTGTTAAATAGTAATAATTCACATCCAACAGTAATTTGCAGTCAAAAGATTAAATGTTAAAATTTCATCAGAATTGACCATTTTGGGAACGTTCGACAGCTCCGCGGTCATCGTTTTTCGTCCGAAAATTGATTTTTTTGGACTTTACCAAAAATGATTCAAAATGTCAATTGGATGGTGCCTCATGTTGAATAACCACTTTTTAAACCCTCACATGACCAAAATTTACATTTTTACAGAGTTTTGCTTACTCAGAAGCTTCAATTTTGACCAATTTCAGGCAGAGAAATAACTTTAAACACACTTATTTTAGTTGAAAAGGTAATAATTCACATCCAACAGTAATTTGCAGTCAAAAGATTAAACGTTAAAATTTCATCAGAATTGACCATTTTGGGAACGTTCGACAGCTCCGCGGTCATCGTTTTTTGTCCGAAAATGGATTTTTTGGACTTTACCAAAAATGATTCAAAATGTCAATTGGATCGTGCCTCATGTTGAATAACCACTTTTTAAACCCTCACAGTGACAAAAATTGCCATTTTTACAGAGTTTTGCTTACTCAGAAGCTTCAATTTTGACCAATTTCAGGCACAGAAATGACTTTAAACACACTTATTTTAGTTGAAAAAGTAATAATTCACATCCAACAGTAATTTGCAGTCAAAAGATTAAATGTTAAAATTTCATCAGAATTGACCATTTTGGGAACGTTCGACAGCTCCGCGGTCATCGTTTTTCGTCCGAAAATGGATTTTTTGGACTTTACCAAAAATGATTCAAAATGTCAATTGGATCGTGCCTCATGTTGAATAACCACTTTTTAAACCCTCACAGTGACCAAAATTGACATTTTTACAGAGTTTTGCTTACTCAGAAGCTTCAATTTTGACCAATTTCAGGCAGAGAAATGACTTTAAACACACTTATTTTAGTTGAAAAGGTAATAATTCACATCCAACAGTAATTTGCAGTCAAAAGATTAAATGTTAAAATTTCATCAGAATTGACCATTTTGGGAACGGGCGACAGCTCCGCGGTCATCGTTTTTCGTCCGAAAATGCATTTTTTGGACTTTACCAAAAATGATTCAAAATGTCAATTGGATCGTGCCTCATGTTGAATAACCACTTTTTAAACCCTCACAGTGACCAAAATTGCCATTTTTACAGAGTTTTGCTTACTCAGAAGCTTCAATTTTGACCAATTTCAGGCAGAGAAATGACTTTAAACACACTTATTTTAGTTGAAAAGGTAATATTTCACATCCAACAGTAATTTGCAGTCAAAAGATTAAATGTTAAAATTTCATCAGAATTGACCATTTTGGGAACGTTCGACAGCTCCACGGTCATCGTTTTTTGTCCGAAAATTGATTTTTTGGACTTTACCAAAAATGATTCAAAATGTCAATTGGATCGTGCCTCATGGTGAATAACCACTTTTTAAACCCTCACAGTGACCAAAATTGCCATTTTTACAGAGTTTTTCTTACTCAGAAGCTTCAATTTTGACCAATTTCAGGCACAGAAATGACTTTAAACACACTTATTTTAGTTGAAAAAGTAATAATTCACATCCAACAGTAATTATGCAGTCAAAAGATTAAATGTTAAAATTTCATCAGAATTGACCATTTTGGGAACGTTCGACAGCTCCGCGGTCATCGTTTTTTGTCCGAAAATTGATTTTTTGGACTTTACCAAAAATGATTCAAAATGTCAATTGGATCGTGCCTCATGTTGAATAACCACTTTTTAAACCCCCACAGTGACCAAAATTGACATTTTTACAGAGTTTTGCTTACTCAGAAGCTTCAATTTTGACCAATTTCAGGCAGAGAAATGACTTTAAACACACTTATTTTAGTTGAAAAGGTAATAATTCACATCCAACAGTAATTTGCAGTCAAAAGATTAAATGTTAAAATTTCATCAGAATTGACCATTTTGGGAACGTTCGACAGCTCCGCGGTCATCGCTTTTTTGCCCGAAAATTGATTTTTTGGACTTTACCAAAAATGATTCAAAATGTCAATTGGATCGTGCCTCATGTTGAATAACCACTTTTTAAACCATCACATGACCAAAATTTACATTTTTACAGAGTTTTGCTTACTCAGAAGCTTCAATTTTGACCAATTTCAGGCAGAGAAATGACTTTAAACACACTTATTTTAGTTAAAAAAGTAATAATTCGCATCCAACAGTAATTTGCAGTTAAAAGATTAAATGTTAAAATTTCATCAGAATTGACCATTTTGGGAACGTTCGACAGCTCCGCGGTCATCGTTTTTCGTCCGAAAATTGATTTTTTTGGACTTTACCAAAAATGATTCAAAATGTCAATTGGATCGTGCCTCATGTTGAATAACCACTTTTTAAACCCTCACAGTGACCAAAATTGACATTTTTACAGAGTTTTGCTTACTCAGAAGCTTCAATTTTGACCAATTTCAGGCAGAGAAATGACTTTAAACACACTTATTTTAGTTGAAAAGGTAATAATTCACATCCAACAGTAATTTGCAGTCAAAAGATTAAATGTTAATATTTCATCAAAATTGACCATTTTGGGAACGTTTGACAGCTCCACGGTCATCGTTTTTTGTCCGAAAATTGAATTTTTGGACTTTACCAAAAATGATTCAAAATGTCAATTGGATCGTGCCTCATGTTGAATAACCACTTTTTAAACCCTCACAGTGACCAAAATTGCAATTTTTACAGAGTTTTTCTTACTCAGAAGCTTCAATTTTGACCAATTTCAGGCACAGAAATGACTTTAAACACACTTATTTTAGTTGAAAAAGTAATAATTCACATCCAACAGTAATTATGCAGTCAAAAGATTAAATGTTAAAATTTCATCAGAATTGACCATTTTGGGAACGTTCGACAGCTCCGCGGTCATCGTTTTTTGTCCGAAAATTGATTTTTTGGACTTTACCAAAAATGATTCAAAATGTCAATTGGATCGTGCCTCATGTTGAATAACCACTTTTTAAACCCCCACAGTGACCAAAATTGACATTTTTACAGAGTTTTGCTTACTCAAAAGCTTCAATTTTGACCAATTTCAGGCAGAGAAATGACTTTAAACACACTTATTTTAGTTGAAAAGGTAATAATTCACATCCAACAGTAATTTGCAGTCAAAAGATTAAATGTTAAAATTTCATCAGAATTGACCATTTTGGGAACGTTCGACAGCTCCGCGGTCATCGCTTTTTTGCCCGAAAATTGATTTTTTGGACTTTACCAAAAATGATTCAAAATGTCAATTGGATCGTGCCTCATGTTGAATAACCACTTTTTAAACCATCACATGACCAAAATTTACATTTTTACAGAGTTTTGCTTACTCAGAAGCTTCAATTTTGACCAATTTCAGGCAGAGAAATGACTTTAAACACACTTATTTTAGTTAAAAAAGTAATAATTCGCATCCAACAGTAATTTGCAGTTAAAAGATTAAATGTTAAAATTTCATCAGAATTGACCATTTTGGGAACGTTCGACAGCTCCGCGGTCATCGTTTTTCGTCCGAAAATTGATTTTTTTGGACTTTACCAAAAATGATTCAAAATGTCAATTGGATCGTGCCTCATGTTGAATAACCACTTTTTAAACCCTCACAGTGACCAAAATTGACATTTTTACAGAGTTTTGCTTACTCAGAAGCTTCAATTTTGACCAATTTCAGGCAGAGAAATGACTTTAAACACACTTATTTTAGTTGAAAAGGTAATAATTCACATCCAACAGTAATTTGCAGTCAAAAGATTAAATGTTAATATTTCATCAAAATTGACCATTTTGGGAACGTTTGACAGCTCCACGGTCATCGTTTTTTGTCCGAAAATTGAATTTTTGGACTTTACCAAAAATGATTCAAAATGTCAATTGGATCGTGCCTCATGTTGAATAACCACTTTTTAAACCCTCACAGTGACCAAAATTGCAATTTTTACAGAGTTTTGCTTACTCAGAAGCTTCAATTTTGACCAATTTCAGGCAGAGAAATGACTTTAAACACACTTATTTTAGTTGAAAAGGTAATAATTCACATCCAACAGTAATTTGCAGTCAAAAGATTAAATGTTAAAATTTCATCAGAATTGACCATTTTGGGAACGTTCGACAGCTCCGCGGTCATCGTTTTTTGTCCGAAAATTCATTTTTTGGACTTTACCAAAAATGATTCAAAATGTCAATTGGATCGTGCCTCATGTTGAATAACCACTTTTTAAACCCTCACAGTGACCAAAATTGCCATTTTTACAGAGTTTTGCTTACTCAGAAGCTTCAATTTTGACCAATTTCAGGCAGAGAAATGACTTTAAACACACTTATTTTTGTTAAATAGTAATAATTCACATCCAACAGTAATTTGCAGTCAAAAGATTAAATGTTAAAATTTCATCAGAATTGACCATTTTGGGAACGTTCGACAGCTCCGCGGTCATCGTTTTTTGTCCGAAAATTGATTTTTTGGACTTTACCAAAAATGATTCAAAATGTCAATTGGATCGTGCCTCATGTTGAATAACCACTTTTTAAACCCTCACATGACCAAAATTTACATTTTTACAGAGTTTTGCTTACTCAGAAGCTTCAATTTTGACCAATTTCAGGCAGAGAAATGACTTTAAACACACTTATTTTAGTTGAAAAGGTAATAATTCACATCCAACAGTAATTTGCAGTCAAAAGATTAAACGTTAAAATTTCATCAGAATTGACCATTTTGGGAACGTTCGACAGCTCCGCGGTCATCGTTTTTTGTCCGAAAATGGATTTTTTGGACTTTACCAAAAATGATTCAAAATGTCAATTGGATCGTGCCTCATGTTGAATAACCACTTTTTAAACCCTCACAGTGACCAAAATTGCCATTTTTACAGAGTTTTGCTTACTCAGAAGCTTCAATTTTGACCAATTTCAGGCACAGAAATGACTTTAAACACACTTATTTTAGTTGAAAAAGTAATAATTCACATCCAACAGTAATTTGCAGTCAAAAGATTAAATGTTAAAATTTCATCAGAATTGACCATTTTGGGAACGTTCGACAGCTCCGCGGTCATCGTTTTTCGTCCGAAAATGGATTTTTTGGAC
Source organism: Lissotriton helveticus (assembly GCF_964261635.1). Taxonomy (NCBI): domain Eukaryota; kingdom Metazoa; phylum Chordata; class Amphibia; order Caudata; family Salamandridae; genus Lissotriton; species Lissotriton helveticus. The sequence continues at coordinate 207,251 of NW_027612068.1, forward strand.
TTTACCAAAAATGATTCAAAATGTCAATTGGATCGTGCCTCATGTTGAATAACCACTTTTTAAACCCTCACAGTGACCAAAATTGACATTTTTACAGAGTTTTGCTTACTCAGAAGCCTCAATTTTGACCAATTTCAGGCAGAGAAATGACTTTAAACACACTTATTTTAGTTGAAAAGGTAATAATTCACATCCAACAGTAATTTGCAGTCAAAAGATTAAATGTTAAAATTTCATCAGAATTGACCATTTTGGGAACGTTCGACAGCTCCGCGGTCATCGTTTTTTGTCCGAAAATTGATTTTTTGGACTTTACCAAAAATGATTCAAAATGTCAATTGGATCGTGCCTCATGTTGAATAACCACTTTTTAAACCCTCACAGTGACCAAAATTGCCATTTTTACAGAGTTTTGCTTACTCAGAAGCTTCAATTTTGACCAATTTCAGGCAGAGAAATGACTTTAAACACACTTATTTTTGTTAAATAGTAATAATTCACATCCAACAGTAATTTGCAGTCAAAAGATTAAATGTTAAAATTTCATCAGAATTGACCATTTTGGGAACGTTCGACAGCTCCGCGGTCATCGTTTTTTGTCCGAAAATTGATTTTTTGGACTTTACCAAAAATGATTCAAAATGTCAATTGGATCGTGCCTCATGTTGAATAACCACTTTTTAAACCCTCACATGACCAAAATTTACATTTTTACAGAGTTTTGCTTACTCAGAAGCTTCAATTTTGACCAATTTCAGGCAGAGAAATGACTTTAAACACACTTATTTTAGTTGAAAAGGTAATAATTCACATCCAACAGTAATTTGCAGTCAAAAGATTAAACGTTAAAATTTCATCAGAATTGACCATTTTGGGAACGTTCGACAGCTCCGCGGTCATCGTTTTTTGTCCGAAAATGGATTTTTTGGACTTTACCAAAAATGATTCAAAATGTCAATTGGATCGTGCCTCATGTTGAATAACCACTTTTTAAACCCTCACAGTGACCAAAATTGCCATTTTTACAGAGTTTTGCTTACTCAGAAGCTTCAATTTTGACCAATTTCAGGCACAGAAATGACTTTAAACACACTTATTTTAGTTGAAAAAGTAATAATTCACATCCAACAGTAATTATGCAGTCAAAAGATTAAATGTTAAAATTTCATCAGAATTGACCATTTTGGGAACGTTCGACAGCTCCGCGGTCATCGTTTTTTGTCCGAAAATTGATTTTTTGGACTTTACCAAAAATGATTCAAAATGTCAATTGGATCGTGCCTCATGTTGAATAACCACTTTTTAAACCCCCACAGTGACCAAAATTGACATTTTTACAGAGTTTTGCTTACTCAGAAGCTTCAATTTTGACCAATTTCAGGCAGAGAAATGACTTTAAACACACTTATTTTAGTTGAAAAGGTAATAATTCACATCCAACAGTAATTTGCAGTCAAAAGATTAAATGTTAAAATTTCATCAGAATTGACCATTTTGGGAACGTTCGACAGCTCCGCGGTCATCGCTTTTTTGCCCGAAAATTGATTTTTTGGACTTTACCAAAAATGATTCAAAATGTCAATTGGATCGTGCCTCATGTTGAATAACCACTTTTTAAACCATCACATGACCAAAATTTACATTTTTACAGAGTTTTGCTTACTCAGAAGCTTCAATTTTGACCAATTTCAGGCAGAGAAATGACTTTAAACACACTTATTTTAGTTAAAAAAGTAATAATTCGCATCCAACAGTAATTTGCAGTTAAAAGATTAAATGTTAAAATTTCATCAGAATTGACCATTTTGGGAACGTTCGACAGCTCCGCGGTCATCGTTTTTCGTCCGAAAATTGATTTTTTTGGACTTTACCAAAAATGATTCAAAATGTCAATTGGATCGTGCCTCATGTTGAATAACCACTTTTTAAACCCTCACAGTGACCAAAATTGACATTTTTACAGAGTTTTGCTTACTCAGAAGCTTCAATTTTGACCAATTTCAGGCAGAGAAATGACTTTAAACACACTTATTTTAGTTGAAAAGGTAATAATTCACATCCAACAGTAATTTGCAGTCAAAAGATTAAATGTTAATATTTCATCAAAATTGACCATTTTGGGAACGTTTGACAGCTCCACGGTCATCGTTTTTTGTCCGAAAATTGAATTTTTGGACTTTACCAAAAATGATTCAAAATGTCAATTGGATCGTGCCTCATGTTGAATAACCACTTTTTAAACCCTCACAGTGACCAAAATTGCAATTTTTACAGAGTTTTGCTTACTCAGAAGCTTCAATTTTGACCAATTTCAGGCAGAGAAATGACTTTAAACACACTTATTTTAGTTGAAAAGGTAATAATTCACATCCAACAGTAATTTGCAGTCAAAAGATTAAATGTTAAAATTTCATCAGAATTGACCATTTTGGGAACGTTCGACAGCTCCGCGGTCATCGTTTTTTGTCCGAAAATTCATTTTTTGGACTTTACCAAAAATGATTCAAAATGTCAATTGGATCGTGCCTCATGTTGAATAACCACTTTTTAAACCCTCACAGTGACCAAAATTGCCATTTTTACAGAGTTTTGCTTACTCAGAAGCTTCAATTTTGACCAATTTCAGGCAGAGAAATGACTTTAAACACACTTATTTTTGTTAAAAAGTAATAATTCACATCCAACAGTAATTTGCAGTCAAAAGATTAAATGTTAAAATTTCATCAGAATTGACCATTTTGGGAACGTTCGACAGCTCCGCGGTCATCGTTTTTCGTCCGAAAATTGATTTTTGGGACTTTACCAAAAATGATTCAAAATGTCAATTGGATCGTGCCTCATGTTGAATAACCACTTTTTAAACCCTCACATGACCAAAATTTACATTTTTACAGAGTTTTGCTTACTCAGAAGCTTCAATTTTGACCAATTTCAGGCAGAGAAATGACTTTAAACACACTTATTTTAGTTGAAAAGGTAATAATTCACATCCAACAGTAATTTGCAGTCAAAAGATTAAACGTTAAAATTTCATCAGAATTGACCATTTTGGGAACGTTCGACAGCTCCGCGGTCATCGTTTTTTGTCCGAAAATGGATTTTTTGGACTTTACCAAAAATGATTCAAAATGTCAATTGGATCGTGCCTCATGTTGAATAACCACTTTTTAAACCCTCACAGTGACCAAAATTGCCATTTTTACAGAGTTTTGCTTACTCAGAAGCTTCAATTTTGACCAATTTCAGGCAGAGAAATGACTTTAAACACACTTATTTTAGTTGAAAAGGTAATAATTCACATCCAACAGTAATTTGCAGTCAAAAGATTAAATGTTAAAATTTCATCAGAATTGACCATTTTGGGAACGTTCGACAGCTCCGCGGTCATCGTTTTTTGTCCGAAAATTGATTTTTTGGACTTTACCAAAAATGATTCAAAATGTCAATTGGATCGTGCCTCATGTTGAATAACCACTTTTTAAACCCTCACAGTGACCAAAATTGCCATTTTTACAGAGTTTTGCTTACTCAGAAGCTTCAATTTTGACCAATTTCAGGCAGAGAAATGACTTTAAACACACTTATTTTTGTTAAATAGTAATAATTCACATCCAACAGTAATTTGCAGTCAAAAGATTAAATGTTAAAATTTCATCAGAATTGACCATTTTGGGAACGTTCGACAGCTCCGCGGTCATCGTTTTTTGTCCGAAAATTGATTTTTTGGACTTTACCAAAAATGATTCAAAATGTCAATTGGATCGTGCCTCATGTTGAATAACCACTTTTTAAACCCTCACATGACCAACATTTACATTTTTACAGAGTTTTGCTTACTCAGAAGCTTCAATTTTGACCAATTTCAGGCAGAGAAATGACTTTAAACACACTTATTTTAGTTGAAAAGGTAATAATTCACATCCAACAGTAATTTGCAGTCAAAAGATTAAATGTTAATATTTCATCAAAATTGACCATTTTGGGAACGTTTGACAGCTCCACGGTCATCGTTTTTTGTCCGAAAATTGAATTTTTGGACTTTACCAAAAATGATTCAAAATGTCAATTGGATCGTGCCTCATGTTGAATAACCACTTTTTAAACCCTCACAGTGACCAAAATTGCAATTTTTACAGAGTTTTTCTTACTCAGAAGCTTCAATTTTGACCAATTTCAGGCACAGAAATGACTTTAAACACACTTATTTTAGTTGAAAAAGTAATAATTCACATCCAACAGTAATTATGCAGTCAAAAGATTAAATGTTAAAATTTCATCAGAATTGACCATTTTGGGAACGTTCGACAGCTCCGCGGTCATCGTTTTTTGTCCGAAAATTGATTTTTTGGACTTTACCAAAAATGATTCAAAATGTCAATTGGATCGTGCCTCATGTTGAATAACCACTTTTTAAACCCCCACAGTGACCAAAATTGACATTTTTACAGAGTTTTGCTTACTCAGAAGCTTCAATTTTGACCAATTTCAGGCAGAGAAATGACTTTAAACACACTTATTTTAGTTGAAAAGGTAATAATTCACATCCAACAGTAATTTGCAGTCAAAAGATTAAATGTTAAAATTTCATCAGAATTGACCATTTTGGGAACGTTCGACAGCTCCGCGGTCATCGCTTTTTTGCCCGAAAATTGATTTTTTGGACTTTACCAAAAATGATTCAAAATGTCAATTGGATCGTGCCTCATGTTGAATAACCACTTTTTAAACCATCACATGACCAAAATTTACATTTTTACAGAGTTTTGCTTACTCAGAAGCTTCAATTTTGACCAATTTCAGGCAGAGAAATGACTTTAAACACACTTATTTTAGTTGAAAAGGTAATAATTCACATCCAACAGTAATTTGCAGTCAAAAGATTAAATGTTAAAATTTCATCAGAATTGACCATTTTGGGAACGTTCGACAGCTCCGCGGTCATCGTTTTTTGTCCGAAAATTCATTTTTTGGACTTTACCAAAAATGATTCAAAATGTCAATTGGATCGTGCCTCATGTTGAATAACCACTTTTTAAACCCTCACAGTGACCAAAATTGCCATTTTTACAGAGTTTTGCTTACTCAGAAGCTTCAATTTTGACCAATTTCAGGCAGAGAAATGACTTTAAACACACTTATTTTTGTTAAAAAGTAATAATTCACATCCAACAGTAATTTGCAGTCAAAAGATTAAATGTTAAAATTTCATCAGAATTGACCATTTTGGGAACGTTCGACAGCTCCGCGGTCATCGTTTTTCGTCCGAAAATAGATTTTTGGGACTTTACCAAAAATGATTCAAAATGTCAATTGGATCGTGCCTCATGTTGAATAACCACTTTTTAAACCCTCACATGACCAAAATTTACATTTTTACAGAGTTTTGCTTACTCAGAAGCTTCAATTTTGACCAATTTCAGGCAGAGAAATGACTTTAAACACACTTATTTTAGTTGAAAAGGTAATAATTCACATCCAACAGTAATTTGCAGTCAAAAGATTAAACGTTAAAATTTCATCAGAATTGACCATTTTGGGAACGTTCGACAGCTCCGCGGTCATCGTTTTTTGTCCGAAAATGGATTTTTTGGACTTTACCAAAAATGATTCAAAATGTCAATTGGATCGTGCCTCATGTTGAATAACCACTTTTTAAACCCTCACAGTGACCAAAATTGCCATTTTTACAGAGTTTTGCTTACACAGAAGCTTCAATTTTGACCAATTTCAGGCAGAGAAATGACTTTAAACACACTTATTTTAGTTGAAAAGGTAATAATTCACATCCAACAGTAATTTGCAGTCAAAAGATTAAATGTTAAAATTTCATCAGAATTGACCATTTTGGGAACGTTCGACAGCTCCGCGGTCATCGTTTTTTGTCCGAAAATTGATTTTTTGGACTTTACCAAAAATGATTCAAAATGTCAATTGGATCGTGCCTCATGTTGAATAACCACTTTTTAAACCCTCACAGTGACCAAAATTGCCATTTTTACAGAGTTTTGCTTACTCAGAAGCTTCAATTTTGACCAATTTCAGGCAGAGAAATGACTTTAAACACACTTATTTTTGTTAAATAGTAATAATTCACATCCAACAGTAATTTGCAGTCAAAAGATTAAATGTTAAAATTTCATCAGAATTGACCATTTTGGGAACGTTCGACAGCTCCGCGGTCATCGTTTTTTGTCCGAAAATTGATTTTTTGGACTTTACCAAAAATGATTCAAAATGTCAATTGGATCGTGCCTCATGTTGAATAACCACTTTTTAAACCCTCACATGACCAACATTTACATTTTTACAGAGTTTTGCTTACTCAGAAGCTTCAATTTTGACCAATTTCAGGCAGAGAAATGACTTTAAACACACTTATTTTAGTTGAAAAGGTAATAATTCACATCCAACAGTAATTTGCAGTCAAAAGATTAAAAGTTAAAATTTCATCAGAATTGACCATTTTGGGAACGTTCGACAGCTCCGCGGTCATCGTTTTTTGTCCGAAAATGGATTTTTTGGACTTTACCAAAAATGATTCAAAATGTCAATTGGATCGTGCCTCATGTTGAATAACCACTTTTTAAACCCTCACAGTGACCAAAATTGCAATTTTTACAGAGTTTTGCTTACTCAGAAGCTTCAATTTTGACCAATTTCAGGCACAGAAATGACTTTAAACACACTTATTTTAGTTGAAAAAGTAATAATTCACATCCAACAGTAATTTGCAGTCAAAAGATTAAATGTTAAAATTTCATCAGAATTGACCATTTTGGGAACGTTCGACAGCTCCGCGGTCATCGTTTTTCGTCCGAAAATGGATTTTTTGGACTTTACCAAAAATGATTCAAAATGTCAATTGGATCGTGCCTCATGTTGAATAACCACTTTTTAAACCCTCACAGTGACCAAAATTGACATTTTTACAGAGTTTTGCTTACTCAGAAGCCTCAATTTTGACCAATTTCAGGCAGAGAAATGACTTTAAACACACTTATTTTAGTTGAAAAGGTAATAATTCACATCCAACAGTAATTTGCAGTCAAAAGATTAAATGTTAAAAATTCATCAGAATTGACCATTTTGGGAACGTTCGACAGCTCCGCGGTCATCGTTTTTTGTCCGAAAATTGATTTTTTGGACTTTACCAAAAATGATTCAAAATGTCAATTGGATCGTGCCTCATGTTGAATAACCACTTTTTAAACCCTCACAGTGACCAAAATTGCCATTTTTACAGAGTTTTTCTTACTCAGAAGCTTCAATTTTGACCAATTTCAGGCACAGAAATGACTTTAAACACACTTATTTTAGTTGAAAAAGTAATAATTCACATCCAACAGTAATTATGCAGTCAAAAGATTAAATGTTAAAATTTCATCAGAATTGACCATTTTGGGAACGTTCGACAGCTCCGCGGTCATCGTTTTTTGTCCCAAAATTGATTTTTTGGACTTTACCAAAAATGATTCAAAATGTCAATTGGATCGTGCCTCATGTTGAATAACCACTTTTTAAACCCTCACATGACCAAAATTTACATTTTTACAGAGTTTTGCTTACTCAGAAGCTTCAATTTTGACCAATTTCAGGCAGAGAAATGACTTTAAACACACTTATTTTAGTTGAAAAGGTAATAATTCACATCCAACAGTAATTTGCAGTCAAAAGATTAAACGTTAAAATTTCATCAGAATTGACCATTTTGGGAACGTTCGACAGCTCCGCGGTCATCGTTTTTTGTCCGAAAATGGATTTTTTGGACTTTACCAAAAATGATTCAAAATGTCAATTGGATCGTGCCTCATGTTGAATAACCACTTTTTAAACCCTCACAGTGACCAAAATTGCAATTTTTACAGAGTTTTGCTTACTCAGAAGCTTCAATTTTGACCAATTTCAGGCACAGAAATGACTTTAAACACACTTATTTTAGTTGAAAAAGTAATAATTCACATCCAACAGTAATTTGCAGTCAAAAGATTAAATGTTAAAATTTCATCAGAATTGACCATTTTGGGAACGTTCGACAGCTCCGCGGTCATCGTTTTTCGTCCGAAAATGGATTTTTTGGACTTTACCAAAAATGATTCAAAATGTCAATTGGATCGTGCCTCATGTTGAATAACCACTTTTTAAACCCTCACAGTGACCAAAATTGACATTTTTACAGAGTTTTGCTTACTCAGAAGCCTCAATTTTGACCAATTTCAGGCAGAGAAATGACTTTAAACACACTTATTTTAGTTGAAAAGGTAATAATTCACATCCAACAGTAATTTGCAGTCAAAAGATTAAATGTTAAAAATTCATCAGAATTGACCATTTTGGGAACGTTCGACAGCTCCGCGGTCATCGTTTTTTGTCCGAAAATTGATTTTTTGGACTTTACCAAAAATGATTCAAAATGTCAATTGGATCGTGCCTCATGTTGAATAACCACTTTTTAAACCCTCACAGTGACCAAAATTGCCATTTTTACAGAGTTTTTCTTACTCAGAAGCTTCAATTTTGACCAATTTCAGGCACAGAAATGACTTTAAACACACTTATTTTAGTTGAAAAAGTAATAATTCACATCCAACAGTAATTATGCAGTCAAAAGATTAAATGTTAAAATTTCATCAGAATTGACCATTTTGGGAACGTTCGACAGCTCCGCGGTCATCGTTTTTTGTCCGAAAATTGATTTTTTGGACTTTACCAAAAATGATTCAAAATGTCAATTGGATCGTGCCTCATGTTGAATAACCACTTTTTAAACCCTCACATGACCAAAATTTACATTTTTACAGAGTTTTGCTTACTCAGAAGCTTCAATTTTGACCAATTTCAGGCAGAGAAATGACTTTAAACACACTTATTTTAGTTGAAAAGGTAATAATTCACATCCAACAGTAATTTGCAGTCAAAAGATTAAACGTTAAAATTTCATCAGAATTGACCATTTTGGGAACGTTCGACAGCTCCGCGGTCATCGTTTTTTGTCCGAAAATGGATTTTTTGGACTTTACCAAAAATGATTCAAAATGTCAATTGGATCGTGCCTCATGTTGAATAACCACTTTTTAAACCCTCACAGTGACCAAAATTGCCATTTTTACAGAGTTTTGCTTACTCAGAAGCTTCAATTTTGACCAATTTCAGGCAGAGAAATGACTTTAAACACACTTATTTTAGTTAAAAAAGTAATAATTCGCATCCAACAGTAATTTGCAGTCAAAAGATTAAATGTTAATATTTCATCAAAATTGACCATTTTTACAGAGTTTTGCTTACTCAGAAGCTTCAATTTTGACCAATTTCAGGCAGAGAAATGACTTTAAACACACTTATTTTAGTTGAAAAGGTAATAATTCACATCCAACAGTAATTTGCAGTCAAAAGATTAAATGTTAAAATTTCATCAGAATTGACCATTTTGGGAACGTTCGACAGCTCCGCGGTCATCGTTTTTTGTCCGAAAATTGATTTTTTGGACTTTACCAAAAATGATTCAAAATGTCAATTGGATCGTGCCTCATGTTGAATAACCACTTTTTAAACCCTCACAGTGACCAAAATTGCCATTTTTACAGAGTTTTGCTTACTCAGAAGCTTCAATTTTGACCAATTTCAGGCAGAGAAATGACTTTAAACACACTTATTTTTGTTAAATAGTAATAATTCACATCCAACAGTAATTTGCAGTCAAAAGATTAAATGTTAAAATTTCATCAGAATTGACCATTTTGGGAACGTTCGACAGCTCCGCGGTCATCGTTTTTCGTCCGAAAATTGATTTTTTGGACTTTACCAAAAATGATTCAAAATGTCAATTGGATCGTGCCTCATGTTGAATAACCACTTTTTAAACCCTCACATGACCAAAATTTACATTTTTACAGAGTTTTGCTTACTCAGAAGCTTCAATTTTGACCAATTTCAGGCAGAGAAATGACTTTAAACACACTTATTTTAGTTGAAAAGGTAATAATTCACATCCAACAGTAATTTGCAGTCAAAAGATTAAACGTTAAAATTTCATCAGAATTGACCATTTTGGGAACGTTCGACAGCTCCGCGGTCATCGTTTTTTGTCCGAAAATGGATTTTTTGGACTTTACCAAAAATGATTCAAAATGTCAATTGGATCGTGCCTCATGTTGAATAACCACTTTTTAAACCCTCACAGTGACCAAAATTGCCATTTTTACAGAGTTTTGCTTACTCAGAAGCTTCAATTTTGACCAATTTCAGGCACAGAAATGACTTTAAACACACTTATTTTAGTTGAAAAAGTAATAATTCACATCCAACAGTAATTTGCAGTCAAAAGATTAAATGTTAAAATGTCATCAGAATTGACCATTTTGGGAACGTTCGACAGCTCCGCGGTCATCGTTTTTCGTCCGAAAATGGATTTTTTGGACTTTACCAAAAATGATTCAAAATGTCAATTGGATCGTGCCTCATGTTGAATAACCACTTTTTAAACCCTCACAGTGACCAAAATTGACATTTTTACAGAGTTTTGCTTACTCAGAAGCTTCAATTTTGACCAATTTCAGGCAGAGAAATGACTTTAAACACACTTATTTTAGTTGAAAAGGTAATAATTCACATCCAACAGTAATTTGCAGTCAAAAGATTAAATGTTAAAAATTCATCAGAATTGACCATTTTGGGAACGTTCGACAGCTCCGCGGTCATCGTTTTTTGTCCGAAAATTGATTTTTTGGACTTTACCAAAAATGATTCAAAATGTCAATTGGATCGTGCCTCATGTTGAATAACCACTTTTTAAACCCTCACAGTGACCAAAATTGACATTTTTACAGAGTTTTGCTTACTCAGAAGCCTCAATTTTGACCAATTTCAGGCAGAGAAATGACTTTAAACACACTTATTTTAGTTGAAAAGGTAATAATTCACATCCAACAGTAATTTGCAGTCAAAAGATTAAATGTTAAAAATTCATCAGAATTGACCATTTTGGGAACGTTCGACAGCTCCGCGGTCATCGTTTTTTGTCCGAAAATTGATTTTTTGGACTTTACCAAAAATGATTCAAAATGTCAATTGGATCGTGCCTCATGTTGAATAACCACTTTTTAAACCCTCACATTGACCAAAATTGCCATTTTTACAGAGTTTTGCTTACTCAGAAGCTTCAATTTTGACCAATTTCAGGCACAGAAATGACTTTAAACACACCTATTTTAGTTGAAAAAGTAATAATTCACATCCAACAGTAATTATGCAGTCAAAAGATTAAATGTTAAAATTTCATCAGAATTGACCATTTTGGGAACGTTCGACAGCTCCGCGGTCATCGTTTTTTGTCCGAAAATTGATTTTTTGGACTTTATCAAAAATGATTCAAAATGTCAATTGGATCGTGCCTCATGTTGAATAACAACTTTTTAAACCCTCACAGTGACCAAAATTGACATTTTTACAGAGTTTTGCTTACTCAGAAGCTTCAATTTTGACCAATTTCAGGCAGAGAAATGACTTTAAACACACTTATTTTAGTTGAAAAGGTAATAATTCACATCCAACAGTAATTTGCAGTCAAAAGATTAAATGTTAATATTTCATCAGAATTGACCATTTTGGGAACGTTTGACAGCTCCGCGGTCATCGTTTTTTGTCCGAAAATTGATTTTTTGGACTTTACCAAAAATGATTCAAAATGTCAATTGGATCGTGCCTCATGTTGAATAACTTCTTTTTAAACCCTCACAGTGACCAAAATTGCAATTTTTACAGAGTTTTGCTCACTCAGAAGCTTCAATTTTGACCAATTTCAGGCAGAGAAATGACTTTAAACACACTTATTTTAGTTGAAAAGGTAATAATTCACATCCAACAGTAATATGCAGTCAAAAGATTAAATGTTAAAATTTCATCAGAATTGACCATTTTGGGAACGTTCGACAGCTCCGCGGTCATCGTTTTTTGTCCGAAAATTGATTTTTTGGACTTTACCAAAAATGATTCAAAATGTCAATTGGATCGTGCCTCATGTTGAATAACCACTTTTTAAACCCTCACAGTGACCAAAATTGCCATTTTTACAGAGTTTTGCTTACTCAGAAGCTTCAATTTTGACCAATTTCAGGCACAGAAATGACTTTAAACACACTTATTTTAGTTGAAAAAGTAATAATTCACATCCAACAGTAATTATGCAGTCAAAAGATTAAATGTTAAAATTTCATCAGAATTGACCATTTTGGGAAAGTTCGACAGCTCCGCGGTCATCGTTTTTCGTCCGAAAATTGATTTTTTGGACTTTACCAAAAATTATTCAAAATGTCAATTGGATCGTGCCTCATGTTGAATAACCACTTTTTAAACCCTCACAGTGACCAAAATTGCCATTTTTACAGAGTTTTGCTTACTCAGAAGCTTCAATTTTGACCAATTTCAGGCAGAGAAATTACTTTAAACACACTTATTTTAGTTGAAAAAGTAATAATTCATATCCAACAGTAATTTGCAGTCAAAAGATTAAATGTTAAAATTTCATCAGAATTGACCATTTTGGGAACGTTCGACAGCTCCGCGGTCATCGTTTTTTGTCCGAAAATTGATTTTTTGGACTTTACCAAAAATGATTCAAAATGTCAATTGGATCGTGCCTCATGTTGAATAACCACTTTTTAAACCCTCACAGTGACCAAAATTGACATTTTTACAGAGTTTTGCTTACTCAGAAGCTTCAATTTTGACCAATTTCAGGCAGAGAAATGACTTTAAACACACTTATTTTAGTTGAAAAGGTAATATTTCACATCCAACAGTACTTTGCAGTCAAAAGATTAAATGTTAAAATTTCATCAGAATTGACCATTTTGGGAACGTTCGACAGCTCCGCGGTCATCGTTTTTCGTCCGAAAATTGATTTTTTGGACTTTACCAAAAATGATTCAAAATGTCAATTGGATCGTGCCTCATGTTGAATAACCACTTTTTAAACCCTCACAGTGACCAAAATTGCCATTTTTACAGAGTTTTGCTTACTCAGAAGCTTCAATTTTGACCAATTTCAGGCACAGAAATGACTTTAAACACACTTATTTTAGTTGAAAAAGTAATAATTCACATCCAACAGTGATTTGCAGTCAAAAGATTAAATGTTAAAATTTCATTAGAATTGACAATTTTGGGAACGTTCGACAGCTCCGCGGTCATCGTTTTTTGTCCGAAAATTGATTTTTTGGACTTTACCAAAAATGATTCAAAATGTCAATTGGATCGTGCCTCATGTTGAATAACCACTTTTTAAACCCTCACAGTGACCAAAATTGCCATTTTTACAGAGTTTTGCTTACTCAGAAGCTTCAATTTTGACCAATTTCAGGCAGAGAAATGACTTTAAACACACTTATTTTTGTTAAATAGTAATAATTCACATCCAACAGTAATTTGCAGTCAAAAGATTAAATGTTAAAATTTCATCAGAATTGACCATTTTGGGAACGTTCGACAGCTCCGCGGTCATCGTTTTTCGTCCGAAAATTGATTTTTTGGACTTTACCAAAAATGATTCAAAATGTCAATTGGATCGTGCCTCATGTTGAATAACCACTTTTTAAACCCTCACATGACCAAAATTTACATTTTTACAGAGTTTTGCTTACTCAGAAGCTTCAATTTTGACCAATTTCAGGCAGAGAAATGACTTTAAACACACTTATTTTAGTTGAAAAGGTAATAATTCACATCCAACAGTAATTTGCAGTCAAAAGATTAAACGTTAAAATTTCATCAGAATTGACCATTTTGGGAACGTTCGACAGCTCCGCGGTCATCGTTTTTTGTCCGAAAATGGATTTTTTGGACTTTACCAAAAATGATTCAAAATGTCAATTGGATCGTGCCTCATGTTGAATAACCACTTTTTAAACCCTCACAGTGACCAAAATTGCCATTTTTACAGAGTTTTGCTTACTCAGAAGCTTCAATTTTGACCAATTTCAGAAACAGAAATGACTTTAAACACACTTATTTTAGTTGAAAAAGTAATAATTCACATCCAACAGTAATTTGCAGTCAAAAGATTAAATGTTAAAATTTCATCAGAATTGACCATTTTGGGAACGTTCGACAGCTCCGCGGTCATCGTTTTTCGTCCGAAAATGGATTTTTTGGACTTTACCAAAAATGATTCAAAATGTCAATTGGATCGTGCCTCATGTTGAATAACCACTTTTTAAACCCTCACAGTGACCAAAATTGACATTTTTACAGAGTTTTGCTTACTCAGAAGCCTCAATTTTGACCAATTTCAGGCAGAGAAATGACTTTAAACACACTTATTTTAGTTGAAAAGGTAATAATTCACATCCAACAGTAATTTGCAGTCAAAAGATTAAATGTTAAAAATTCATCAGAATTGACCATTTTGGGAACGTTCGACAGCTCCGCGGTCATCGTTTTTTGTCCGAAAATTGATTTTTTGGACTTTACCAAAAATGATTCAAAATGTCAATTGGATCGTGCCTCATGTTGAATAACCACTTTTTAAACCCTCACAGTGACCAAAATTGACATTTTTACAGAGTTTTGCTTACTCAGAAGCCTCAATTTTGACCAATTTCAGGCAGAGAAATGACTTTAAACACACTTATTTTAGTTGAAAAGGTAATAATTCACATCCAACAGTAATTTGCAGTCAAAAGATTAAATGTTAAAAATTCATCAGAATTGACCATTTTGGGAACGTTCGACAGCTCCGCGGTCATCGTTTTTTGTCCGAAAATTGATTTTTTGGACTTTACCAAAAATGATTCAAAATGTCAATTGGATCGTGCCTCATGTTGAATAACCACTTTTTAAACCCTCACATTGACCAAAATTGCCATTTTTACAGAGTTTTGCTTACTCAGAAGCTTCAATTTTGACCAATTTCAGGCACAGAAATGACTTTAAACACACCTATTTTAGTTGAAAAAGTAATAATTCACATCCAACAGTAATTATGCAGTCAAAAGATTAAATGTTAAAATTTCATCAGAATTGACCATTTTGGGAACGTTCGACAGCTCCGCGGTCATCGTTTTTTGTCCGAAAATTGATTTTTTGGACTTTATCAAAAATGATTCAAAATGTCAATTGGATCGTGCCTCATGTTGAATAACAACTTTTTAAACCCTCACAGTGACCAAAATTGACATTTTTACAGAGTTTTGCTTACTCAGAAGCTTCAATTTTGACCAATTTCAGGCAGAGAAATGACTTTAAACACACTTATTTTAGTTGAAAAGGTAATAATTCACATCCAACAGTAATTTGCAGTCAAAAGATTAAATGTTAATATTTCATCAGAATTGACCATTTTGGGAACGTTTGACAGCTCCGCGGTCATCGTTTTTTGTCCGAAAATTGATTTTTTGGACTTTACCAAAAATGATTCAAAATGTCAATTGGATCGTGCCTCATGTTGAAAAACTTCTTTTTAAACCCTCACAGTGACCAAAATTGCAATTTTTACAGAGTTTTGCTCACTCAGAAGCTTCAATTTTGACCAATTTCAGGCAGAGAAATGACTTTAAACACACTTATTTTAGTTGAAAAGGTAATAATTCACATCCAACAGTAATATGCAGTCAAAAGATTAAATGTTAAAATTTCATCAGAATTGACCATTTTGGGAACGTTCGACAGCTCCGCGGTCATCGTTTTTTGTCCGAAAATTGATTTTTTGGACTTTACCAAAAATGATTCAAAATGTCAATTGGATCGTGCCTCATGTTGAATAACCACTTTTTAAACCCTCACAGTGACCAAAATTGCCATTTTTACAGAGTTTTGCTTACTCAGAAGCTTCAATTTTGACCAATTTCAGGCACAGAAATGACTTTAAACACACTTATTTTAGTTGAAAAAGTAATAATTCACATCCAACAGTAATTATGCAGTCAAAAGATTAAATGTTAAAATTTCATCAGAATTGACCATTTTGGGAAAGTTCGACAGCTCCGCGGTCATCGTTTTTCGTCCGAAAATTGATTTTTTGGACTTTACCAAAAATTATTCAAAATGTCAATTGGATCGTGCTTCATGTTGAATAACCACTTTTTAAACCCTCACAGTGACCAAAATTGCCATTTTTACAGAGTTTTGCTTACTCAGAAGCTTCAATTTTGACCAATTTCAGGCAGAGAAATTACTTTAAACACACTTATTTTAGTTGAAAAAGTAATAATTCATATCCAACAGTAATTTGCAGTCAAAAGATTAAATGTTAAAATTTCATCAGAATTGACCATTTTGGGAACGTTCGACAGCTCCGCGGTCATCGTTTTTTGTCCGAAAATTGATTTTTTGGACTTTACCAAAAATGATTCAAAATGTCAATTGGATCGTGCCTCATGTTGAATAACCACTTTTTAAACCCTCACAGTGACCAAAATTGACATTTTTACAGAGTTTTGCTTACTCAGAAGCTTCAATTTTGACCAATTTCAGGCAGAGAAATGACTTTAAACACACTTATTTTAGTTGAAAAGGTAATATTTCACATCCAACAGTACTTTGCAGTCAAAAGATTAAATGTTAAAATTTCATCAGAATTGACCATTTTGGGAACGTTCGACAGCTCCGCGGTCATCGTTTTTCGTCCGAAAATTGATTTTTTGGACTTTACCAAAAATGATTCAAAATGTCAATTGGATCGTGCCTCATGTTGAATAACCACTTTTTAAACCCTCACAGTGACCAAAATTGCCATTTTTACAGAGTTTTGCTTACTCAGAAGCTTCAATTTTGACCAATTTCAGGCACAGAAATGACTTTAAACACACTTATTTTAGTTGAAAAAGTAATAATTCACATCCAACAGTGATTTGCAGTCAAAAGATTAAATGTTAAAATTTCATTAGAATTGACAATTTTGGGAACGTTCGACAGCTCCGCGGTCATCGTTTTTTGTCCGAAAATTGATTTTTTGGACTTTACCAAAAATGATTCAAAATGTCAATTGGATCGTGCCTCATGTTGAATAACCACTTTTTAAACCCTCACAGTGACCAAAATTGACATTTTTACAGAGTTTTGCTTACTCAGAAGCTTCAATTTTGACCAATTTCAGGCAGAGAAATGACTTTAAACACACTTATTTTAGTTGAAAAGGTAATAATTCATATCCAACAGTAATTTGCAGTCAAAAGATTAAATGTTAAAATTTCCTCAGAATTGACCATTTTGGGAACGTTCGACAGCTCCGCGGTCATCGTTTTTTGTCCGAAAATTGATTTTTTGGACTTTATCAAAAATGATTCAAAATGTCAATTGGATCGTGCCTCATGTTGAATAACCACTTTTTAAACCCTCACAGTGACCAAAATTGCCCTTTTTACAGAGTTTTGCTTACTCAGAAGCTTCAATTTTGACCAATTTCAGGCACAGAAATGACTTTAAACACACTTATTTTAGTTGAAAAAGTAATAATTCACATCTAACAGTAATTATGCAGTCAAAAGATTAAATGTTAAAATTTCATCAGAATTGACCATTTTGGGAACGTTCGACAGCTCCGCGGTCATCGTTTTTTGTCCGAAAATTGATTTTTTGGACTTTACCAAAAATGATTCAAAATGACAATTGGATCGTGCCTCATGTTGAATAACCACTTTTTAAGCCCTCACAGTGACCAAAATTGCCATTTTTACAGAGTTTTGCTTACTCAGAAGCTTCAATTTTGACCAATATTAGGCAGAGAAATGACTTTAAACACACTTATTTTAGTTAAAAAAGTAATAATTCACATCCAACAGTAATTTGCAGTCAAAAGATTAAATGTTAAAATTTCATCAGAATTGACCATTTTGGGAACGTTCGACAGCTCCGCGGTCATCGTTTTTCGTCCGAAAATAGATTTTTTGGACTTTACCAAAAATGATTCAAAATGTCAATTGGATCGTGCCTCATGTTGAATAACCTCTTTTTAAACCCTCACAGTGACCAAAATTTACATTTTTACAGAGTTTTGCTTACTCAGAAGCTTCAATTTTGACCAATTTCAGGCAGAGAAATGACTTTAAACACACTTATTTTAGTTGAAAAGGAATAATTCACATCCAACAGTAATTTGCAGTCAAAAGATTAAATGTTAAAATTTCATCAGAATTGACCATTTTGGGAACGTTCGACAGCTCCGCGGTCATCGTTTTTCGTCCGAAAATGGATTTTTTGGACTTTACCAAAAATGATTCAAAATGTCAATTGGATCGTGCCTCATGTTGAATAACCACTTTTTAAACCCTCACAGTGACCAAAATTGACATTTTTACAGAGTTTTGCTTACTCAGAAGCTTCAATTTTGACCAATTTCAGGCAGAGAAATGACTTTAAACACACTTATTTTAGTTGAAAAGGTAATAATTCATATCCAACAGTAATTTGCAGTCAAAAGATTAAATGTTAAAATTTCCTCAGAATTGACCATTTTGGGAACGTTCGACAGCTCCGCGGTCATCGTTTTTTGTCCGAAAATTGATTTTTTGGACTTTATCAAAAATGATTCAAAATGTCAATTGGATCGTGCCTCATGTTGAATAACCACTTTTTAAACCCTCACAGTGACCAAAATTGCCCTTTTTACAGAGTTTTGCTTACTCAGAAGCTTCAATTTTGACCAATTTCAGGCACAGAAATGACTTTAAACACACTTATTTTAGTTGAAAAAGTAATAATTCACATCTAACAGTAATTATGCAGTCAAAAGATTAAATGTTAAAATTTCATCAGAATTGACCATTTTGGGAACGTTCGACATCTCCGCGGTCATCGTTTTTTGTCCGAAAATTGATTTTTTGGACTTTACCAAAAATGATTCAAAATGACAATTGGATCGTGCCTCATGTTGAATAACCACTTTTTAAGCCCTCACAGTGACCAAAATTGCCATTTTTACAGAGTTTTGCTTACTCAGAAGCTTCAATTTTGACCAATATTAGGCAGAGAAATGACTTTAAACACACTTATTTTAGTTAAAAAAGTAATAATTCACATCCAACAGTAATTTGCAGTCAAAAGATTAAATGTTAAAATTTCATCAGAATTGACCATTTTGGGAACGTTTGACAGCTCCGCGGTCATCGTTTTTCGTCCGAAAATAGATTTTTTGGACTTTACCAAAAATGATTCAAAATGTCAATTGGATCGTGCCTCATGTTGAATAACCTCTTTTTAAACCCTCACAGTGACCAAAATTGACATTTTTACAGAGTTTTGCTTACTCAGAAGCTTCAATTTTGACCAATTTCAGGCAGAGAAATGACTTTAAACACACTTATTTTAGTTGAAAAAGTAATAATTCACATCCAACAGTAATTTGCAGTCAAAAGATTAAATGTTAAAATTTCATCAGAATTGACCATTTTGGGAACGTTCGACAGCTCCGCGGTCATCGTTTTTCGTCCGAAAATGGATTTTTTGGACTTTACCAAAAATGATTCAAAATGTCAATTGGATCGTGCCTCATGTTGAATAACCACTTTTTAAACCCTCACAGTGACCAAAATTGACATTTTTACAGAGTTTTGCTTACTCAGAAGCTTCAATTTTGACCAATTTCAGGCACAGAAATGACTTTAAACACACTTATTTTAGTTGAAAAAGTAATAATTCACATCTAACAGTAATTATGCAGTCAAAAGATTAAATGTTAAAATTTCATCAGAATTGACCATTTTGGGAACGTTCGACATCTCCGCGGTCATCGTTTTTTGTCCGAAAATTGATTTTTTGGACTTTACCAAAAATGATTCAAAATGACAATTGGATCGTGCCTCATGTTGAATAACCACTTTTTAAGCCCTCACAGTGACCAAAATTGCCATTTTTACAGAGTTTTGCTTACTCAGAAGCTTCAATTTTGACCAATATTAGGCAGAGAAATGACTTTAAACACACTTATTTTAGTTAAAAAAGTAATAATTCACATCCAACAGTAATTTGCAGTCAAAAGATTAAATGTTAAAATTTCATCAGAATTGACCATTTTGGGAACGTTCGACAGCTCCGCGGTCATCGTTTTTCGTCCGAAAATAGATTTTTTGGACTTTACCAAAAATGATTCAAAATGTCAATTGGATCGTGCCTCATGTTGAATAACCTCTTTTTAAACCCTCACAGTGACCAAAATTTACATTTTTACAGAGTTTTGCTTACTCAGAAGCTTCAATTTTGACCAATTTCAGGCAGAGAAATGACTTTAAACACACTTATTTTAGTTGAAAAGGAATAATTCACATCCAACAGTAATTTGCAGTCAAAAGATTAAATGTTAAAATTTCATCAGAATTGACCATTTTGGGAACGTTCGACAGCTCCGCGGTCATCGTTTTTCGTCCGAAAATGGATTTTTTGGACTTTACCAAAAATGATTCAAAATGTCAATTGGATCGTGCCTCATGTTGAATAACCACTTTTTAAACCCTCACAGTGACCAAAATTGACATTTTTACAGAGTTTTGCTTACTCAGAAGCTTCAATTTTGACCAATTTCAGGCAGAGAAATGACTTTAAACACACTTATTTTAGTTGAAAAGGTAATAATTCATATCCAACAGTAATTTGCAGTCAAAAGATTAAATGTTAAAATTTCCTCAGAATTGACCATTTTGGGAACGTTCGACAGCTCCGCGGTCATCGTTTTTTGTCCGAAAATTGATTTTTTGGACTTTATCAAAAATGATTCAAAATGTCAATTGGATCGTGCCTCATGTTGAATAACCACTTTTTAAACCCTCACAGTGACCAAAATTGCCCTTTTTACAGAGTTTTGCTTACTCAGAAGCTTCAATTTTGACCAATTTCAGGCACAGAAATGACTTTAAACACACTTATTTTAGTTGAAAAAGTAATAATTCACATCTAACAGTAATTATGCAGTCAAAAGATTAAATGTTAAAATTTCATCAGAATTGACCATTTTGGGAACGTTCGACATCTCCGCGGTCATCGTTTTTTGTCCGAAAATTGATTTTTTGGACTTTACCAAAAATGATTCAAAATGACAATTGGATCGTGCCTCATGTTGAATAACCACTTTTTAAGCCCTCACAGTGACCAAAATTGCCATTTTTACAGAGTTTTGCTTACTCAGAAGCTTCAATTTTGACCAATATTAGGCAGAGAAATGACTTTAAACACACTTATTTTAGTTAAAAAAGTAATAATTCACATCCAACAGTAATTTGCAGTCAAAAGATTAAATGTTAAAATTTCATCAGAATTGACCATTTTGGGAACGTTTGACAGCTCCGCGGTCATCGTTTTTCGTCCGAAAATAGATTTTTTGGACTTTACCAAAAATGATTCAAAATGTCAATTGGATCGTGCCTCATGTTGAATAACCTCTTTTTAAACCCTCACAGTGACCAAAATTGACATTTTTACAGAGTTTTGCTTACTCAGAAGCTTCAATTTTGACCAATTTCAGGCAGAGAAATGACTTTAAACACACTTATTTTAGTTGAAAAAGTAATAATTCACATCCAACAGTAATTTGCAGTCAAAAGATTAAATGTTAAAATTTCATCAGAATTGACCATTTTGGGAACGTTCGACAGCTCCGCGGTCATCGTTTTTCGTCCGAAAATGGATTTTTTGGACTTTACCAAAAATGATTCAAAATGTCAATTGGATCGTGCCTCATGTTGAATAACCACTTTTTAAACCCTCACAGTGACCAAAATTGACATTTTTACAGAGTTTTGCTTACTCAGAAGCTTCAATTTTGACCAATATTAGGCAGAGAAATGACTTTAAACACACTTATTTTAGTTAAAAAAGTAATAATTCACATCCAACAGTAATTTGCAGTCAAAAGATTAAATGTTAAAATTTCATCAGAATTGACCATTTTGGGAACGTTCGACAGCTCCGCGGTCATCGTTTTTCATCCGAAAATAGATTTTTTGGACTTTACCAAAAATGATTCAAAATGTCAATTGGATCGTGCCTCATGTTGAATAACCTCTTTTTAAACCCTCACAGTGACCAAAAGTGACATTTTTACAGAGTTTTGCTTACTCAGAAGCTTCAATTTTGACCAATTTCAGGCAGAGAAATGACTTTAAACACACTTATTTTAGTTGAAAAAGTAATAATTCACATCCAACAGTAATTTGCAGTCAAAAGATTAAATGTTAAAATTTCATCAGAATTGACCATTTTGGGAACGTTCGACAGCTCCGCGGTCATCGTTTTTCGTCCGAAAATGGAGTTTTTTGGACTTTACCAAAAATGATTCAAAATGTCAATTGGATCGTGCCTCATGTTGAATAACCACTTTTTAAACCCTCACAGTGACCAAAATTGACATTTTTACAGAGTTTTGCTTACTCAGAAGCCTCAATTTTGACCAATTTCAGGCAGAGAAATGACTTTAAACACACTTATTTTAGTTGAAAAGGTAATAATTCACATCCAACAGTAATTTGCAGTCAAAAGATTAAATGTTAAAAATTCATCAGAATTGACCATTTTGGGAACGTTCGACAGCTCCGCGGTCATCGTTTTTTGTCCGAAAATTGATTTTTTGGACTTTACCAAAAATGATTCAAAATGTCAATTGGATCGTGCCTCATGTTGAATAACCACTTTTTAAACCCTCACAGTGACCAAAATTGACATTTTTACAGAGTTTTGCTTACTCAGAAGCCTCAATTTTGACCAATTTCAGGCAGAGAAATGACTTTAAACACACTTATTTTAGTTGAAAAGGTAATAATTCACATCCAACAGTAATTTGCAGTCAAAAGATTAAATGTTAAAAATTCATCAGAATTGACCATTTTGGGAACGTTCGACAGCTCCGCGGTCATCGTTTTTTGTCCGAAAATTGATTTTTTGGACTTTACCAAAAATGATTCAAAATGTCAATTGGATCGTGCCTCATGTTGAATAACCACTTTTTAAACCCTCACAGTGACCAAAATTGCCATTTTTACAGAGTTTTTCTTACTCAGAAGCTTCAATTTTGACCAATTTCAGGCACAGAAATGACTTTAAACACACTTATTTTAGTTGAAAAAGTAATAATTCACATCCAACAGTAATTATGCAGTCAAAAGATTAAATGTTAAAATTTCATCAGAATTGACCATTTTGGGAACGTTCGACAGCTCCGCGGTCATCGTTTTTTGTCCGAAAATTGATTTTTTGGACTTTACCAAAAATGATTCAAAATGTCAATTGGATCGTGCCTCATGTTGAATAACCACTTTTTAAACCCTCACATGACCAAAATTTACATTTTTACAGAGTTTTGCTTACTCAGAAGCTTCAATTTTGACCAATTTCAGGTAGAGAAATGACTTTAAACACACTTATTTTAGTTGAAAAGGTAATAATTCACATCCAACAGTAATTTGCAGTCAAAAGATTAAACGTTAAAATTTCATCAGAATTGACCATTTTGGGAACGTTCGACAGCTCCGCGGTCATCGTTTTTTGTCCGAAAATGGATTTTTTGGACTTTACCAAAAATGATTCAAAATGTCAATTGGATCGTGCCTCATGTTGAATAACCACTTTTTAAACCCTCACAGTGACCAAAATTGCCATTTTTACAGAGTTTTGCTTACTCAGAAGCTTCAATTTTGACCAATTTCAGGCAGAGAAATGACTTTAAACACACTTATTTTAGTTAAAAAAGTAATAATTCGCATCCAACAGTAATTTGCAGTCAAAAGATTAAATGTTAATATTTCATCAAAATTGACCATTTTTACAGAGTTTTGCTTACTCAGAAGCTTCAATTTTGACCAATTTCAGGCAGAGAAATTACTTTAAACACACTTATTTTAGTTGAAAAGGTAATAATTCACATCCAACAGTAATTTGCAGTCAAAAGATTAAATGTTAAAATTTCATCAGAATTGACCATTTTGGGAACGTTCGACAGCTCCGCGGTCATCGCTTTTTTGCCCGAAAATTGATTTTTTGGACTTTACCAAAAATGATTCAAAATGTCAATTGGATCGTGCCTCATGTTGAATAACCACTTTTTAAACCCTCACATGACCAAAATTTACATTTTTACAGAGTTTTGCTTACTCAGAAGCTTCAATTTTGACCAATTTCAGGCAGAGAAATGACTTTAAACACACTTATTTTAGTTGAAAAGGTAATAATTCACATCCAACAGTAATTTGCAGTCAAAAGATTAAACGTTAAAATTTCATCAGAATTGACCATTTTGGGAACGTTCGACAGCTCCGCGGTCATCGTTTTTTGTCCGAAAATTGATTTTTTGGACTTTACCAAAAATGATTCAAAATGTCAATTGGATCGTGCCTCATGTTGAATAACCACTTTTTAAACCCTCACAGTGACCAAAATTGCCATTTTTACAGAGTTTTGCTTACTCAGAAGCTTCAATTTTGACCAATTTCAGGCACAGAAATGACTTTAAACACACTTATTTTAGTTGAAAAAGTAATAATTCACATCCAACAGTAATTTGCAGTCAAAAGATTAAATGTTAAAATTTCATCAGAATTGACCATTTTGGGAACGTTCGACAGCTCCGCGGTCATCGTTTTTCGTCCGAAAATGGATTTTTTGGACTTTACCAAAAATGATTCAAAATGTCAATTGGATCGTGCCTCATGTTGAATAACCACTTTTTAAACCCTCACAGTGACCAAAATTGACATTTTTACAGAGTTTTGCTTACTCAGAAGCCTCAATTTTGACCAATTTCAGGCAGAGAAATGACTTTAAACACACTTATTTTAGTTGAAAAGGTAATAATTCACATCCAACAGTAATTTTCAGTCAAAAGATTAAATGTTAAAAATTCATCAGAATTGACCATTTTGGGAACGTTCGACAGCTCCGCGGTCATCGTTTTTTGTCCGAAAATTGATTTTTTGGACTTTACCAAAAATGATTCAAAATGTCAATTGGATCGTGCCTCATGTTGAATAACCACTTTTTAAACCCTCACATTGACCAAAATTGCCATTTTTACAGAGTTTTGCTTACTCAGAAGCTTCAATTTTGACCAATTTCAGGCACAGAAATGACTTTAAACACACCTATTTTAGTTGAAAAAGTAATAATTCACATCCAACAGTAATTATGCAGTCAAAAGATTAAATGTTAAAATTTCATCAGAATTGACCATTTTGGGAACGTTCGACAGCTCCGCGGTCATCGTTTTTTGTCCGAAAATTGATTTTTTGGACTTTATCAAAAATGATTCAAAATTTCAATTGGATCGTGCCTCATGTTGAATAACAACTTTTTAAACCCTCACAGTGACCAAAATTGACATTTTTACAGAGTTTTGCTTACTCAGAAGCTTCAATTTTGACCAATTTCAGGCAGAGAAATGACTTTAAACACACTTATTTTAGTTGAAAAGGTAATAATTCACATCCAACAGTAATTTGCAGTCAAAAGATTAAATGTTAATATTTCATCAGAATTGACCATTTTGGGAACGTTTGACAGCTCCGCGGTCATCGTTTTTTGTCCGAAAATTGATTTTTTGGACTTTACCAAAAATGATTCAAAATGTCAATTGGATCGTGCCTCATGTTGAATAACCACTTTTTAAACCCTCACAGTGACCAAAATTGCCATTTTTACAGAGTTTTGCTTACTCAGAAGCTTCAATTTTGACCAATTTCAGGCACAGAAATGACTTTAAACACACTTATTTTAGTTGAAAAAGTAATAATTCACATCCAACAGTAATTATGCAGTCAAAAGATTAAATGTTAAAATTTCATCAGAATTGACCATTTTGGGAAAGTTCGACAGCTCCGCGGTCATCGTTTTTCGTCCGAAAATTGATTTTTTGGACTTTACCAAAAATGATTCAAAATGTCAATTGGATCGTGCCTCATGTTGAATAACCACTTTTTAAACCCTCACAGTGACCAAAATTGCCATTTTTACAGAGTTTTGCTTACTCAGAAGCTTCAATTTTGACCAATTTCAGGCAGAGAAATTACTTTAAACACACTTATTTTAGTTGAAAAAGTAATAATTCATATCCAACAGTAATTTGCAGTCAAAAGATTAAATGTTAAAATTTCATCAGAATTGACCATTTTGGGAACGTTCGACAGCTCCACGGTCATCGTTTTTTGTCCAAAAATTGATTTTTTGGACTTTACCAAAAATGATTCAAAATGTCAATTGGATCGTGCCTCATGTTGAATAACCACTTTTTAAACCCTCACAGTGACCAAAATTGACATTTTTACAGAGTTTTGCTTACTCAGAAGCTTCAATTTTGACCAATTTCAGGCAGAGAAATGACTTTAAACACACTTATTTTAGTTGAAAAGGTAATATTTCACATCCAACAGTACTTTGCAGTCAAAAGATTAAATGTTAAAATTTCATCAGAATTGACCATTTTGGGAACGTTCGACAGCTCCGCGGTCATCGTTTTTCGTCCGAAAATTGATTTTTTGGACTTTACCAAAAATGATTCAAAATGTCAATTGGATCGTGCCTCATGTTGAATAACCACTTTTTAAACCCTCACAGTGACCAAAATTGCCATTTTTACAGAGTTTTGCTTACTCAGAAGCTTCAATTTTGACCAATTTCAGGCACAGAAATGACTTTAAACACACTTATTTTAGTTGAAAAAGTAATAATTCACATCCAACAGTGATTTGCAGTCAAAAGATTAAATGTTAAAATTTCATTAGAGTTGACAATTTTGGGAACGTTCGACAGCTCCGCGGTCATCGTTTTTTGTCCGAAAATTGATTTTTTGGACTTTACCAAAAATGATTCAAAATGTCAATTGGATCGTGCCTCATGTTGAATAACCACTTTTTAAACCCTCACAGTGACCAAAATTGACATTTTTACAGAGTTTTGCTTACTCAGAAGCTTCAATTTTGACCAATTTCAGGCAGAGAAATGACTTTAAACACACTTATTTTAGTTGAAAAGGTAATAATTCATATCCAACAGTAATTTGAAGTCAAAAGATTAAATGTTAAAATTTCCTCAGAATTGACCATTTTGGGAACGTTCGACAGCTCCGCGGTCATCGTTTTTTGTCCGAAAATTGATTTTTTGGACTTTATCAAAAATGATTCAAAATGTCAATTGGATCGTGCCTCATGTTGAATAACCACTTTTTAAACCCTCACAGTGACCAAAATTGCCCTTTTTACAGAGTTTTGCTTACTCAGAAGCTTCAATTTTGACCAATTTCAGGCACAGAAATGACTTTAAACACACTTATTTTAGTTGAAAAAGTAATAATTCACATCTAACAGTAATTATGCAGTCAAAAGATTAAATGTTAAAATTTCATCAGAATTGACCATTTTGGGAACGTTCGACAGCTCCGCGGTCATCGTTTTTTGTCCGAAAATTGATTTTTTGGACTTTACCAAAAATGATTCAAAATGACAATTGGATCGTGCCTCATGTTGAATAACCACTTTTTAAGCCCTCACAGTGACCAAAATTGCCATTTTTACAGAGTTTTGCTTACTCAGAAGCTTCAATTTTGACCAATATTAGGCAGAGAAATGACTTTAAACACACTTATTTTAGTTAAAAAAGTAATAATTCACATCCAACAGTAATTTGCAGTCAAAAGATTAAATGTTAAAATTTCATCAGAATTGACCATTTTGGGAACGTTCGACAGCTCCGCGGTCATCGTTTTTCGTCCGAAAATAGATTTTTTGGACTTTACCAAAAATGATTCAAAATGTCAATTGGATCGTGCCTCATGTTGAATAACCTCTTTTTAAACCCTCACAGTGACCAAAATTGACATTTTTACAGAGTTTTGCTTACTCAGAAGCTTCAATTTTGACCAATTTCAGGCAGAGAAATGACTTTAAACACACTTATTTTAGTTGAAAAGGTAATAATTCACATCCAACAGTAATTTGCAGTCAAAAGATTAAATGTTAAAATTTCATCAGAATTGACCATTTTGGGAACGTTCGACAGCTCCGCAGTCATCGTTTTTTGTCCGAAAATTGATTTTTTGGACTTTACCAAAAATGATTCAAAATGTCAATTGGATCGTGCCTCATGTTGAATAACCACTTTTTAAACCCTCACAGTGACCAAAATTGCCATTTTTACAGAGTTTTGCTTACTCAGAAGCTTCAATTTTGACCAATTTCAGGCACAGAAATGACTTTAAACACACTTATTTTAGTTGAAAAGGTAATAATTCACATCCAACAGTACTTTGCAGTCAAAAGATTAAATGTTAAAATTTCATCAGAATTGACCATTTTGGGAACGTTCGACAGCTCCGCGGTCATCGTTTTTTGTCCGAAAATTGATTTTTTGGACTTTACCAAAAATGATTCAAAATGTCAATTGGATCGTGCCTCATGTTGAATAACCACTTTTTAAACCCTCACAGTGACCAAAATTGACATTTTTACAGAGTTTTTCTTACTCAGAAGCTTCAATTTTGACCAATTTCAGGCACAGAAATGACTTTAAACACACTTATTTTAGTTGAAAAAGTAATAATTCACATCCAACAGTAATTTGCAGTCAAAAGATTAAATGTTAAAATTTCATTAGAATTGACCATTTTGGGAACGTTCGACAGCTCCGCGGTCATCGTTTTTCGTCCGAAAATTGATTTTTTGGACTTTACCAAAAATGATTCAAAATGTCAATTGGATCGTGCCTCATGTTGAATAACCACTTTTTAAACCCTCACAGTGACCAAAATTGATATTTTTACAGAGTTTTGCTTACTCAGAAGCTTCAATTTTGACCAATTTCAGGCAGAGAAATGACTTTAAACACACTTATTTTAGTTGAAAAGGTAATAATTCACATCCAACAGTAATTTGCAGTCAAAAGATTAAATGTTAAAATTTCATCAGAATTGACCATTTTGGCAACGTTCAACAGCTCCGCGGTCATCGTTTTTTGTCCGAAAATTGATTTTTTGGACTTTACCAAAAATGATTCAAAATGTCAATTGGATCGTGCCTCATGTTGAATAACCACTTTTTAAACCCTCACAGTGACCAAAATTGCCATTTTTACAGAGTTTTGCTTACTCAGAAGCTTCAATTTTGACCAATTTCAGGCACAGAAATGACTTTAAACACACTTATTTTAGTTGAAAAGGTAATATTTCACATCCAACAGTACTTTGCAGTCAAAAGTTTAACTGTTAAAATTTCATCAGAATTGACCATTTTGGGAACGTTCGACAGCTCCGCGGACATCGTTTTTTGTCCGAAAATTGATTTTTTGGACTTTACCAAAAATGATTCAAAATGTCAATTGGATCGTGCCTCATGTTGAATAACCACTTTTTAAACCCTCACATGACCAAAATTTACATTTTTACAGAGTTTTGCTTACTCAGAAGCTTCAATTTTGACCAATTTCAGGCAGAGAAATGACTTTAAACACACTTATTTTAGTTGAAAAGGTAATAATTCACATCCAACAGTAATTTGCAGTCAAAAGATTAAACGTTAAAATTTCATCAGAATTGACTATTTTGGGAACGTTCGACAGCTCCGCGGTCATCGTTTTTTGTCCGAAAATGGATTTTTTGGACTTTACCAAAAATGATTCAAAATGTCAATTGGATCGTGCCTCATGTTGAATAACCACTTTTTAAACCCTCACAGTGACCAAAATTGCCATTTTTACAGAGTTTTGCTTACTCAGAAGCTTCAATTTTGACCAATTTCAGGCAGAGAAATGACTTTAAACACACTTACTTTAGTTAAAAAAGTAATAATTCGCATCCAACAGTAATTTGCAGTCAAAAGATTAAATGTTAATATTTCATCAAAATTGACCATTTTGGGAACGTTTGACAGCTCCGCGGTCATCGTTTTTTGTCCGAAAATTGATTTTTTGGACTTTACCAAAAATGATTCAAAATGTCAATTGGATCGTGCCTCATGTTGAATAACCACTTTTTAAACCCTCACAGTGACCAAAATTGACATTTTTACAGAGTTTTGCTTACTGAGAAGCTTCAATTTTGACCAATTTCAGGCAGAGAAATGACTTTAAACACACTTATTTTAGTTGAAAAGGTAATAATTCACATCCAACAGTAATTTGCAGTCAAAAGATTAAACGTTAAAATTTCATCAGAATTGACCATTTTGGGAACGTTCGACAGCTCCGCGGTCATCGTTTTTTGTCCGAAAATGGATTTTTTGGACTTTACCAAAAATGATTCAAAATGTCAATTGGATCGTGCCTCATGTTGAATAACCACTTTTTAAACCCTCACAGTGACCAAAATTGCCATTTTTACAGAGTTTTGCTTACTCAGAAGCTTCAATTTTGACCAATTTCAGGCAGAGAAATGACTTTAAACACACTTATTTTAGTTAAAAAAGTAATAATTCGCATCCAACAGTAATTTGCAGTCAAAAGATTAAATGTTAATATTTCATCAAAATTGACCATTTTTACAGAGTTTTGCTTACTCAGAAGCTTCAATTTTGACCAATTTCAGGCAGAGAAATGACTTTAAACACACTTATTTTAGTTGAAAAGGTAATAATTCACATCCAACAGTAATTTGCAGTCAAAAGATTAAATGTTAAAATTTCATCAGAATTGACCATTTTGGGAACGTTCGACAGCTCCGCGGTCATCGTTTTTTGTCCGAAAATTGATTTTTTGGACTTTACCAAAAATGATTCAAAATGTCAATTGGATCGTGCCTCATGTTGAATAACCACTTTTTAAACCCTCACAGTGACCAAAATTGCCATTTTTACAGAGTTTTGCTTACTCAGAAGCTTCAATTTTGACCAATTTCAGGCAGAGAAATGACTTTAAACACACTTATTTTTGTTAAATAGTAATAATTCACATCCAACAGTAATTTGCAGTCAAAAGATTAAATGTTAAAATTTCATCAGAATTGACCATTTTGGGAACGTTCGACAGCTCCGCGGTCATCGTTTTTTGTCCGAAAATGGATTTTTTGGACTTTACCAAAAATGATTCAAAATGTCAATTGGATCGTGCCTCATGTTGAATAACCACTTTTTAAACCCTCACAGTGACCAAAATTGCCATTTTTACAGAGTTTTGCTTACTCAGAAGCTTCAATTTTAACCAATTTCAGGCACAGAAATGACTTTAAACACACTTATTTTAGTTGAAAAAGTAATAATTCACATCCAACAGTAATTTGCAGTCAAAAGATTAAATGTTAAAATTTCATCAGAATTGACCATTTTGGGAACGTTCGACAGCTCCGCGGTCATCGTTTTTCGTCCGAAAATGGATTTTTTGGACTTTACCAAAAATGATTCAAAATGTCAATTGGATCGTGCCTCATGTTGAATAACCACTTTTTAAACCCTCACAGTGACCAAAATTGACATTTTTACAGAGTTTTGCTTACTCAGAAGCCTCAATTTTGACCAATTTCAGGCAGAGAAATGACTTTAAACACACTTATTTTAGTTGAAAAGGTAATAATTCACATCCAACAGTAATTTGCAGTCAAAAGATTAAATGTTAAAAATTCATCAGAATTGACCATTTTGGGAACGTTCGACAGCTCCGCGGTCATCGTTTTTTGTCCGAAAATTGATTTTTTGGACTTTACCAAAAATGATTCAAAATGTCAATTGGATCGTGCCTCATGTTGAATAACCACTTTTTAAACCCTCACAGTGACCAAAATTGACATTTTTACAGAGTTTTGCTTACTCAGAAGCCTCAATTTTGACCAATTTCAGGCAGAGAAATGACTTTAAACACACTTATTTTAGTTGAAAAGGTAATAATTCACATCCAACAGTAATTTGCAGTCAAAAGATTAAATGTTAAAAATTCATCAGAATTGACCATTTTGGGAACGTTCGACAGCTCCGCGGTCATCGTTTTTTGTCCGAAAATTGATTTTTGGGACTTTACCAAAAATGATTCAAAATGTCAATTGGATCGTGCCTCATGTTGAATAACCACTTTTTAAACCCTCACAGTGACCAAAATTGCCATTTTTACAGAGTTTTTCTTACTCAGAAGCTTCAATTTTGACCAATTTCAGGCACAGAAATGACTTTAAACACACTTATTTTAGTTGAAAAAGTAATAATTCACATCCAACAGTAATTATGCAGTCAAAAGATTAAATGTTAAAATTTCATCAGAATTGACCATTTTGGGAACGTTCGACAGCTCCGCGGTCATCGTTTTTTGTCCGAAAATTGATTTTTTGGACTTTACCAAAAATGATTCAAAATGTCAATTGGATCGTGCCTCATGTTGAATAACCACTTTTTAAACCCTCACATTGACCAAAATTGCCATTTTTACAGAGTTTTGCTTACTCAGAAGCTTCAATTTTGACCAATTTCAGGCACAGAAATGACTTTAAACACACCTATTTTAGTTGAAAAAGTAATAATTCACATCCAACAGTAATTATGCAGTCAAAAGATTAAATGTTAATATTTCATCAGAATTGACCATTTTGGGAACGTTTGACAGCTCCGCGGTCATCGTTTTTTGTCCGAAAATTGATTTTTTGGACTTTACCAAAAATGATTCAAAATGTCAATTGGATCGTGCCTCATGTTGAATAACCACTTTTTAAACCCTCACATTGACCAAAATTGCCATTTTTACAGAGTTTTGCTTACTCAGAAGCTTCAATTTTGACCAATTTCAGGCACAGAAATGACTTTAAACACACCTATTTTAGTTGAAAAAGTAATAATTCACATCCAACAGTAATTATGCAGTCAAAAGATTAAATGTTAAAATTTCATCAGAATTGACCATTTTGGGAACGTTCGACAGCTCCGCGGTCATCGTTTTTTGTCCGAAAATTGATTTTTTGGACTTTACCAAAAATGATTCAAAATGTCAATTGGATCGTGCCTCATGTTGAATAACAACTTTTTAAACCCTCACAGTGACCAAAATTGACATTTTTACAGAGTTTTGCTTACTCAGAAGCTTCAATTTTGATCAATTTCAGGCAGAGAAATGACTTTAAACACACTTATTTTAGTTGAAAAGGTAATAATTCACATCCAACAGTAATTTGCAGTCAAAAGATTAAATGTTAATATTTCATCAGAATTGACCATTTTGGGAACGTTTGACAGCTCCGCGGTCATCGTTTTTTGTCCGAAAATTGATTTTTTGGACTTTACCAAAAATGATTCAAAATGTCAATTGGATCGTGCCTCATGTTGAATAACTTCTTTTTAAACCCTCACAGTGACCAAAATTGCAATTTTTACAGAGTTTTGCTCACTCAGAAGCTTCAATTTTGACCAATTTCAGGCAGAGAAATGACTTTAAACACACTTATTTTAGTTGAAAAGGTAATAATTCACATCCAACAGTAATTTGCAGTCAAAAGATTAAATGTTAAAATTTCATCAGAATTGACCATTTTGGGAACGTTCGACAGCTCCGCGGTCATCGTTTTTTGTCCGAAAATTGATTTTTTGGACTTTACCAAAAATGATTCAAAATGTCAATTGGATCGTGCCTCATGTTGAATAACCACTTTTTAAACCCTCACAGTGACCAAAATTGCCATTTTTACAGAGTTTTGCTTACTCAGAAGCTTCAATTTTGACCAATTTCAGGCACAGAAATGACTTTAAACACACTTATTTTAGTTGAAAAAGTAATAATTCACATCCAACAGTAATTATGCAGTCAAAAGATTAAATGTTAAAATTTCATCAGAATTGACCATTTTGGGAAAGTTCGACAGCTCCGCGGTCATCGTTTTTCGTCCGAAAATTGATTTTTTGGACTTTACCAAAAATGATTCAAAATGTCAATTGGATCGTGCCTCATGTTGAATAACCACTTTTTAAACCCTCACAGTGACCAAAATTGCCATTTTTACAGAGTTTTGCTTACTCAGAAGCTTCAATTTTGACCAATTTCAGGCAGAGAAATTACTTTAAACACACTTATTTTAGTTGAAAAAGTAATAATTCATATCCAACAGTAATTTGCAGTCAAAAGATTAAATGTTAAAATCTCATCAGAATTGACCATTTTGGGAACGTTCGACAGCTCCGCGGTCATCGTTTTTTGTCCGAAAATTGATTTTTTGGACTTTACCAAAAATGATTCAAAATGTCAATTGGATCGTGCCTCATGTTGAATAACCACTTTTTAAACCCTCACAGTGACCAAAATTGACATTTTTACAGAGTTTTGCTTACTCAGAAGCTTCAATTTTGACCAATTTCAGGCAGAGAAATGACTTTAAACACACTTATTTTAGTTGAAAAGGTAATATTTCACATCCAACAGTACTTTGCAGTCAAAAGATCAAATGTTAAAATTTCATCAGAATTGACCATTTTGGGAACGTTCGACAGCTCCGCGGTCATCGTTTTTCGTCCGAAAATTGATTTTTTGGACTTTACCAAAAATGATTCAAAATGTCAATTGGATCGTGCCTCATGTTGAATAACCACTTTTTAAACCCTCACAGTGACCAAAATTGCCATTTTTACAGAGTTTTGCTTACTCAGAAGCTTCAATTTTGACCAATTTCAGGCACAAAAATGACTTTAAACACACTTATTTTAGTTGAAAAAGTAATAATTCACATCCAACAGTGATTTGCAGTCAAAAGATTAAATGTTAAAATTTCATTAGAATTGACAATTTTGGGAACGTTCGACAGCTCCGCGGTCATCGTTTTTTGTCCGAAAATTGATTTTTTGGACTTTACCAAAAATGATTCAAAATGTCAATTGGATCGTGCCTCATGTTGAATAACCACTTTTTAAACCCTCACAGTGACCAAAATTGACATTTTTACAGAGTTTTGCTTACTCAGAAGCTTCAATTTTGACCAATTTCAGGCAGAGAAATGACTTTAAACACACTTATTTTAGTTGAAAAGGTAATAATTCATATCCAACAGTAATTTGCAGTCAAAAGATTAAATGTTAAAATTTCCTCAGAATTGACCATTTTGGGAACGTTCGACAGCTCCGCGGTCATCGTTTTTTGTCCGAAAATTGATTTTTTGGACTTTATCAAAAATGATTCAAAATGTCAATTGGATCGTGCCTCATGTTGAATAACCACTTTTTAAACCCTCACAGTGACCAAAATTGCCCTTTTTACAGAGTTTTGCTTACTCAGAAGCTTCAATTTTGACCAATTTCAGGCACAGAAATGACTTTAAACACACTTATTTTAGTTGAAAAAGTAATAATTCACATCTAACAGTAATTATGCAGTCAAAAGATTAAATGTTAAAATTTCATCAGAATTGACCATTTTGGGAACGTTCGACAGCTCCGCGGTCATCGTTTTTTGTCCGAAAATTGATTTTTTGGACTTTACCAAAAATGATTCAAAATGTCAATTGGATCGTGCCTCATGTTGAATAACCACTTTTTAAGCCCTCACAGTGACCAAAATTGCCATTTTTACAGAGTTTTGCTTACTCAGAAGCTTCAATTTTGACCAATATTAGGCAGAGAAATGACTTTAAACACACTTATTTTAGTTAAAAAAGTAATAATTCACATCCAACAGTAATTTGCAGTCAAAAGATTAAATGTTAAAATTTCATCAGAATTGACCATTTTGGGAACGTTCGACAGCTCCGCGGTCATCGTTTTTCGTCCGAAAATAGATTTTTGGGACTTTACCAAAAATGATTCAAAATGTCAATTGGATCGTGCCTCATGTTGAATAACCTCTTTTTAAACCCTCACAGTGACCAAAATTGACATTTTTACAGAGTTTTGCTTACTCAGAAGCTTCAATTTTGACCAATTTCAGGCAGAGAAATGACTTTAAACACACTTATTTTAGTTGAAAAGGTAATAATTCACATCCAACAGTAATTTGCAGTCAAAAGATTAAATGTTAAAATTTCATCAGAATTGACCATTTTGGGAACGTTCGACAGCTCCGCGGTCATCGTTTTTTGTCCGAAAATTGATTTTTTGGACTTTACCCAAAATGATTCAAAATGTCAATCGGGTCGTGCCTCATGTTGAATAACCACATTTTAAACCCTCACAGTGACCAAAATTGCCATTTTTACAGAGTTTTGCTTACTCAGAAGCTTCAATTTTGACCAATTTCAGGCACAAAAATGACTTTAAACACACTTATTTTAGTTGAAAAAGTAATAATTCACATCCAACAGTGATTTGCAGTCAAAAGATTAAATGTTAAAATTTCATTAGAATTGACAATTTTGGGAACGTTCGACAGCTCCGCGGTCATCGTTTTTTGTCCGAAAATTGATTTTTTGGACTTTACCAAAAATGATTCAAAATGTCAATTGGATCGTGCCTCATGTTGAATAACCACTTTTTAAACCCTCACAGTGACCAAAATTGACATTTTTACAGAGTTTTGCTTACTCAGAAGCTTCAATTTTGACCAATTTCAGGCAGAGAAATGACTTTAAACACACTTATTTTAGTTGAAAAGGTAATAATTCATATCCAACAGTAATTTGCAGTCAAAAGATTAAATGTTAAAATTTCCTCAGAATTGACCATTTTGGGAACGTTCGACAGCTCCGCGGTCATCGTTTTTTGTCCGAAAATTGATTTTTTGGACTTTATCAAAAATGATTCAAAATGTCAATTGGATCGTGCCTCATGTTGAATAACCACTTTTTAAACCCTCACAGTGACCAAAATTGCCCTTTTTACAGAGTTTTGCTTACTCAGAAGCTTCAATTTTGACCAATTTCAGGCACAGAAATGACTTTAAACACACTTATTTTAGTTGAAAAAGTAATAATTCACATCTAACAGTAATTATGCAGTCAAAAGATTAAATGTTAAAATTTCATCAGAATTGACCATTTTGGGAACGTTCGACAGCTCCGCGGTCATCGTTTTTTGTCCGAAAATTGATTTTTTGGACTTTACCAAAAATGATTCAAAATGTCAATTGGATCGTGCCTCATGTTGAATAACCACTTTTTAAACCCTCACAGTGACCAAAATTGACATTTTTACAGAGTTTTTCTTACTCAGAAGCTTCAATTTTGATCAATTTCAGGCACAGAAATGACTTTAAACACACTTATTTTAGTTGAAAAAGTAATAATTCACATCCAACAGTAATTTGCAGTCAAAAGATTAAATGTTAAAATTTCATTAGAATTGACCATTTTGGGAACGTTCGACAGCTCCGCGGTCATCGTTTTTCGTCCGAAAATTGATTTTTTGGACTTTACCAAAAATGATTCAAAATGTCAATTGGATCGTGCCTCATGTTGAATAACCACTTTTTAAACCCTCACAGTGACCAAAATTGATATTTTTACAGAGTTTTGCTTACTCAGAAGCTTCAATTTTGACCAATTTCAGGCAGAGAAATGACTTTAAACACACTTATTTTAGTTGAAAAGGTAATAATTCACACCCAACAGTAATTTGCAGTCAAAAGATTAAATGTTAAAATTTCATCAGAATTGACCATTTTGGCAACGTTCAACAGCTCCGCGGTCATCGTTTTTTGTCCGAAAATTGATTTTTTGGACTTTACCAAAAATGATTCAAAATGTCAATTGGATCGTGCCTCATGTTGAATAACCACTTTTTAAACCCTCACAGTGACCAAAATTGCCATTTTTACAGAGTTTTGCTTACTCAGAAGCTTCAATTTTGACCAATTTCAGGCACAGAAATGACTTTAAACACACTTATTTTAGTTGAAAAGGTAATATTTCACATCCAACAGTACTTTGCAGTCAAAAGTTTAAATGTTAAAATTTCATCAGAATTGACCATTTT
The DNA here is from genome assembly GCF_964261635.1 of Lissotriton helveticus. Lineage (NCBI taxonomy): Eukaryota > Metazoa > Chordata > Amphibia > Caudata > Salamandridae > Lissotriton > Lissotriton helveticus. The sequence goes on from NW_027612068.1 coordinate 244,999, forward strand.
GGGAACGTTCGACAGCTCCGCGGACATCGTTTTTTGTCCGAAAATTGATTTTTTGGACTTTACCAAAAATGATTCAAAATGTCAATTGGATCGTGCCTCATGTTGAATAACCACTTTTTAAACCCTCACATGACCAAAATTTACATTTTTACAGAGTTTTGCTTACTCAGAAGCTTCAATTTTGACCAATTTCAGGCAGAGAAATGACTTTAAACACACTTATTTTAGTTGAAAAGGTAATAATTCACATCCAACAGTAATTATGCAGTCAAAAGATTAAATGTTAAAATTTCATCAGAATTGACCATTTTGGGAACGTTCGACAGCTCCGCGGTCATCGTTTTTTGTCCGAAAATTGATTTTTTGGACTTTATCAAAAATGATTCAAAATGTCAATTGGATCGTGCCTCATGTTGAATAACAACTTTTTAAACCCTCACAGTGACCAAAATTGACATTTTTACAGAGTTTTGCTTACTCAGAAGCTTCAATTTTGACCAATTTCAGGCAGAGAAATGACTTTAAACACACTTATTTTAGTTGAAAAGGTAATAATTCACATCCAACAGTAATTTGCAGTCAAAAGATTAAATGTTAATATTTCATCAGAATTGACCATTTTGGGAACGTTTGACAGCTCCGCGGTCATCGTTTTTTGTCCGAAAATTGATTTTTTGGACTTTACCAAAAATGATTCAAAATGTCAATTGGATCGTGCCTCATGTTGAATAACTTCTTTTTAAACCCTCACAGTGACCAAAATTGCAATTTTTACAGAGTTTTGCTCACTCAGAAGCTTCAATTTTGACCAATTTCAGGCAGAGAAATGACTTTAAACACACTTATTTTAGTTGAAAAGGTAATAATTCACATCCAACAGTAATTTGCAGTCAAAAGATTAAATGTTAAAATTTCATCAGAATTGACCATTTTGGGAACGTTCGACAGCTCCGCGGTCATCGTTTTTCGTCCGAAAATTGATTTTTTGGACTTTACCAAAAATGATTCAAAATGTCAATTGGATCGTGCCTCATGTTGAATAACCACTTTTTAAACCCTCACAGTGACCAAAATTGCCATTTTTACAGAGTTTTGCTTACTCAGAAGCTTCAATTTTGACCAATTTCAGGCAGAGAAATTACTTTAAACACACTTATTTTAGTTGAAAAAGTAATAATTCATATCCAACAGTAATTTGCAGTCAAAAGATTAAATGTTAAAATTTCATCAGAATTGACCATTTTGGGAACGTTCGACAGCTCCGCGGTCATCGTTTTTTGTCTGAAAATTGATTTTTTGGACTTTACCAAAAATGATTCAAAATGTCAATTGGATCGTGCCTCATGTTGAATAACCACTTTTTAAACCCTCACAGTGACCAAAATTGACATTTTTACAGAGTTTTGCTTACTCAGAAGCTTCAATTTTGACCAATTTCAGGCAGAGAAATGACTTTAAACACACTTATTTTAGTTGAAAAGGTAATATTTCACATCCAACAGTACTTTGCAGTCAAAAGATCAAATGTTAAAATTTCATCAGAATTGACCATTTTGGGAACGTTCGACAGCTCCGCGGTCATCGTTTTTCGTCCGAAAATTGATTTTTTGGACTTTACCAAAAATGATTCAAAATGTCAATTGGATCGTGCCTCATGTTGAATAACCACTTTTTAAACCCTCACAGTGACCAAAATTGCCATTTTTACAGAGTTTTGCTTACTCAGAAGCTTCAATTTTGACCAATTTCAGGCACAAAAATGACTTTAAACACACTTATTTTAGTTGAAAAAGTAATAATTCACATCCAACAGTGATTTGCAGTCAAAAGATTAAATGTTAAAATTTCATTAGAATTGACAATTTTGGGAACGTTCGACAGCTCCGCGGTCATCGTTTTTTGTCCGAAAATTGATTTTTTGGACTTTACCAAAAATGATTCAAAATGTCAATTGGATCGTGCCTCATGTTGAATAACCACTTTTTAAACCCTCACAGTGACCAAAATTGACATTTTTACAGAGTTTTGCTTACTCAGAAGCTTCAATTTTGACCAATTTCAGGCAGAGAAATGACTTTAAACACACTTATTTTAGTTGAAAAGGTAATAATTCATATCCAACAGTAATTTGCAGTCAAAAGATTAAATGTTAAAATTTCCTCAGAATTGACCATTTTGGGAACGTTCGACAGCTCCGCGGTCATCGTTTTTTGTCCGAAAATTGATTTTTTGGACTTTATCAAAAATGATTCAAAATGTCAATTGGATCGTGCCTCATGTTGAATAACCACTTTTTAAACCCTCACAGTGACCAAAATTGCCCTTTTTACAGAGTTTTGCTTACTCAGAAGCTTCAATTTTGACCAATTTCAGGCACAGAAATGACTTTAAACACACTTATTTTAGTTGAAAAAGTAATAATTCACATCTAACAGTAATTATGCAGTCAAAAGATTAAATGTTAAAATTTCATCAGAATTGACCATTTTGGGAACGTTCGACAGCTCCGCGGTCATCGTTTTTTGTCCGAAAATAGATTTTTTGGACTTTACCAAAAATGATTCAAAATGTCAATTGGATCGTGCCTCATGTTGAATAACCACTTTTTAAGCCCTCACAGTGACCAAAATTGCCATTTTTACAGAGTTTTGCTTACTCAGAAGCTTCAATTTTGACCAATATTAGGCAGAGAAATGACTTTAAACACACTTATTTTAGTTAAAAAAGTAATAATTCACATCCAACAGTAATTTGCAGTCAAAAGATTAAATGTTAAAATTTCATCAGAATTGACCATTTTGGGAACGTTCGACAGCTCCGCAGTCATCGTTTTTTGTCCGAAAATTGATTTTTTGGACTTTACCAAAAATGATTCAAAATGTCAATTGGATCGTGCCTCATGTTGAATAACCACTTTTTAAACCCTCACAGTGACCAAAATTGCCATTTTTACAGAGTTTTGCTTACTCAGAAGCTTCAATTTTGACCAATTTCAGGCACAGAAATGACTTTAAACACACTTATTTTAGTTGAAAAGGTAATAATTCACATCCAACAGTACTTTGCAGTCAAAAGATTAAATGTTAACATTTCATCAGAATTGACCATTTTGGGAACGTTCGACAGCTCCGCGGTCATCGTTTTTTGTCCGAAAATTGATTTTTTGGACTTTACCAAAAATGATTCAAAATGTCAATTGGATCGTGCCTCATGTTGAATAACCACTTTTTAAACCCTCACAGTGACCAAAATTGACATTTTTACAGAGTTTTTCTTACTCAGAAGCTTCAATTTTGACCAATTTCAGGCACAGAAATGACTTTAAACACACTTATTTTAGTTGAAAAAGTAATAATTCACATCCAACAGTAATTTGCAGTCAAAAGATTAAATGTTAAAATTTCATTAGAATTGACCATTTTGGGAACGTTCGACAGCTCCGCGGTCATCGTTTTTCGTCCGAAAATTGATTTTTTGGACTTTACCAAAAATGATTCAAAATGTCAATTGGATCGTGCCTCATGTTGAATAACCACTTTTTAAACCCTCACAGTGACCAAAATTGATATTTTTACAGAGTTTTGCTTACTCAGAAGCTTCAATTTTGACCAATTTCAGGCAGAGAAATGACTTTAAACACACTTATTTTAGTTGAAAAGGTAATAATTCACATCCAACAGTAATTTGCAGTCAAAAGATTAAATGTTAAAATTTCATCAGAATTGACCATTTTGGCAACGTTCAACAGCTCCGCGGTCATCGTTTTTTGTCCGAAAATTGATTTTTTGGACTTTACCAAAAATGATTCAAAATGTCAATTGGATCGTGCCTCATGTTGAATAACCACTTTTTAAACCCTCACAGTGACCAAAATTGCCATTTTTACAGAGTTTTGCTTACTCAGAAGCTTCAATTTTGACCAATTTCAGGCACAGAAATGACTTTAAACACACTTATTTTAGTTGAAAAGGTAATATTTCACATCCAACAGTACTTTGCAGTCAAAAGTTTAAATGTTAAAATTTCATCAGAATTGACCATTTTGGGAACGTTCGACAGCTCCGCGGACATCGTTTTTTGTCCGAAAATTGATTTTTTGGACTTTACCAAAAATGATTCAAAATGTCAATTGGATCGTGCCTCATGTTGAATAACCACTTTTTAAACCCTCACATGACCAAAATTTACATTTTTACAGAGTTTTGCTTACTCAGAAGCTTCAATTTTGACCAATTTCAGGCAGAGAAATGACTTTAAACACACTTATTTTAGTTGAAAAGGTAATAATTCACATCCAACAGTAATTATGCAGTCAAAAGATTAAATGTTAAAATTTCATCAGAATTGACCATTTTGGGAACGTTCGACAGCTCCGCGGTCATCGTTTTTTGTCCGAAAATTGATTTTTTGGACTTTATCAAAAATGATTCAAAATGTCAATTGGATCGTGCCTCATGTTGAATAACAACTTTTTAAACCCTCACAGTGACCAAAATTGACATTTTTACAGAGTTTTGCTTACTCAGAAGCTTCAATTTTGACCAATTTCAGGCAGAGAAATGACTTTAAACACACTTATTTTAGTTGAAAAGGTAATAATTCACATCCAACAGTAATTTGCAGTCAAAAGATTAAATGTTAATATTTCATCAGAATTGACCATTTTGGGAACGTTTGACAGCTCCGCGGTCATCGTTTTTTGTCCGAAAATTGATTTTTTGGACTTTACCAAAAATGATTCAAAATGTCAATTGGATCGTGCCTCATGTTGAATAACTTCTTTTTAAACCCTCACAGTGACCAAAATTGCAATTTTTACAGAGTTTTGCTCACTCAGAAGCTTCAATTTTGACCAATTTCAGGCAGAGAAATGACTTTAAACACACTTATTTTAGTTGAAAAGGTAATAATTCACATCCAACAGTAATTTGCAGTCAAAAGATTAAATGTTAAAATTTCATCAGAATTGACCATTTTGGGAACGTTCGACAGCTCCGCGGTCATCGTTTTTTGTCCGAAAATTGATTTTTTGGACTTTACCAAAAATGATTCAAAATGTCAATTGGATCGTGCCTCATGTTGAATAACCACTTTTTAAACCCTCACAGTGACCAAAATTGCCATTTTTACAGAGTTTTGCTTACTCAGAAGCTTCAATTTTGACCAATTTCAGGCACAGAAATGACTTTAAACACACTTATTTTAGTTGAAAAAGTAATAATTCACATCCAACAGTAATTTGCAGTCAAAAGATTAAATGTTAAAATTTCATTAGAATTGACCATTTTGGGAACGTTCGACAGCTCCGCGGTCATCGTTTTTCGTCCGAAAATTGATTTTTTGGACTTTACCAAAAATGATTCAAAATGTCAATTGGATCGTGCCTCATGTTGAATAACCACTTTTTAAACCCTCACAGTGACCAAAATTGATATTTTTACAGAGTTTTGCTTACTCAGAAGCTTCAATTTTGACCAATTTCAGGCAGAGAAATGACTTTAAACACACTTATTTTAGTTGAAAAGGTAATAATTCACATCCAACAGTAATTTGCAGTCAAAAGATTAAATGTTAAAATTTCATCAGAATTGACCATTTTGGCAACGTTCAACAGCTCCGCGGTCATCGTTTTTTGTCCGAAAATTGATTTTTTGGACTTTACCAAAAATGATTCAAAATGTCAATTGGATCGTGCCTCATGTTGAATAACCACTTTTTAAACCCTCACATGACCAAAATTTACATTTTTACAGAGTTTTGCTTACTCAGAAGCTTCAATTTTGACCAATTTCAGGCAGAGAAATGACTTTAAACACACTTATTTTAGTTGAAAAGGTAATAATTCACATCCAACAGTAATTTGCAGTCAAAAGATTAAACGTTAAAATTTCATCAGAATTGACTATTTTGGGAACGTTCGACAGCTCCGCGGTCATCGTTTTTTGTCCGAAAATGGATTTTTTGGACTTTACCAAAAATGATTCAAAATGTCAATTGGATCGTGCCTCATGTTGAATAACCACTTTTTAAACCCTCACAGTGACCAAAATTGCCATTTTTACAGAGTTTTGCTTACTCAGAAGCTTCAATTTTGACCAATTTCAGGCAGAGAAATGACTTTAAACACACTTACTTTAGTTAAAAAAGTAATAATTCGCATCCAACAGTAATTTGCAGTCAAAAGATTAAATGTTAATATTTCATCAAAATTGACCATTTTGGGAACGTTTGACAGCTCCGCGGTCATCGTTTTTTGTCCGAAAATTGATTTTTTGGACTTTACAAAAAATGATTCAAAATGTCAATTGGATCGTGCCTCATGTTGAATAACCACTTTTTAAACCCTCACAGTGACCAAAATTGACATTTTTACAGAGTTTTGCTTACTGAGAAGCTTCAATTTTGACCAATTTCAGGCAGAGAAATGACTTTAAACACACTTATTTTAGTTGAAAAGGTAATAATTCACATCCAACAGTAATTTGCAGTCAAAAGATTAAACGTTAAAATTTCATCAGAATTGACCATTTTGGGAACGTTCGACAGCTCCGCGGTCATCGTTTTTTGTCCGAAAATGGATTTTTTGGACTTTACCAAAAATGATTCAAAATGTCAATTGGATCGTGCCTCATGTTGAATAACCACTTTTTAAACCCTCACAGTGACCAAAATTGCCATTTTTACAGAGTTTTGCTTACTCAGAAGCTTCAATTTTGACCAATTTCAGGCAGAGAAATGACTTTAAACACACTTATTTTAGTTAAAAAAGTAATAATTCGCATCCAACAGTAATTTGCAGTCAAAAGATTAAATGTTAATATTTCATCAAAATTGACCATTTTTACAGAGTTTTGCTTACTCAGAAGCTTCAATTTTGACCAATTTCAGGCAGAGAAATGACTTTAAACACACTTATTTTAGTTGAAAAGGTAATAATTCACATCCAACAGTAATTTGCAGTCAAAAGATTAAATGTTAAAATTTCATCAGAATTGACCATTTTGGGAACGTTCGACAGCTCCGCGGTCATCGTTTTTTGTCCGAAAATTGATTTTTTGGACTTTACCAAAAATGATTCAAAATGTCAATTGGATCGTGCCTCATGTTGAATAACCACTTTTTAAACCCTCACAGTGACCAAAATTGCCATTTTTACAGAGTTTTGCTTACTCAGAAGCTTCAATTTTGACCAATTTCAGGCAGAGAAATGACTTTAAACACACTTATTTTTGTTAAATAGTAATAATTCACATCCAACAGTAATTTGCAGTCAAAAGATTAAATGTTAAAATTTCATCAGAATTGACCATTTTGGGAACGTTCGACAGCTCCGCGGTCATCGTTTTTTGTCCGAAAATGGATTTTTTGGACTTTACCAAAAATGATTCAAAATGTCAATTGGATCGTGCCTCATGTTGAATAACCACTTTTTAAACCCTCACAGTGACCAAAATTGCCATTTTTACAGAGTTTTGCTTACTCAGAAGCTTCAATTTTAACCAATTTCAGGCACAGAAATGACTTTAAACACACTTATTTTAGTTGAAAAAGTAATAATTCACATCCAACAGTAATTTGCAGTCAAAAGATTAAATGTTAAAATTTCATCAGAATTGACCATTTTGGGAACGTTCGACAGCTCCGCGGTCATCGTTTTTCGTCCGAAAATGGATTTTTTGGACTTTACCAAAAATGATTCAAAATGTCAATTGGATCGTGCCTCATGTTGAATAACCACTTTTTAAACCCTCACAGTGACCAAAATTGACATTTTTACAGAGTTTTGCTTACTCAGAAGCCTCAATTTTGACCAATTTCAGGCAGAGAAATGACTTTAAACACACTTATTTTAGTTGAAAAGGTAATAATTCACATCCAACAGTAATTTGCAGTCAAAAGATTAAATGTTAAAAATTCATCAGAATTGACCATTTTGGGAACGTTCGACAGCTCCGCGGTCATCGTTTTTTGTCCGAAAATTGATTTTTTGGACTTTACCAAAAATGATTCAAAATGTCAATTGGATCGTGCCTCATGTTGAATAACCACTTTTTAAACCCTCACAGTGACCAAAATTGACATTTTTACAGAGTTTTGCTTACTCAGAAGCCTCAATTTTGACCAATTTCAGGCAGAGAAATGACTTTAAACACACTTATTTTAGTTGAAAAGGTAATAATTCACATCCAACAGTAATTTGCAGTCAAAAGATTAAATGTTAAAAATTCATCAGAATTGACCATTTTGGGAACGTTCGACAGCTCCGCGGTCATCGTTTTTTGTCCGAAAATTGATTTTTTGGACTTTACCAAAAATGATTCAAAATGTCAATTGGATCGTGCCTCATGTTGAATAACCACTTTTTAAACCCTCACAGTGACCAAAATTGCCATTTTTACAGAGTTTTTCTTACACAGAAGCTTCAATTTTGACCAATTTCAGGCACAGAAATGACTTTAAACACACTTATTTTAGTTGAAAAAGTAATAATTCACATCCAACAGTAATTATGCAGTCAAAAGATTAAATGTTAAAATTTCATCAGAATTGACCATTTTGGGAACGTTCGACAGCTCCGCGGTCATCGTTTTTTGTCCGAAAATTGATTTTTTGGACTTTACCAAAAATGATTCAAAATGTCAATTGGATCGTGCCTCATGTTGAATAACCACTTTTTAAACCCTCACATTGACCAAAATTGCCATTTTTACAGAGTTTTGCTTACTCAGAAGCTTCAATTTTGACCAATTTCAGGCACAGAAATGACTTTAAACACACCTATTTTAGTTGAAAAAGTAATAATTCACATCCAACAGTAATTATGCAGTCAAAAGATTAAATGTTAAAATTTCATCAGAATTGACCATTTTGGGAACGTTCGACAGCTCCGCGGTCATCGTTTTTTGTCCGAAAATTGATTTTTTGGACTTTATCAAAAATGATTCAAAATGTCAATTGGATCGTGCCTCATGTTGAATAACAACTTTTTAAACCCTCACAGTGACCAAAATTGACATTTTTACAGAGTTTTGCTTACTCAGAAGCTTCAATTTTGATCAATTTCAGGCAGAGAAATGACTTTAAACACACTTATTTTAGTTGAAAAGGTAATAATTCACATCCAACAGTAATTTGCAGTCAAAAGATTAAATGTTAATATTTCATCAGAATTGACCATTTTGGGAACGTTTGACAGCTCCGCGGTCATCGTTTTTTGTCCGAAAATTGATTTTTTGGACTTTACCAAAAATGATTCAAAATGTCAATTGGATCGTGCCTCATGTTGAATAACCACTTTTTAAACCCTCACATTGACCAAAATTGCCATTTTTACAGAGTTTTGCTTACTCAGAAGCTTCAATTTTGACCAATTTCAGGCACAGAAATGACTTTAAACACACCTATTTTAGTTGAAAAAGTAATAATTCACATCCAACAGTAATTATGCAGTCAAAAGATTAAATGTTAAAATTTCATCAGAATTGACCATTTTGGGAACGTTCGACAGCTCCGCGGTCATCGTTTTTTGTCCGAAAATTGATTTTTTGGACTTTACCAAAAATGATTCAAAATGTCAATTGGATCGTGCCTCATGTTGAATAACAACTTTTTAAACCCTCACAGTGACCAAAATTGACATTTTTACAGAGTTTTGCTTACTCAGAAGCTTCAATTTTGATCAATTTCAGGCAGAGAAATGACTTTAAACACACTTATTTTAGTTGAAAAGGTAATAATTCACATCCAACAGTAATTTGCAGTCAAAAGATTAAATGTTAATATTTCATCAGAATTGACCATTTTGGGAACGTTTGACAGCTCCGCGGTCATCGTTTTTTGTCCGAAAATTGATTTTTTGGACTTTACCAAAAATGATTCAAAATGTCAATTGGATCGTGCCTCATGTTGAATAACTTCTTTTTAAACCCTCACAGTGACCAAAATTGCAATTTTTACAGAGTTTTGCTCACTCAGAAGCTTCAATTTTGACCAATTTCAGGCAGAGAAATGACTTTAAACACACTTATTTTAGTTGAAAAGATAATAATTCACATCCAACAGTAATTTGCAGTCAAAAGATTAAATGTTAAAATTTCATCAGAATTGACCATTTTGGGAACGTTCGACAGCTCCGCGGTCATCGTTTTTTGTCCGAAAATTGATTTTTTGGACTTTACCAAAAATGATTCAAAATGTCAATTGGATCGTGCCTCATGTTGAATAACCACTTTTTAAACCCTCACAGTGACCAAAATTGCCATTTTTACAGAGTTTTGCTTACTCAGAAGCTTCAATTTTGACCAATTTCAGGCACAGAAATGACTTTAAACACACTTATTTTAGTTGAAAAAGTAATAATTCACATCCAACAGTAATTATGCAGTCAAAAGATTAAATGTTAAAATTTCATCAGAATTGACCATTTTGGGAAAGTTCGACAGCTCCGCGGTCATCGTTTTTCGTCCGAAAATTGATTTTTTGGACTTTACCAAAAATGATTCAAAATGTCAATTGGATCGTGCCTCATGTTGAATAACCACTTTTTAAACCCTCACAGTGACCAAAATTGCCATTTTTACAGAGTTTTGCTTACTCAGAAGCTTCAATTTTGACCAATTTCAGGCAGAGAAATTACTTTAAACACACTTATTTTAGTTGAAAAAGTAATAATTCATATCCAACAGTAATTTGCAGTCAAAAGATTAAATGTTAAAATTTCATCAGAATTGACCATTTTGGGAACGTTCGACAGCTCCGCGGTCATCGTTTTTTGTCCGAAAATTGATTTTTTGGACTTTACCAAAAATGATTCAAAATGTCAATTGGATCGTGCCTCATGTTGAATAACCACTTTTTAAACCCTCACAGTGACCAAAATTGACATTTTTACAGAGTTTTGCTTACTCAGAAGCTTCAATTTTGACCAATTTCAGGCAGAGAAATGACTTTAAACACACTTATTTTAGTTGAAAAGGTAATATTTCACATCCAACAGTACTTTGCAGTCAAAAGATCAAATGTTAAAATTTCATCAGAATTGACCATTTTGGGAACGTTCGACAGCTCCGCGGTCATCGTTTTTCGTCCGAAAATTGATTTTTTGGACTTTACCAAAAATGATTCAAAATGTCAATTGGATCGTGCCTCATGTTGAATAACCACTTTTTAAACCCTCACAGTGACCAAAATTGCCATTTTTACAGAGTTTTGCTTACTCAGAAGCTTCAATTTTGACCAATTTCAGGCACAAAAATGACTTTAAACACACTTATTTTAGTTGAAAAAGTAATAATTCACATCCAACAGTGATTTGCAGTCAAAAGATTAAATGTTAAAATTTCATTAGAATTGACAATTTTGGGAACGTTCGACAGCTCCGCGGTCATCGTTTTTTGTCCGAAAATTGATTTTTTGGACTTTACCAAAAATGATTCAAAATGTCAATTGGATCGTGCCTCATGTTGAATAACCACTTTTTAAACCCTCACAGTGACCAAAATTGACATTTTTACAGAGTTTTGCTTACTCAGAAGCTTCAATTTTGACCAATTTCAGGCAGAGAAATGACTTTAAACACACTTATTTTAGTTGAAAAGGTAATAATTCATATCCAACAGTAATTTGCAGTCAAAAGATTAAATGTTAAAATTTCCTCAGAATTGACCATTTTGGGAACGTTCGACAGCTCCGCGGTCATCGTTTTTTGTCCGAAAATTGATTTTTTGGACTTTATCAAAAATGATTCAAAATGTCAATTGGATCGTGCCTCATGTTGAATAACCACTTTTTAAACCCTCACAGTGACCAAAATTGCCCTTTTTACAGAGTTTTGCTTACTCAGAAGCTTCAATTTTGACCAATTTCAGGCACAGAAATGACTTTAAACACACTTATTTTAGTTGAAAAAGTAATAATTCACATCTAACAGTAATTATGCAGTCAAAAGATTAAATGTTAAAATTTCATCAGAATTGACCATTTTGGGAACGTTCGACAGCTCCGCGGTCATCGTTTTTTGTCCGAAAATTGATTTTTTGGACTTTACCAAAAATGATTCAAAATGTCAATTGGATCGTGCCTCATGTTGAATAACCACTTTTTAAGCCCTCACAGTGACCAAAATTGCCATTTTTACAGAGTTTTGCTTACTCAGAAGCTTCAATTTTGACCAATATTAGGCAGAGAAATGACTTTAAACACACTTATTTTAGTTAAAAAAGTAATAATTCACATCCAACAGTAATTTGCAGTCAAAAGATTAAATGTTAAAATTTCATCAGAATTGACCATTTTGGGAACGTTCGACAGCTCCGCGGTCATCGTTTTTCGTCCGAAAATAGATTTTTGGGACTTTACCAAAAATGATTCAAAATGTCAATTGGATCGTGCCTCATGTTGAATAACCTCTTTTTAAACCCTCACAGTGACCAAAATTGACATTTTTACAGAGTTTTGCTTACTCAGAAGCTTCAATTTTGACCAATTTCAGGCAGAGAAATGACTTTAAACACACTTATTTTAGTTGAAAAGGTAATAATTCACATCCAACAGTAATTTGCAGTCAAAAGATTAAATGTTAAAATTTCATCAGAATTGACCATTTTGGGAACGTTCGACAGCTCCGCGGTCATCGTTTTTTGTCCGAAAATTGATTTTTTGGACTTTACCCAAAATGATTCAAAATGTCAATCGGGTCGTGCCTCATGTTGAATAACCACATTTTAAACCCTCACAGTGACCAAAATTGCCATTTTTACAGAGTTTTGCTTACTCAGAAGCTTCAATTTTGACCAATTTCAGGCACAAAAATGACTTTAAACACACTTATTTTAGTTGAAAAAGTAATAATTCACATCCAACAGTGATTTGCAGTCAAAAGATTAAATGTTAAAATTTCATTAGAATTGACAATTTTGGGAACGTTCGACAGCTCCGCGGTCATCGTTTTTTGTCCGAAAATTGATTTTTTGGACTTTACCAAAAATGATTCAAAATGTCAATTGGATCGTGCCTCATGTTGAATAACCACTTTTTAAACCCTCACAGTGACCAAAATTGACATTTTTACAGAGTTTTGCTTACTCAGAAGCTTCAATTTTGACCAATTTCAGGCAGAGAAATGACTTTAAACACACTTATTTTAGTTGAAAAGGTAATAATTCATATCCAACAGTAATTTGCAGTCAAAAGATTAAATGTTAAAATTTCCTCAGAATTGACCATTTTGGGAACGTTCGACAGCTCCGCGGTCATCGTTTTTTGTCCGAAAATTGATTTTTTGGACTTTATCAAAAATGATTCAAAATGTCAATTGGATCGTGCCTCATGTTGAATAACCACTTTTTAAACCCTCACAGTGACCAAAATTGCCCTTTTTACAGAGTTTTGCTTACTCAGAAGCTTCAATTTTGACCAATTTCAGGCACAGAAATGACTTTAAACACACTTATTTTAGTTGAAAAAGTAATAATTCACATCTAACAGTAATTATGCAGTCAAAAGATTAAATGTTAAAATTTCATCAGAATTGACCATTTTGGGAACGTTCGACAGCTCCGCGGTCATCGTTTTTTGTCCGAAAATTGATTTTTTGGACTTTACCAAAAATGATTCAAAATGTCAATTGGATCGTGCCTCATGTTGAATAACCACTTTTTAAACCCTCACAGTGACCAAAATTGACATTTTTACAGAGTTTTTCTTACTCAGAAACTTCAATTTTGATCAATTTCAGGCACAGAAATGACTTTAAACACACTTATTTTAGTTGAAAAAGTAATAATTCACATCCAACAGTAATTTGCAGTCAAAAGATTAAATGTTAAAATTTCATTAGAATTGACCATTTTGGGAACGTTCGACAGCTCCGCGGTCATCGTTTTTCGTCCGAAAATTGATTTTTTGGACTTTACCAAAAATGATTCAAAATGTCAATTGGATCGTGCCTCATGTTGAATAACCACTTTTTAAACCCTCACAGTGACCAAAATTGATATTTTTACAGAGTTTTGCTTACTCAGAAGCTTCAATTTTGACCAATTTCAGGCAGAGAAATGACTTTAAACACACTTATTTTAGTTGAAAAGGTAATAATTCACATCCAACAGTAATTTGCAGTCAAAAGATTAAATGTTAAAATTTCATCAGAATTGACCATTTTGGCAACGTTCAACAGCTCCGCGGTCATCGTTTTTTGTCCGAAAATTGATTTTTTGGACTTTACCAAAAATGATTCAAAATGTCAATTGGATCGTGCCTCATGTTGAATAACCACTTTTTAAACCCTCACAGTGACCAAAATTGCCATTTTTACAGAGTTTTGCTTACTCAGAAGCTTCAATTTTGACCAATTTCAGGCACAGAAATGACTTTAAACACACTTATTTTAGTTGAAAAGGTAATATTTCACATCCAACAGTACTTTGCAGTCAAAAGTTTAAATGTTAAAATTTCATCAGAATTGACCATTTTGGGAACGTTCGACAGCTCCGCGGACATCGTTTTTTGTCCGAAAATTGATTTTTTGGACTTTACCAAAAATGATTCAAAATGTCAATTGGATCGTGCCTCATGTTGAATAACCACTTTTTAAACCCTCACATGACCAAAATTTACATTTTTACAGAGTTTTGCTTACTCAGAAGCTTCAATTTTGACCAATTTCAGGCAGAGAAATGACTTTAAACACACTTATTTTAGTTGAAAAGGTAATAATTCACATCCAACAGTAATTATGCAGTCAAAAGATTAAATGTTAAAATTTCATCAGAATTGACCATTTTGGGAACGTTCGACAGCTCCGCGGTCATCGTTTTTTGTCCGAAAATTGATTTTTTGGACTTTATCAAAAATGATTCAAAATGTCAATTGGATCGTGCCTCATGTTGAATAACAACTTTTTAAACCCTCACAGTGACCAAAATTGACATTTTTACAGAGTTTTGCTTACTCAGAAGCTTCAATTTTGACCAATTTCAGGCAGAGAAATGACTTTAAACACACTTATTTTAGTTGAAAAGGTAATAATTCACATCCAACAGTAATTTGCAGTCAAAAGATTAAATGTTAATATTTCATCAGAATTGACCATTTTGGGAACGTTTGACAGCTCCGCGGTCATCGTTTTTTGTCCGAAAATTGATTTTTTGGACTTTACCAAAAATGATTCAAAATGTCAATTGGATCGTGCCTCATGTTGAATAACTTCTTTTTAAACCCTCACAGTGACCAAAATTGCAATTTTTACAGAGTTTTGCTCACTCAGAAGCTTCAATTTTGACCAATTTCAGGCAGAGAAATGACTTTAAACACACTTATTTTAGTTGAAAAGGTAATAATTCACATCCAACAGTAATTTGCAGTCAAAAGATTAAATGTTAAAATTTCATCAGAATTGACCATTTTGGGAACGTTCGACAGCTCCGCGGTCATCGTTTTTCGTCCGAAAATTGATTTTTTGGACTTTACCAAAAATGATTCAAAATGTCAATTGGATCGTGCCTCATGTTGAATAACCACTTTTTAAACCCTCACAGTGACCAAAATTGCCATTTTTACAGAGTTTTGCTTACTCAGAAGCTTCAATTTTGACCAATTTCAGGCAGAGAAATTACTTTAAACACACTTATTTTAGTTGAAAAAGTAATAATTCATATCCAACAGTAATTTGCAGTCAAAAGATTAAATGTTAAAATTTCATCAGAATTGACCATTTTGGGAACGTTCGACAGCTCCGCGGTCATCGTTTTTTGTCTGAAAATTGATTTTTTGGACTTTACCAAAAATGATTCAAAATGTCAATTGGATCGTGCCTCATGTTGAATAACCACTTTTTAAACCCTCACAGTGACCAAAATTGACATTTTTACAGAGTTTTGCTTACTCAGAAGCTTCAATTTTGACCAATTTCAGGCAGAGAAATGACTTTAAACACACTTATTTTAGTTGAAAAGGTAATATTTCACATCCAACAGTACTTTGCAGTCAAAAGATCAAATGTTAAAATTTCATCAGAATTGACCATTTTGGGAACGTTCGACAGCTCCGCGGTCATCGTTTTTCGTCCGAAAATTGATTTTTTGGACTTTACCAAAAATGATTCAAAATGTCAATTGGATCGTGCCTCATGTTGAATAACCACTTTTTAAACCCTCACAGTGACCAAAATTGCCATTTTTACAGAGTTTTGCTTACTCAGAAGCTTCAATTTTGACCAATTTCAGGCACAAAAATGACTTTAAACACACTTATTTTAGTTGAAAAAGTAATAATTCACATCCAACAGTGATTTGCAGTCAAAAGATTAAATGTTAAAATTTCATTAGAATTGACAATTTTGGGAACGTTCGACAGCTCCGCGGTCATCGTTTTTTGTCCGAAAATTGATTTTTTGGACTTTACCAAAAATGATTCAAAATGTCAATTGGATCGTGCCTCATGTTGAATAACCACTTTTTAAACCCTCACAGTGACCAAAATTGACATTTTTACAGAGTTTTGCTTACTCAGAAGCTTCAATTTTGACCAATTTCAGGCAGAGAAATGACTTTAAACACACTTATTTTAGTTGAAAAGGTAATAATTCATATCCAACAGTAATTTGCAGTCAAAAGATTAAATGTTAAAATTTCCTCAGAATTGACCATTTTGGGAACGTTCGACAGCTCCGCGGTCATCGTTTTTTGTCCGAAAATTGATTTTTTGGACTTTATCAAAAATGATTCAAAATGTCAATTGGATCGTGCCTCATGTTGAATAACCACTTTTTAAACCCTCACAGTGACCAAAATTGCCCTTTTTACAGAGTTTTGCTTACTCAGAAGCTTCAATTTTGACCAATTTCAGGCACAGAAATGACTTTAAACACACTTATTTTAGTTGAAAAAGTAATAATTCACATCTAACAGTAATTATGCAGTCAAAAGATTAAATGTTAAAATTTCATCAGAATTGACCATTTTGGGAACGTTCGACAGCTCCGCGGTCATCGTTTTTTGTCCGAAAATAGATTTTTTGGACTTTACCAAAAATGATTCAAAATGTCAATTGGATCGTGCCTCATGTTGAATAACCACTTTTTAAGCCCTCACAGTGACCAAAATTGCCATTTTTACAGAGTTTTGCTTACTCAGAAGCTTCAATTTTGACCAATATTAGGCAGAGAAATGACTTTAAACACACTTATTTTAGTTAAAAAAGTAATAATTCACATCCAACAGTAATTTGCAGTCAAAAGATTAAATGTTAAAATTTCATCAGAATTGACCATTTTGGGAACGTTCGACAGCTCCGCAGTCATCGTTTTTTGTCCGAAAATTGATTTTTTGGACTTTACCAAAAATGATTCAAAATGTCAATTGGATCGTGCCTCATGTTGAATAACCACTTTTTAAACCCTCACAGTGACCAAAATTGCCATTTTTACAGAGTTTTGCTTACTCAGAAGCTTCAATTTTGACCAATTTCAGGCACAGAAATGACTTTAAACACACTTATTTTAGTTGAAAAGGTAATAATTCACATCCAACAGTACTTTGCAGTCAAAAGATTAAATGTTAACATTTCATCAGAATTGACCATTTTGGGAACGTTCGACAGCTCCGCGGTCATCGTTTTTTGTCCGAAAATTGATTTTTTGGACTTTACCAAAAATGATTCAAAATGTCAATTGGATCGTGCCTCATGTTGAATAACCACTTTTTAAACCCTCACAGTGACCAAAATTGACATTTTTACAGAGTTTTTCTTACTCAGAAGCTTCAATTTTGACCAATTTCAGGCACAGAAATGACTTTAAACACACTTATTTTAGTTGAAAAAGTAATAATTCACATCCAACAGTAATTTGCAGTCAAAAGATTAAATGTTAAAATTTCATTAGAATTGACCATTTTGGGAACGTTCGACAGCTCCGCGGTCATCGTTTTTCGTCCGAAAATTGATTTTTTGGACTTTACCAAAAATGATTCAAAATGTCAATTGGATCGTGCCTCATGTTGAATAACCACTTTTTAAACCCTCACAGTGACCAAAATTGATATTTTTACAGAGTTTTGCTTACTCAGAAGCTTCAATTTTGACCAATTTCAGGCAGAGAAATGACTTTAAACACACTTATTTTAGTTGAAAAGGTAATAATTCACATCCAACAGTAATTTGCAGTCAAAAGATTAAATGTTAAAATTTCATCAGAATTGACCATTTTGGCAACGTTCAACAGCTCCGCGGTCATCGTTTTTTGTCCGAAAATTGATTTTTTGGACTTTACCAAAAATGATTCAAAATGTCAATTGGATCGTGCCTCATGTTGAATAACCACTTTTTAAACCCTCACAGTGACCAAAATTGCCATTTTTACAGAGTTTTGCTTACTCAGAAGCTTCAATTTTGACCAATTTCAGGCACAGAAATGACTTTAAACACACTTATTTTAGTTGAAAAGGTAATATTTCACATCCAACAGTACTTTGCAGTCAAAAGTTTAAATGTTAAAATTTCATCAGAATTGACCATTTTGGGAACGTTCGACAGCTCCGCGGACATCGTTTTTTGTCCGAAAATTGATTTTTTGGACTTTACCAAAAATGATTCAAAATGTCAATTGGATCGTGCCTCATGTTGAATAACCACTTTTTAAACCCTCACATGACCAAAATTTACATTTTTACAGAGTTTTGCTTACTCAGAAGCTTCAATTTTGACCAATTTCAGGCAGAGAAATGACTTTAAACACACTTATTTTAGTTGAAAAGGTAATAATTCACATCCAACAGTAATTTGCAGTCAAAAGATTAAATGTTAATATTTCATCAGAATTGACCATTTTGGGAACGTTTGACAGCTCCGCGGTCATCGTTTTTTGTCCGAAAATTGATTTTTTGGACTTTACCAAAAATGATTCAAAATGTCAATTGGATCGTGCCTCATGTTGAATAACTTCTTTTTAAACCCTCACAGTGACCAAAATTGCAATTTTTACAGAGTTTTGCTCACTCAGAAGCTTCAATTTTGACCAATTTCAGGCAGAGAAATGACTTTAAACACACTTATTTTAGTTGAAAAGGTAATAATTCACATCCAACAGTAATTTGCAGTCAAAAGATTAAATGTTAAAATTTCATCAGAATTGACCATTTTGGGAACGTTCGACAGCTCCGCGGTCATCGTTTTTTGTCCGAAAATTGATTTTTTGGACTTTACCAAAAATGATTCAAAATGTCAATTGGATCGTGCCTCATGTTGAATAACCACTTTTTAAACCCTCACAGTGACCAAAATTGCCATTTTTACAGAGTTTTGCTTACTCAGAAGCTTCAATTTTGACCAATTTCAGGCACAGAAATGACTTTAAACACACTTATTTTAGTTGAAAAAGTAATAATTCACATCCAACAGTAATTTGCAGTCAAAAGATTAAATGTTAAAATTTCATTAGAATTGACCATTTTGGGAACGTTCGACAGCTCCGCGGTCATCGTTTTTCGTCCGAAAATTGATTTTTTGGACTTTACCAAAAATGATTCAAAATGTCAATTGGATCGTGCCTCATGTTGAATAACCACTTTTTAAACCCTCACAGTGACCAAAATTGATATTTTTACAGAGTTTTGCTTACTCAGAAGCTTCAATTTTGACCAATTTCAGGCAGAGAAATGACTTTAAACACACTTATTTTAGTTGAAAAGGTAATAATTCACATCCAACAGTAATTTGCAGTCAAAAGATTAAATGTTAAAATTTCATCAGAATTGACCATTTTGGCAACGTTCAACAGCTCCGCGGTCATCGTTTTTTGTCCGAAAATTGATTTTTTGGACTTTACCAAAAATGATTCAAAATGTCAATTGGATCGTGCCTCATGTTGAATAACCACTTTTTAAACCCTCACAGTGACCAAAATTGCCATTTTTACAGAGTTTTGCTTACTCAGAAGCTTCAATTTTGACCAATTTCAGGCACAGAAATGACTTTAAACACACTTATTTTAGTTGAAAAGGTAATATTTCACATCCAACAGTACTTTGCAGTCAAAAGTTTAAATGTTAAAATTTCATCAGAATTGACCATTTTGGGAACGTTCGACAGCTCCGCGGACATCGTTTTTTGTCCGAAAATTGATTTTTTGGACTTTACCAAAAATGATTCAAAATGTCAATTGGATCGTGCCTCATGTTGAATAACCACTTTTTAAACCCTCACATGACCAAAATTTACATTTTTACAGAGTTTTGCTTACTCAGAAGCTTCAATTTTGACCAATTTCAGGCAGAGAAATGACTTTAAACACACTTATTTTAGTTGAAAAGGTAATAATTCACATCCAACAGTAATTATGCAGTCAAAAGATTAAATGTTAAAATTTCATCAGAATTGACCATTTTGGGAACGTTCGACAGCTCCGCGGTCATCGTTTTTTGTCCGAAAATTGATTTTTTGGACTTTATCAAAAATGATTCAAAATGTCAATTGGATCGTGCCTCATGTTGAATAACAACTTTTTAAACCCTCACAGTGACCAAAATTGACATTTTTACAGAGTTTTGCTTACTCAGAAGCTTCAATTTTGACCAATTTCAGGCAGAGAAATGACTTTAAACACACTTATTTTAGTTGAAAAGGTAATAATTCACATCCAACAGTAATTTGCAGTCAAAAGATTAAATGTTAATATTTCATCAGAATTGACCATTTTGGGAACGTTTGACAGCTCCGCGGTCATCGTTTTTTGTCCGAAAATTGATTTTTTGGACTTTACCAAAAATGATTCAAAATGTCAATTGGATCGTGCCTCATGTTGAATAACTTCTTTTTAAACCCTCACAGTGACCAAAATTGCAATTTTTACAGTGTTTTGCTCACTCAGAAGCTTCAATTTTGACCAATTTCAGGCAGAGAAATGACTTTAAACACACTTATTTTAGTTGAAAAGGTAATAATTCACATCCAACAGTAATTTGCAGTCAAAAGATTAAATGTTAAAATTTCATCAGAATTGACCATTTTGGGAACGTTCGACAGCTCCGCGGTCATCGTTTTTTGTCCGAAAATTGATTTTTTGGACTTTACCAAAAATGATTCAAAATGTCAATTGGATCGTGCCTCATGTTGAATAACCACTTTTTAAACCCTCACAGTGACCAAAATTGCCATTTTTACAGAGTTTTGCTTACTCAGAAGCTTCAATTTTGACCAATTTCAGGCACAGAAATGACTTTAAACACACTTATTTTAGTTGAAAAAGTAATAATTCACATCCAACAGTAATTATGCAGTCAAAAGATTAAATGTAAAATTTCATCAGAATTGACCATTTTGGGAAAGTTCGACAGCTCCGCGGTCATCGTTTTTCGTCCGAAAATTGATTTTTGGGACTTTACCAAAAATGATTCAAAATGTCAATTGGATCGTGCCTCATGTTGAATAACCACTTTTTAAACCCTCACAGTGACCAAAATTGCCATTTTTACAGAGTTTTGCTTACTCAGAAGCTTCAATTTTGACCAATTTCAGGCAGAGAAATTACTTTAAACACACTTATTTTAGTTGAAAAAGTAATAATTCATATCCAACAGTAATTTGCAGTCAAAAGATTAAATGTTAAAATTTCATCAGAATTGACCATTTTGGGAACGTTCGACAGCTCCGCGGTCATCGTTTTTTGTCTGAAAATTGATTTTTTGGACTTTACCAAAAATGATTCAAAATGTCAATTGGATCGTGCCTCATGTTGAATAACCACTTTTTAAACCCTCACAGTGACCAAAATTGACATTTTTACAGAGTTTTGCTTACTCAGAAGCTTCAATTTTGACCAATTTCAGGCAGAGAAATGACTTTAAACACACTTATTTTAGTTGAAAAGGTAATATTTCACATCCAACAGTACTTTGCAGTCAAAAGATCAAATGTTAAAACTTCATCAGAATTGACCATTTTGGGAACGTTCGACAGCTCCGCGGTCATCGTTTTTCATCCGAAAATTGATTTTTTGGACTTTACCAAAAATGATTCAAAATGTCAATTGGATCGTGCCTCATGTTGAATAACCACTTTTTAAACCCTCACAGTGACCAAAATTGCCATTTTTACAGAGTTTTGCTTACTCAGAAGCTTCAATTTTGACCAATTTCAGGCAGAGAAATGACTTTAAACACACTTATTTTAGTTGAAAAGGTAATATTTCACATCCAACAGTACTTTGCAGTCAAAAGTTTAAATGTTAAAATTTCATCAGAATTGACCATTTTGGGAACGTTCGACAGCTCCGCGGACATCGTTTTTTGTCCGAAAATTGATTTTTTGGACTTTACCAAAAATGATTCAAAATGTCAATTGGATCGTGCCTCATGTTGAATAACCACTTTTTAAACCCTCACATGACCAAAATTTACATTTTTACAGAGTTTTGCTTACTCAGAAGCTTCAATTTTGACCAATTTCAGGCAGAGAAATGACTTTAAACACACTTATTTTAGTTGAAAAGGTAATAATTCACATCCAACAGTAATTATGCAGTCAAAAGATTAAATGTTAAAATTTCATCAGAATTGACCATTTTGGGAACGTTCGACAGCTCCGCGGTCATCGTTTTTTGTCCGAAAATTGATTTTTTGGACTTTATCAAAAATGATTCAAAATGTCAATTGGATCGTGCCTCATGTTGAATAACAACTTTTTAAACCCTCACAGTGACCAAAATTGACATTTTTACAGAGTTTTGCTTACTCAGAAGCTTCAATTTTGACCAATTTCAGGCAGAGAAATGACTTTAAACACACTTATTTTAGTTGAAAAGGTAATAATTCACATCCAACAGTAATTTGCAGTCAAAAGATTAAATGTTAATATTTCATCAGAATTGACCATTTTGGGAACGTTTGACAGCTCCGCGGTCATCGTTTTTTGTCCGAAAATTGATTTTTTGGACTTTACCAAAAATGATTCAAAATGTCAATTGGATCGTGCCTCATGTTGAATAACTTCTTTTTAAACCCTCACAGTGACCAAAATTGCAATTTTTACAGAGTTTTGCTCACTCAGAAGCTTCAATTTTGACCAATTTCAGGCAGAGAAATGACTTTAAACACACTTATTTTAGTTGAAAAGGTAATAATTCACATCCAACAGTAATTTGCAGTCAAAAGATTAAATGTTAAAATTTCATCAGAATTGACCATTTTGGGAACGTTCGACAGCTCCGCGGTCATCGTTTTTTGTCCGAAAATTGATTTTTTGGACTTTACCAAAAATGATTCAAAATGTCAATTGGATCGTGCCTCATGTTGAATAACCACTTTTTAAACCCTCACAGTGACCAAAATTGCCATTTTTACAGAGTTTTGCTTACTCAGAAGCTTCAATTTTGACCAATTTCAGGCACAGAAATGACTTTAAACACACTTATTTTAGTTGAAAAAGTAATAATTCACATCCAACAGTAATTATGCAGTCAAAAGATTAAATGTTAAAATTTCATCAGAATTGACCATTTTGGGAAAGTTCGACAGCTCCGCGGTCATCGTTTTTCGTCCGAAAATTGATTTTTTGGACTTTACCAAAAATGATTCAAAATGTCAATTGGATCGTGCCTCATGTTGAATAACCACTTTTTAAACCCTCACAGTGACCAAAATTGCCATTTTTACAGAGTTTTGCTTACTCAGAAGCTTCAATTTTGACCAATTTCAGGCAGAGAAATTACTTTAAACACACTTATTTTAGTTGAAAAAGTAATAATTCATATCCAACAGTAATTTGCAGTCAAAAGATTAAATGTTAAAATTTCATCAGAATTGACCATTTTGGGAACGTTCGACAGCTCCGCGGTCATCGTTTTTTGTCCGAAAATTGATTTTTTGGACTTTACCAAAAATGATTCAAAATGTCAATTGGATCGTGCCTCATGTTGAATAACCACTTTTTAAACCCTCACAGTGACCAAAATTGACATTTTTACAGAGTTTTGCTTACTCAGAAGCTTCAATTTTGACCAATTTCAGGCAGAGAAATGACTTTAAACACACTTATTTTAGTTGAAAAGGTAATATTTCACATCCAACAGTACTTTGCAGTCAAAAGATCAAATGTTAAAATTTCATCAGAATTGACCATTTTGGGAACGTTCGACAGCTCCGCGGTCATCGTTTTTCGTCCGAAAATTGATTTTTTGGACTTTACCAAAAATGATTCAAAATGTCAATTGGATCGTGCCTCATGTTGAATAACCACTTTTTAAACCCTCACAGTGACCAAAATTGCCATTTTTACAGAGTTTTGCTTACTCAGAAGCTTCAATTTTGACCAATTTCAGGCACAAAAATGACTTTAAACACACTTATTTTAGTTGAAAAAGTAATAATTCACATCCAACAGTGATTTGCAGTCAAAAGATTAAATGTTAAAATTTCATTAGAATTGACAATTTTGGGAACGTTCGACAGCTCCGCGGTCATCGTTTTTTGTCCGAAAATTGATTTTTTGGACTTTACCAAAAATGATTCAAAATGTCAATTGGATCGTGCCTCATGTTGAATAACCACTTTTTAAACCCTCACAGTGACCAAAATTGACATTTTTACAGAGTTTTGCTTACTCAGAAGCTTCAATTTTGACCAATTTCAGGCAGAGAAATGACTTTAAACACACTTATTTTAGTTGAAAAGGTAATAATTCATATCCAACAGTAATTTGCAGTCAAAAGATTAAATGTTAAAATTTCCTCAGAATTGACCATTTTGGGAACGTTCGACAGCTCCGCGGTCATCGTTTTTTGTCCGAAAATTGATTTTTTGGACTTTATCAAAAATGATTCAAAATGTCAATTGGATCGTGCCTCATGTTGAATAACCACTTTTTAAACCCTCACAGTGACCAAAATTGCCCTTTTTACAGAGTTTTGCTTACTCAGAAGCTTCAATTTTGACCAATTTCAGGCACAGAAATGACTTTAAACACACTTATTTTAGTTGAAAAAGTAATAATTCACATCTAACAGTAATTATGCAGTCAAAAGATTAAATGTTAAAATTTCATCAGAATTGACCATTTTGGGAACGTTCGACAGCTCCGCGGTCATCGTTTTTTGTCCGAAAATAGATTTTTTGGACTTTACCAAAAATGATTCAAAATGTCAATTGGATCGTGCCTCATGTTGAATAACCACTTTTTAAGCCCTCACAGTGACCAAAATTGCCATTTTTACAGAGTTTTGCTTACTCAGAAGCTTCAATTTTGACCAATATTAGGCAGAGAAATGACTTTAAACACACTTATTTTAGTTAAAAAAGTAATAATTCACATCCAACAGTAATTTGCAGTCAAAAGATTAAATGTTAAAATTTCATCAGAATTGACCATTTTGGGAACGTTCGACAGCTCCGCAGTCATCGTTTTTTGTCCGAAAATTGATTTTTTGGACTTTACCAAAAATGATTCAAAATGTCAATTGGATCGTGCCTCATGTTGAATAACCACTTTTTAAACCCTCACAGTGACCAAAATTGCCATTTTTACAGAGTTTTGCTTACTCAGAAGCTTCAATTTTGACCAATTTCAGGCACAGAAATGACTTTAAACACACTTATTTTAGTGAGAAAAGGTAATAATTCACATCCAACAGTACTTTGCAGTCAAAAGATTAAATGTTAACATTTCATCAGAATTGACCATTTTGGGAACGTTCGACAGCTCCGCGGTCATCGTTTTTTGTCCGAAAATTGATTTTTTGGACTTTACCAAAAATGATTCAAAATGTCAATTGGATCGTGCCTCATGTTGAATAACCACTTTTTAAACCCTCACAGTGACCAAAATTGACATTTTTACAGAGTTTTTCTTACTCAGAAGCTTCAATTTTGACCAATTTCAGGCACAGAAATGACTTTAAACACACTTATTTTAGTTGAAAAAGTAATAATTCACATCCAACAGTAATTTGCAGTCAAAAGATTAAATGTTAAAATTTCATTAGAATTGACCATTTTGGGAACGTTCGACAGCTCCGCGGTCATCGTTTTTCGTCCGAAAATTGATTTTTTGGACTTTACCAAAAATGATTCAAAATGTCAATTGGATCGTGCCTCATGTTGAATAACCACTTTTTAAACCCTCACAGTGACCAAAATTGATATTTTTACAGAGTTTTGCTTACTCAGAAGCTTCAATTTTGACCAATTTCAGGCAGAGAAATGACTTTAAACACACTTATTTTAGTTGAAAAGGTAATAATTCACATCCAACAGTAATTTGCAGTCAAAAGATTAAATGTTAAAATTTCATCAGAATTGACCATTTTGGCAACGTTCAACAGCTCCGCGGTCATCGTTTTTTGTCCGAAAATTGATTTTTTGGACTTTACCAAAAATGATTCAAAATGTCAATTGGATCGTGCCTCATGTTGAATAACCACTTTTTAAACCCTCACAGTGACCAAAATTGCCATTTTTACAGAGTTTTGCTTACTCAGAAGCTTCAATTTTGACCAATTTCAGGCACAGAAATGACTTTAAACACACTTATTTTAGTTGAAAAGGTAATATTTCACATCCAACAGTACTTTGCAGTCAAAAGTTTAAATGTTAAAATTTCATCAGAATTGACCATTTTGGGAACGTTCGACAGCTCCGCGGACATCGTTTTTTGTCCGAAAATTGATTTTTTGGACTTTACCA
The DNA here is from genome assembly GCF_964261635.1 of Lissotriton helveticus. NCBI lineage: Eukaryota > Metazoa > Chordata > Amphibia > Caudata > Salamandridae > Lissotriton > Lissotriton helveticus. Next base: position 271,668 of record NW_027612068.1, read on the forward strand.
AAAATGATTCAAAATGTCAATTGGATCGTGCCTCATGTTGAATAACCACTTTTTAAACCCTCACATGACCAAAATTTACATTTTTACAGAGTTTTGCTTACTCAGAAGCTTCAATTTTGACCAATTTCAGGCAGAGAAATGACTTTAAACACACTTATTTTAGTTGAAAAGGTAATAATTCACATCCAACAGTAATTATGCAGTCAAAAGATTAAATGTTAAAATTTCATCAGAATTGACCATTTTGGGAACGTTCGACAGCTCCGCGGTCATCGTTTTTTGTCCGAAAATTGATTTTTTGGACTTTATCAAAAATGATTCAAAATGTCAATTGGATCGTGCCTCATGTTGAATAACAACTTTTTAAACCCTCACAGTGACCAAAATTGACATTTTTACAGAGTTTTGCTTACTCAGAAGCTTCAATTTTGACCAATTTCAGGCAGAGAAATGACTTTAAACACACTTATTTTAGTTGAAAAGGTAATAATTCACATCCAACAGTAATTTGCAGTCAAAAGATTAAATGTTAATATTTCATCAGAATTGACCATTTTGGGAACGTTTGACAGCTCCGCGGTCATCGTTTTTTGTCCGAAAATTGATTTTTTGGACTTTACCAAAAATGATTCAAAATGTCAATTGGATCGTGCCTCATGTTGAATAACTTCTTTTTAAACCCTCACAGTGACCAAAATTGCAATTTTTACAGAGTTTTGCTCACTCAGAAGCTTCAATTTTGACCAATTTCAGGCAGAGAAATGACTTTAAACACACTTATTTTAGTTGAAAAGGTAATAATTCACATCCAACAGTAATTTGCAGTCAAAAGATTAAATGTTAAAATTTCATCAGAATTGACCATTTTGGGAACGTTCGACAGCTCCGCGGTCATCGTTTTTTGTCCGAAAATTGATTTTTTGGACTTTACCAAAAATGATTCAAAATGTCAATTGGATCGTGCCTCATGTTGAATAACCACTTTTTAAACCCTCACAGTGACCAAAATTGCCATTTTTACAGAGTTTTGCTTACTCAGAAGCTTCAATTTTGACCAATTTCAGGCACAGAAATGACTTTAAACACACTTATTTTAGTTGAAAAAGTAATAATTCACATCCAACAGTAATTATGCAGTCAAAAGATTAAATGTTAAAATTTCATCAGAATTGACCATTTTGGGAACGTTCGACAGCTCCGCGGTCATCGTTTTTTGTCCGAAAATTGATTTTTTGGACTTTACCAAAAATGATTCAAAATGTCAATTGGATCGTGCCTCATGTTGAATAACCACTTTTTAAACCCTCACAGTGACCAAAATTGACATTTTTACAGAGTTTTGCTTACTCAGAAGCTTCAATTTTGACCAATTTCAGGCAGAGAAATGACTTTAAACACACTTATTTTAGTTGAAAAGGTAATATTTCACATCCAACAGTACTTTGCAGTCAAAAGATCAAATGTTAAAATTTCATCAGAATTGACCATTTTGGGAACGTTCGACAGCTCCGCGGTCATCGTTTTTCGTCCGAAAATTGATTTTTTGGACTTTACCAAAAATGATTCAAAATGTCAATTGGATCGTGCCTCATGTTGAATAACCACTTTTTAAACCCTCACAGTGACCAAAATTGCCATTTTTACAGAGTTTTGCTTACTCAGAAGCTTCAATTTTGACCAATTTCAGGCACAAAAATGACTTTAAACACACTTATTTTAGTTGAAAAAGTAATAATTCACATCCAACAGTGATTTGCAGTCAAAAGATTAAATGTTAAAATTTCATTAGAATTGACAATTTTGGGAACGTTCGACAGCTCCGCGGTCATCGTTTTTTGTCCGAAAATTGATTTTTTGGACTTTACCAAAAATGATTCAAAATGTCAATTGGATCGTGCCTCATGTTGAATAACCACTTTTTAAACCCTCACAGTGACCAAAATTGACATTTTTACAGAGTTTTGCTTACTCAGAAGCTTCAATTTTGACCAATTTCAGGCAGAGAAATGACTTTAAACACACTTATTTTAGTTGAAAAGGTAATAATTCATATCCAACAGTAATTTGCAGTCAAAAGATTAAATGTTAAAATTTCCTCAGAATTGACCATTTTGGGAACGTTCGACAGCTCCGCGGTCATCGTTTTTTGTCCGAAAATTGATTTTTTGGACTTTATCAAAAATGATTCAAAATGTCAATTGGATCGTGCCTCATGTTGAATAACCACTTTTTAAACCCTCACAGTGACCAAAATTGCCCTTTTTACAGAGTTTTGCTTACTCAGAAGCTTCAATTTTGACCAATTTCAGGCACAGAAATGACTTTAAACACACTTATTTTAGTTGAAAAAGTAATAATTCACATCTAACAGTAATTATGCAGTCAAAAGATTAAATGTTAAAATTTCATCAGAATTGACCATTTTGGGAACGTTCGACAGCTCCGCGGTCATCGTTTTTTGTCCGAAAATTGATTTTTTGGACTTTACCAAAAATGATTCAAAATGTCAATTGGATCGTGCCTCATGTTGAATAACCACTTTTTAAGCCCTCACAGTGACCAAAATTGCCATTTTTACAGAGTTTTGCTTACTCAGAAGCTTCAATTTTGACCAATATTAGGCAGAGAAATGACTTTAAACACACTTATTTTAGTTAAAAAAGTAATAATTCACATCCAACAGTAATTTGCAGTCAAAAGATTAAATGTGAAAATTTCATCAGAATTGACCATTTTGGGAACGTTCGACAGCTCCGCGGTCATCGTTTTTCGTCCGAAAATAGATTTTTTGGACTTTACCAAAAATGATTCAAAATGTCAATTGGATCGTGCCTCATGTTGAATAACCTCTTTTTAAACCCTCACAGTGACCAAAATTGACATTTTTACAGAGTTTTGCTTACTCAGAAGCTTCAATTTTGACCAATTTCAGGCAGAGAAATGACTTTAAACACACTTATTTTAGTTGAAAAGGTAATAATTCACATCCAACTGTAATTTGCAGTCAAAAGATTAAATGTTAAAATTTCATCAGAATTGACCATTTTGGGAACGTTCGACAGCTCCGCGGTCATCGTTTTTTGTCCGAAAATTGATTTTTGGGACTTTACCCAAAATGATTCAAAATGTCAATCGGGTCGTGCCTCATGTTGAATAACCACATTTTAAACCCTCACAGTGACCAAAATTGCCATTTTTACAGAGTTTTGCTTACTCAGAAGCTTCAATTTTGACCAATTTCAGGCACAAAAATGACTTTAAACACACTTATTTTAGTTGAAAAAGTAATAATTCACATCCAACAGTGATTTGCAGTCAAAAGATTAAATGTTAAAATTTCATTAGAATTGACAATTTTGGGAACGTTCGACAGCTCCGCGGTCATCGTTTTTTGTCCGAAAATTGATTTTTTGGACTTTACCAAAAATGATTCAAAATGTCAATTGGATCGTGCCTCATGTTGAATAACCACTTTTTAAACCCTCACAGTGACCAAAATTGACATTTTTACAGAGTTTTGCTTACTCAGAAGCTTCAATTTTGACCAATTTCAGGCAGAGAAATGACTTTAAACACACTTATTTTAGTTGAAAAGGTAATAATTCACATCCAACAGTAATTTGCAGTCAAAAGATTAAATGTTAAAATTTCCTCAGAATTGACCATTTTGGGAACGTTCGACAGCTCCGCGGTCATCGTTTTTTGTCCGAAAATTGATTTTTTGGACTTTACCAAAAATGATTCAAAATGTCAATTGGATCGTGCCTCATGTTGAATAACCACTTTTTAAACCCTCACAGTGACCAAAATTGCCCTTTTTACAGAGTTTTGCTTACTCAGAAGCTTCAATTTTGACCAATTTCAGGCACAGAAATGACTTTAAACACACTTATTTTAGTTGAAAAAGTAATAATTCACATCCAACAGTAATTATGCAGTCAAAAGATTAAATGTTAAAATTTCATCAGAATTGACCATTTTGGGAACGTTCGACAGCTCCGCGGTCATCGTTTTTTGTCCGAAAATTGATTTTTTGGACTTTACCAAAAATGATTCAAAATGTCAATTGGATCGTGCCTCATGTTGAATAACCACTTTTTAAGCCCTCACAGTGACCAAAATTGATATTTTTACAGAGTTTTGCTTACTCAGAAGCTTCAATTTTGACCAATATTAGGCAGAGAAATGACTTTAAACACACTTATTTTAGTTAAAAAAGTAATAATTCACATCCAACAGTAATTTGCAGTCAAAAGATTAAATGTTAAAATTTCATCAGAATTGACCATTTTGGGAACGTTCGACAGCTCCGCGGTCATCGTTTTTCGTCCGAAAATAGATTTTTTGGACTTTACCAAAAATGATTCAAAATGTCAATTGGATCGTGCCTCATGTTGAATAACCTCTTTTTAAACCCTCACAGTGACCAAAATTGACATTTTTACAGAGTTTTGCTTACTCAGAAGCTTCAATTTTGACCAATTTCAGGCAGAGAAATGACTTTAAACACACTTATTTTAGTTGAAAAGGTAATAATTCACATCCAACAGTAATTTGCAGTCAAAAGATTAAATGTTAAAATTTCATCAGAATTGACCATTTTGGGAACGTTCGACAGCTCCGCGGTCATCGTTTTTTGTCCGAAAATTGATTTTTTGGACTTTACCCAAAATGATTCAAAATGTCAATCGGGTCGTGCCTCATGTTGAATAACCACATTTTAAACCCTCACAGTGACCAAAATTGCCATTTTTACAGAGTTTTGCTTACTCAGAAGCTTCAATTTTGACCAATTTCAGGCACAAAAATGACTTTAAACACACTTATTTTAGTTGAAAAAGTAATAATTCACATCCAACAGTGATTTGCAGTCAAAAGATTAAATGTTAAAATTTCATTAGAATTGACAATTTTGGGAACGTTCGACAGCTCCGCGGTCATCGTTTTTTGTCCGAAAATTGATTTTTTGGACTTTACCAAAAATGATTCAAAATGTCAATTGGATCGTGCCTCATGTTGAATAACCACTTTTTAAACCCTCACAGTGACCAAAATTGACATTTTTACAGAGTTTTGCTTACTCAGAAGCTTCAATTTTGACCAATTTCAGGCAGAGAAATGACTTTAAACACACTTATTTTAGTTGAAAAGGTAATAATTCATATCCAACAGTAATTCGCAGTCAAAAGATTAAATGTTAAAATTTCATCAGAATTGACCATTTTGGGAACGTTCGACAGCTCCGCGGTCATCGTTTTTTGTCCGAAAATTGATTTTTTGGACTTTACCCAAAATGATTCAAAATGTCAATCGGGTCGTGCCTCATGTTGAATAACCACATTTTAAACCCTCACAGTGACCAAAATTGCCATTTTTACAGAGTTTTGCTTACTCAGAAGCTTCAATTTTGACCAATTTCAGGCACAAAAATGACTTTAAACACACTTATTTTAGTTGAAAAAGTAATAATTCACATCCAACAGTGATTTGCAGTCAAAAGATTAAATGTTAAAATTTCATTAGAATTGACAATTTTGGGAACGTTCGACAGCTCCGCGGTCATCGTTTTTTGTCCGAAAATTGATTTTTTGGACTTTACCAAAAATGATTCAAAATGTCAATTGGATCGTGCCTCATGTTGAATAACCACTTTTTAAACCCTCACAGTGACCAAAATTGACATTTTTACAGAGTTTTGCTTACTCAGAAGCTTCAATTTTGACCAATTTCAGGCAGAGAAATGACTTTAAACACACTTATTTTAGTTGAAAAGGTAATAATTCATATCCAACAGTAATTTGCAGTCAAAAGATTAAATGTTAAAATTTCCTCAGAATTGACCATTTTGGGAACGTTCGACAGCTCCGCGGTCATCGTTTTTTGTCCGAAAATTGATTTTTTGGACTTTATCAAAAATGATTCAAAATGTCAATTGGATCGTGCCTCATGTTGAATAACCACTTTTTAAACCCTCACAGTGACCAAAATTGCCCTTTTTACAGAGTTTTGCTTACTCAGAAGCTTCAATTTTGACCAATTTCAGGCACAGAAATGACTTTAAACACACTTATTTTAGTTGAAAAAGTAATAATTCACATCTAACAGTAATTATGCAGTCAAAAGATTAAATGTTAAAATTTCATCAGAATTGACCATTTTGGGAACGTTCGACAGCTCCGCGGTCATCGTTTTTTGTCCGAAAATTGATTTTTTGGACTTTACCAAAAATGATTCAAAATGTCAATTGGATCGTGCCTCATGTTGAATAACCACTTTTTAAGCCCTCACAGTGACCAAAATTGCCATTTTTACAGAGTTTTGCTTACTCAGAAGCTTCAATTTTGACCAATATTAGGCAGAGAAATGACTTTAAACACACTTATTTTAGTTAAAAAAGTAATAATTCACATCCAACAGTAATTTGCAGTCAAAAGATTAAATGTTAAAATTTCATCAGAATTGACCATTTTGGGAACGTTCGACAGCTCCGCGGTCATCGTTTTTCGTCCGAAAATAGATTTTTTGGACTTTACCAAAAATGATTCAAAATGTCAATTGGATCGTGCCTCATGTTGAATAACCTCTTTTTAAACCCTCACAGTGACCAAAATTGACATTTTTACAGAGTTTTGCTTACTCAGAAGCTTCAATTTTGACCAATTTCAGGCAGAGAAATGACTTTAAACACACTTATTTTAGTTGAAAAGGTAATAATTCACATCCAACAGTAATTTGCAGTCAAAAGATTAAATGTTAAAATTTCATCAGAATTGACCATTTTGGGAACGTTCGACCGCTCCGCAGTCATCGTTTTTTGTCCGAAAATTGATTTTTTGGACTTTACCAAAAATGATTCAAAATGTCAATTGGATCGTGCCTCATGTTGAATAACCACTTTTTAAACCCTCACAGTGACCAAAATTGCCATTTTTACAGAGTTTTGCTTACTCAGAAGCTTCAATTTTGACCAATTTCAGGCACAGAAATGACTTTAAACACACTTATTTTAGTTGAAAAGGTAATAATTCACATCCAACAGTACTTTGCAGTCAAAAGATTAAATGTTAAAATTTCATCAGAATTGACCATTTTGGGAACGTTCGACAGCTCCGCGGTCATCGTTTTTTGTCCGAAAATTGATTTTTTGGACTTTACCAAAAATGATTCAAAATGTCAATTGGATCGTGCCTCATGTTGAATAACCACTTTTTAAACCCTCACAGTGACCAAAATTGACATTTTTACAGAGTTTTTCTTACTCAGAAGCTTCAATTTTGACCAATTTCAGGCACAGAAATGACTTTAAACACACTTATTTTAGTTGAAAAAGTAATAATTCACATCCAACAGTAATTTGCAGTCAAAAGATTAAATGTTAAAATTTCATTAGAATTGACCATTTTGGGAACGTTCGACAGCTCCGCGGTCATCGTTTTTCGTCCGAAAATTGATTTTTTGGACTTTACCAAAAATGATTCAAAATGTCAATTGGATCGTGCCTCATGTTGAATAACCACTTTTTAAACCCTCACAGTGACCAAAATTGATATTTTTACAGAGTTTTGCTTACTCAGAAGCTTCAATTTTGACCAATATTAGGCAGAGAAATGACTTTAAACACACTTATTTTAGTTAAAAAAGTAATAATTCACATCCAACAGTAATTTGCAGTCAAAAGATTAAATGTTAAAATTTCATCAGAATTGACCATTTTGGGAACGTTCGACAGCTCCGCGGTCATCGTTTTTCGTCCGAAAATAGATTTTTTGGACTTTACCAAAAATGATTCAAAATGTCAATTGGATCGTGCCTCATGTTGAATAACCTCTTTTTAAACCCTCACAGTGACCAAAATTGACATTTTTACAGAGTTTTGCTTACTCAGAAGCTTCAATTTTGACCAATTTCAGGCAGAGAAATGACTTTAAACACACTTATTTTAGTTGAAAAGGTAATAATTCACATCCAACAGTAATTTGCAGTCAAAAGATTAAATGTTAAAATTTCATCAGAATTGACCATTTTGGGAACGTTCGACAGCTCCGCGGTCATCGTTTTTTGTCCGAAAATTGATTTTTTGGACTTTACCCAAAATGATTCAAAATGTCAATCGGGTCGTGCCTCATGTTGAATAACCACATTTTAAACCCTCACAGTGACCAAAATTGCCATTTTTACAGAGTTTTGCTTACTCAGAAGCTTCAATTTTGACCAATTTCAGGCACAAAAATGACTTTAAACACACTTATTTTAGTTGAAAAAGTAATAATTCACATCCAACAGTGATTTGCAGTCAAAAGATTAAATGTTAAAATTTCATTAGAATTGACAATTTTGGGAACGTTCGACAGCTCCGCGGTCATCGTTTTTTGTCCGAAAATTGATTTTTTGGACTTTACCAAAAATGATTCAAAATGTCAATTGGATCGTGCCTCATGTTGAATAACCACTTTTTAAACCCTCACAGTGACCAAAATTGACATTTTTACAGAGTTTTGCTTACTCAGAAGCTTCAATTTTGACCAATTTCAGGCAGAGAAATGACTTTAAACACACTTATTTTAGTTGAAAAGGTAATAATTCATATCCAACAGTAATTTGCAGTCAAAAGATTAAATGTTAAAATTTTCTCAGAATTGACCATTTTGGGAACGTTCGACAGCTCCGCGGTCATCGTTTTTTGTCAGAAAATTGATTTTTTGGACTTTATCAAAAATGATTCAAAATGTCAATTGGATCGTGCCTCATGTTGAATAACCACTTTTTAAACCCTCACAGTGACCAAAATTGCCCTTTTTACAGAGTTTTGCTTACTCAGAAGCTTCAATTTTGACCAATTTCAGGCACAGAAATGACTTTAAACACACTTATTTTAGTTGAAAAAGTAATAATTCACATCTAACAGTAATTATGCAGTCAAAAGATTAAATGTTAAAATTTCATCAGAATTGACCATTTTGGGAACGTTCGACAGCTCCGCGGTCATCGTTTTTTGTCCGAAAATTGATTTTTTGGACTTTACCAAAAATGATTCAAAATGTCAATTGGATCGTGCCTCATGTTGAATAACCACTTTTTAAGCCCTCACAGTGACCAAAATTGCCATTTTTACAGAGTTTTGCTTACTCAGAAGCTTCAATTTTGACCAATATTAGGCAGAGAAATGACTTTAAACACACTTATTTTAGTTAAAAAAGTAATAATTCACATCCAACAGTAATTTGCAGTCAAAAGATTAAATGTTAAAATTTCATCAGAATTGACCATTTTGGGAACGTTCGACAGCTCCGCGGTCATCGTTTTTCGTCCGAAAATAGATTTTTTGGACTTTACCAAAAATGATTCAAAATGTCAATTGGATCGTGCCTCATGTTGAATAACCTCTTTTTAAACCCTCACAGTGACAAAAATTGACATTTTTACAGAGTTTTGCTTACTCAGAAGCTTCAATTTTGACCAATTTCAGGCAGAGAAATGACTTTAAACACACTTATTTTAGTTGAAAAGGTAATAATTCACATCCAACAGTAATTTGCAGTCAAAAGATTAAATGTTAAACTTTCATCAGAATTGACCATTTTGGGAACGTTCGACAGCTCCGCGGTCATCGTTTTTTGTCCGAAAATTGATTTTTTGGACTTTACCCAAAATGATTCAAAATGTCAATCGGGTCGTGCCTCATGTTGAATAACCACATTTTAAACCCTCACAGTGACCAAAATTGCCATTTTTACAGAGTTTTGCTTACTCAGAAGCTTCAATTTTGACCAATTTCAGGCACAAAAATGACTTTAAACACACTTATTTTAGTTGAAAAAGTAATAATTCACATCCAACAGTGATTTGCAGTCAAAAGATTAAATGTTAAAATTTCATTAGAATTGACAATTTTGGGAACGTTCGACAGCTCCGCGGTCATCGTTTTTTGTCCGAAAATTGATTTTTTGGACTTTACCAAAAATGATTCAAAATGTCAATTGGATCGTGCCTCATGTTGAATAACCACTTTTTAAACCCTCACAGTGACCAAAATTGACATTTTTACAGAGTTTTGCTTACTCAGAAGCTTCAATTTTGACCAATTTCAGGCAGAGAAATGACTTTAAACACACTTATTTTAGTTGAAAAGGTAATAATTCATATCCAACAGTAATTTGCAGTCAAAAGATTAAATGTTAAAATTTCCTCAGAATTGACCATTTTGGGAACGTTCGACAGCTCCGCGGTCATCGTTTTTTGTCCGAAAATTGATTTTTTGGACTTTATCAAAAATGATTCAAAATGTCAATTGGATCGTGCCTCATGTTGAATAACCACTTTTTAAACCCTCACAGTGACCAAAATTGCCCTTTTTACAGAGTTTTGCTTACTCAGAAGCTTCAATTTTGACCAATTTCAGGCACAGAAATGACTTTAAACACACTTATTTTAGTTGAAAAAGTAATAATTCACATCTAACAGTAATTATGCAGTCAAAAGATTAAATGTTAAAATTTCATCAGAATTGACCATTTTGGGAACGTTCGACAGCTCCGCGGTCATCGTTTTTTGTCCGAAAATTGATTTTTTGGACTTTACCAAAAATGATTCAAAATGTCAATTGGATCGTGCCTCATGTTGAATAACCACTTTTTAAGCCCTCACAGTGACCAAAATTGCCATTTTTACAGAGTTTTGCTTACTCAGAAGCTTCAATTTTGACCAATATTAGGCAGAGAAATGACTTTAAACACACTTATTTTAGTTAAAAAAGTAATAATTCACATCCAACAGTAATTTGCAGTCAAAAGATTAAATGTTAAAATTTCATCAGAATTGACCATTTTGGGAACGTTCGACAGCTCCGCGGTCATCGTTTTTCGTCCGAAAATAGATTTTTTGGACTTTACCAAAAATGATTCAAAATGTCAATTGGATCGTGCCTCATGTTGAATAACCTCTTTTTAAACCCTCACAGTGACCAAAATTGACATTTTTACAGAGTTTTGCTTACTCAGAAGCTTCAATTTTGACCAATTTCAGGCAGAGAAATGACTTTAAACACACTTATTTTAGTTGAAAAGGTAATAATTCACATCCAACAGTAATTTGCAGTCAAAAGATTAAATGTTAAAATTTCATCAGAATTGACCATTTTGGGAACGTTCGACAGCTCCGCAGTCATCGTTTTTTGTCCGAAAATTGATTTTTTGGACTTTACCAAAAATGATTCAAAATGTCAATTGGATCGTGCCTCATGTTGAATAACCACTTTTTAAACCCTCACAGTGACCAAAATTGCCATTTTTACAGAGTTTTGCTTACTCAGAAGCTTCAATTTTGACCAATTTCAGGCACAGAAATGACTTTAAACACACTTATTTTAGTTGAAAAGGTAATAATTCACATCCAACAGTACTTTGCAGTCAAAAGATTAAATGTTAAAATTTCATCAGAATTGACCATTTTGGGAACGTTCGACAGCTCCGCGGTCATCGTTTTTTGTCCGAAAATTGATTTTTTGGACTTTACCAAAAATGATTCAAAATGTCAATTGGATCGTGCCTCATGTTGAATAACCACTTTTAAACCCTCACAGTGACCAAAATTGACATTTTTACAGAGTTTTTCTTACTCAGAAGCTTCAATTTTGACCAATTTCAGGCACAGAAATGACTTTAAACACACTTATTTTAGTTGAAAAAGTAATAATTCACATCCAACAGTAATTTGCAGTCAAAAGATTAAATGTTAAAATTTCATTAGAATTGACCATTTTGGGAACGTTCGACAGCTCCGCGGTCATCGTTTTTCGTCCGAAAATTGATTTTTTGGACTTTACCAAAAATGATTCAAAATGTCAATTGGATCGTGCCTCATGTTGAATAACCACTTTTTAAACCCTCACAGTGACCAAAATTGATATTTTTACAGAGTTTTGCTTACTCAGAAGCTTCAATTTTGACCAATATTAGGCAGAGAAATGACTTTAAACACACTTATTTTAGTTAAAAAAGTAATAATTCACATCCAACAGTAATTTGCAGTCAAAAGATTAAATGTTAAAATTTCATCAGAATTGACCATTTTGGGAACGTTCGACAGCTCCGCGGTCATCGTTTTTCGTCCGAAAATAGATTTTTTGGACTTTACCAAAAATGATTCAAAATGTCAATTGGATCGTGCCTCATGTTGAATAACCTCTTTTTAAACCCTCACAGTGACCAAAATTGACATTTTTACAGAGTTTTGCTTACTCAGAAGCTTCAATTTTGACCAATTTCAGGCAGAGAAATGACTTTAAACACACTTATTTTAGTTGAAAAGGTAATAATTCACATCCAACAGTAATTTGCAGTCAAAAGATTAAATGTTAAAATTTCATCAGAATTGACCATTTTGGGAACGTTCGACAGCTCCGCGGTCATCGTTTTTTGTCCGAAAATTGATTTTTTGGACTTTACCCAAAATGATTCAAAATGTCAATCGGGTCGTGCCTCATGTTGAATAACCACATTTTAAACCCTCACAGTGACCAAAATTGCCATTTTTACAGAGTTTTGCTTACTCAGAAGCTTCAATTTTGACCAATTTCAGGCACAAAAATGACTTTAAACACACTTATTTTAGTTGAAAAAGTAATAATTCACATCCAACAGTGATTTGCAGTCAAAAGATTAAATGTTAAAATTTCATTAGAATTGACAATTTTGGGAACGTTCGACAGCTCCGCGGTCATCGTTTTTTGTCCGAAAATTGATTTTTTGGACTTTACCAAAAATGATTCAAAATGTCAATTGGATCGTGCCTCATGTTGAATAACCACTTTTTAAACCCTCACAGTGACCAAAATTGACATTTTTACAGAGTTTTGCTTACTCAGAAGCTTCAATTTTGACCAATTTCAGGCAGAGAAATGACTTTAAACACACTTATTTTAGTTGAAAAGGTAATAATTCATATCCAACAGTAATTTGCAGTCAAAAGATTAAATGTTAAAATTTTCTCAGAATTGACCATTTTGGGAACGTTCGACAGCTCCGCGGTCATCGTTTTTTGTCAGAAAATTGATTTTTTGGACTTTATCAAAAATGATTCAAAATGTCAATTGGATCGTGCCTCATGTTGAATAACCACTTTTTAAACCCTCACAGTGACCAAAATTGCCCTTTTTACAGAGTTTTGCTTACTCAGAAGCTTCAATTTTGACCAATTTCAGGCACAGAAATGACTTTAAACACACTTATTTTAGTTGAAAAAGTAATAATTCACATCTAACAGTAATTATGCAGTCAAAAGATTAAATGTTAAAATTTCATCAGAATTGACCATTTTGGGAACGTTCGACAGCTCCGCGGTCATCGTTTTTTGTCCGAAAATTGATTTTTTGGACTTTACCAAAAATGATTCAAAATGTCAATTGGATCGTGCCTCATGTTGAATAACCTCTTTTTAAACCCTCACAGTGACCAAAATTGACATTTTTACAGAGTTTTGCTTACTCAGAAGCTTCAATTTTGACCAATTTCAGGCAGAGAAATGACTTTAAACACACTTATTTTAGTTGAAAAGGTAATAATTCACATCCAACAGTAATTTGCAGTCAAAAGATTAAATGTTAAAATTTCATCAGAATTGACCATTTTGGGAACGTTCGACAGCTCCGCAGTCATCGTTTTTTGTCCGAAAATTGATTTTTTGGACTTTACCAAAAATGATTCAAAATGTCAATTGGATCGTGCCTCATGTTGAATAACCACTTTTTAAACCCTCACAGTGACCAAAATTGCCATTTTTACAGAGTTTTGCTTACTCAGAAGCTTCAATTTTGACCAATTTCAGGCACAGAAATGACTTTAAACACACTTATTTTAGTTGAAAAGGTAATAATTCACATCCAACAGTACTTTGCAGTCAAAAGATTAAATGTTAAAATTTCATCAGAATTGACCATTTTGGGAACGTTCGACAGCTCCGCGGTCATCGTTTTTTGTCCGAAAATTGATTTTTTTGGACTTTACCAAAAATGATTCAAAATGTCAATTGGATCGTGCCTCATGTTGAATAACCACTTTTTAAACCCTCACAGTGACCAAAATTGACATTTTTACAGAGTTTTTCTTACTCAGAAGCTTCAATTTTGACCAATTTCAGGCACAGAAATGACTTTAAACACACTTATTTTAGTTGAAAAAGTAATAATTCACATCCAACAGTAATTTGCAGTCAAAAGATTAAATGTTAAAATTTCATTAGAATTGACCATTTTGGGAACGTTCGACAGCTCCGCGGTCATCGTTTTTCGTCCGAAAATTGATTTTTTGGACTTTACCAAAAATGATTCAAAATGTCAATTGGATCGTGCCTCATGTTGAATAACCACTTTTTAAACCCTCACAGTGACCAAAATTGATATTTTTACAGAGTTTTGCTTACTCAGAAGCTTCAATTTTGACCAATATTAGGCAGAGAAATGACTTTAAACACACTTATTTTAGTTAAAAAAGTAATAATTCACATCCAACAGTAATTTGCAGTCAAAAGATTAAATGTTAAAATTTCATCAGAATTGACCATTTTGGGAACGTTCGACAGCTCCGCGGTCATCGTTTTTCGTCCGAAAATAGATTGTTTGGACTTTACCAAAAATGATTCAAAATGTCAATTGGATCGTGCCTCATGTTGAATAACCTCTTTTTAAACCCTCACAGTGACCAAAATTGACATTTTTACAGAGTTTTGCTTACTCAGAAGCTTCAATTTTGACCAATTTCAGGCAGAGAAATGACTTTAAACACACTTATTTTAGTTGAAAAGGTAATAATTCACATCCAACAGTAATTTGCAGTCAAAAGATTAAATGTTAAAATTTCATCAGAATTGACCATTTTGGGAACGTTCGACAGCTCCGCGGTCATCGTTTTTTGTCCGAAAATAGATTTTTTGGACTTTACCCAAAATGATTCAAAATGTCAATCGGGTCGTGCCTCATGTTGAATAACCACATTTTAAACCCTCACAGTGACCAAAATTGCCATTTTTACAGAGTTTTGCTTACTCAGAAGCTTCAATTTTGACCAATTTCAGGCACAAAAATGACTTTAAACACACTTATTTTAGTTGAAAAAGTAATAATTCACATCCAACAGTGATTTGCAGTCAAAAGATTAAATGTTAAAATTTCATTAGAATTGACAATTTTGGGAACGTTCGACAGCTCCGCGGTCATCGTTTTTTGTCCGAAAATTGATTTTTTGGACTTTACCAAAAATGATTCAAAATGTCAATTGGATCGTGCCTCATGTTGAATAACCACTTTTTAAACCCTCACAGTGACCAAAATTGACATTTTTACAGAGTTTTGCTTACTCAGAAGCTTCAATTTTGACCAATTTCAGGCAGAGAAATGACTTTAAACACACTTATTTTAGTTGAAAAGGTAATAATTCATATCCAACAGTAATTTGCAGTCAAAAGATTAAATGTTAAAATTTCCTCAGAATTGACCATTTTGGGAACGTTCGACAGCTCCGCGGTCATCGTTTTTTGTCCGAAAATTGATTTTTTGGACTTTATCAAAAATGATTCAAAATGTCAATTGGATCGTGCCTCATGTTGAATAACCACTTTTTAAACCCTCACAGTGACCAAAATTGCCCTTTTTACAGAGTTTTGCTTACTCAGAAGCTTCAATTTTGACCAATTTCAGGCACAGAAATGACTTTAAACACACTTATTTTAGTTGAAAAAGTAATAATTCACATCTAACAGTAATTATGCAGTCAAAAGATTAAATGTTAAAATTTCATCAGAATTGACCATTTTGGGAACGTTCGAAAGCTCCGCGGTCATCGTTTTTTGTCCGAAAATTGATTTTTTGGACTTTACCAAAAATGATTCAAAATGTCAATTGGATCGTGCCTCATGTTGAATAACCACTTTTTAAGCCCTCACAGTGACCAAAATTGCCATTTTTACAGAGTTTTGCTTACTCAGAAGCTTCAATTTTGACCAATATTAGGCAGAGAAATGACTTTAAACACACTTATTTTAGTTAAAAAAGTAATAATTCACATCCAACAGTAATTTGCAGTCAAAAGATTAAATGTTAAAATTTCATCAGAATTGACCATTTTGGGAACGTTCGACAGCTCCGCGGTCATCGTTTTTCGTCCGAAAATAGATTTTTTGGACTTTACCAAAAATGATTCAAAATGTCAATTGGATCGTGCCTCATGTTGAATAACCTCTTTTTAAACCCTCACAGTGACCAAAATTGACATTTTTACAGAGTTTTGCTTACTCAGAAGCTTCAATTTTGACCAATTTGAGGCAGAGAAATGACTTTAAACACACTTATTTTAGTTGAAAAGGTAATAATTCACATCCAACAGTAATTTGCAGTCAAAAGATTAAATGTTAAAATTTCATCAGAATTGACCATTTTGGGAACGTTCGACAGCTCCGCGGTCATCGTTTTTCGTCCGAAAATAGATTTTTTGGACTTTACCAAAAATGATTCAAAATGTCAATTGGATCGTGCCTCATGTTGAATAACCTCTTTTTAAACCCTCACAGTGACCAAAATTGACATTTTTACAGAGTTTTGCTTACTCAGAAGCTTCAATTTTGACCAATTTCAGGCAGAGAAATGACTTTAAACACACTTATTTTAGTTGAAAAGGTAATAATTCACATCCAACAGTAATTTGCAGTCAAAAGATTAAATGTTAAAATTTCATCAGAATTGACCATTTTGGGAACGTTCGACAGCTCCGCAGTCATCGTTTTTTGTCCGAAAATTGATTTTTTGGACTTTACCAAAAATGATTCAAAATGTCAATTGGATCGTGCCTCATGTTGAATAACCACTTTTTAAACCCTCACAGTGACCAAAATTGCCATTTTTACAGAGTTTTGCTTACTCAGAAGCTTCAATTTTGACCAATTTCAGGCACAGAAATGACTTTAAACACACTTATTTTAGTTGAAAAGGTAATAATTCACATCCAACAGTACTTTGCAGTCAAAAGATTAAATGTTAAAATTTCATCAGAATTGACCATTTTGGGAACGTTCGACAGCTCCGCGGTCATCGTTTTTTGTCCGAAAATTGATTTTTTGGACTTTACCAAAAATGATTCAAAATGTCAATTGGATCGTGCCTCATGTTGAATAACCACTTTTTAAACCCTCACAGTGACCAAAATTGACATTTTTACAGAGTTTTTCTTACTCAGAAGCTTCAATTTTGACCAATTTCAGGCACAGAAATGACTTTAAACACACTTATTTTAGTTGAAAAAGTAATAATTCACATCCAACAGTAATTTGCAGTCAAAAGATTAAATGTTAAAATTTCATTAGAATTGACCATTTTGGGAACGTTCGACAGCTCCGCGGTCATCGTTTTTCGTCCGAAAATTGATTTTTTGGACTTTACCAAAAATGATTCAAAATGTCAATTGGATCGTGCCTCATGTTGAATAACCACTTTTTAAACCCTCACAGTGACCAAAATTGATATTTTTACAGAGTTTTGCTTACTCAGAAGCTTCAATTTTGACCAATTTCAGGCAGAGAAATGACTTTAAACACACTTATTTTAGTTGAAAAGGTAATAATTCACATCCAACAGTAATTTGCAGTCAAAAGATTAAATGTTAAAATTTCATCAGAATTGACCATTTTGGCAACGTTCAACAGCTCCGCGGTCATCGTTTTTTGTCCGAAAATTGATTTTTTGGACTTTACCAAAAATGATTCAAAATGTCAATTGGATCGTGCCTCATGTTGAATAACCACTTTTTAAACCCTCACAGTGACCAAAATTGCCATTTTTACAGAGTTTTGCTTACTCAGAAGCTTCAATTTTGACCAATTTCAGGCACAGAAATGACTTTAAACACACTTATTTTAGTTGAAAAGGTAATATTTCACATCCAACAGTACTTTGCAGTCAAAAGTTTAAATGTTAAAATTTCATCAGAATTGACCATTTTGGGAACGTTCGACAGCTCCGCGGACATCGTTTTTTGTCCGAAAATTGATTTTTTGGACTTTACCAAAAATGATTCAAAATGTCAATTGGATCGTGCCTCATGTTGAATAACCACTTTTTAAACCCTCACATGACCAAAATTTACATTTTTACAGAGTTTTGCTTACTCAGAAGCTTCAATTTTGACCAATTTCAGGCAGAGAAATGACTTTAAACACACTTATTTTAGTTGAAAAGGTAATATTTCACATCCAACAGTACTTTGCAGTCAAAAGTTTAAATGTTAAAATTTCATCAGAATTGACCATTTTGGGAACGTTCGACAGCTCCGCGGACATCGTTTTTTGTCCGAAAATTGATTTTTTGGACTTTACCAAAAATGATTCAAAATGTCAATTGGATCGTGCCTCATGTTGAATAACCACTTTTTAAACCCTCACAGTGACCAAAATTGCCATTTTTACAGAGTTTTGCTTACTCAGAAGCTTCAATTTTGACCAATTTCAGGCACAGAAATGACTTTAAACACACTTATTTTAGTTGAAAAGGTAATAATTCACATCCAACAGTAATTTGCAGTCAAAAGATTAAATGTTAAAATTTCATCAGAATTGACCATTTTGGCAACGTTCAACAGCTCCGCGGTCATCGTTTTTTGTCCGAAAATTGATTTTTTGGACTTTACCAAAAATGATTCAAAATGTCAATTGGATCGTGCCTCATGTTGAATAACCACTTTTTAAACCCTCACAGTGACCAAAATTGCCATTTTTACAGAGTTTTGCTTACTCAGAAGCTTCAATTTTGACCAATTTCAGGCACAGAAATGACTTTAAACACACTTATTTTAGTTGAAAAGGTAATATTTCACATCCA
This sequence comes from Lissotriton helveticus, assembly GCF_964261635.1. NCBI lineage: Eukaryota > Metazoa > Chordata > Amphibia > Caudata > Salamandridae > Lissotriton > Lissotriton helveticus. The sequence continues at coordinate 290,524 of NW_027612068.1, forward strand.
ACAGTACTTTGCAGTCAAAAGTTTAAATGTTAAAATTTCATCAGAATTGACCATTTTGGGAACGTTCGACAGCTCCGCGGACATCGTTTTTTGTCCGAAAATTGATTTTTTGGACTTTACCAAAAATGATTCAAAATGTCAATTGGATCGTGCCTCATGTTGAATAACCACTTTTTAAACCCTCACATGACCAAAATTTACATTTTTACAGAGTTTTGCTTACTCAGAAGCTTCAATTTTGACCAATTTCAGGCAGAGAAATGACTTTAAACACACTTATTTTAGTTGAAAAGGTAATAATTCACATCCAACAGTAATTTGCAGTCAAAAGATTAAACGTTAAAATTTCATCAGAATTGACCATTTTGGGAACGTTCGACAGCTCCGCGGTCATCGTTTTTTGTCCGAAAATGGATTTTTTGGACTTTACCAAAAATGATTCAAAATGTCAATTGGATCGTGCCTCATGTTGAATAACCACTTTTTAAACCCTCACAGTGACCAAAATTGCCATTTTTACAGAGTTTTGCTTACTCAGAAGCTTCAATTTTGACCAATTTCAGGCAGAGAAATGACTTTAAACACACTTATTTTAGTTAAAAAAGTAATAATTCGCATCCAACAGTAATTTGCAGTCAAAAGATTAAATGTTAATATTTCATCAAAATTGACCATTTTGGGAACGTTTGACAGCTCCGCGGTCATCGTTTTTTGTCCGAAAATTGATTTTTTGGACTTTACCAAAAATGATTCAAAATGTCAATTGGATCGTGCCTCATGTTGAATAACCACTTTTTAAACCCTCACATGACCAAAATTTACATTTTTACAGAGTTTTGCTTACTCAGAAGCTTCAATTTTGACCAATTTCAGGCAGAGAAATGACTTTAAACACACTTATTTTAGTTGAAAAGGTAATAATTCACATCCAACAGTAATTTGCAGTCAAAAGATTAAACGTTAAAATTTCATCAGAATTGACCATTTTGGGAACGTTCGACAGCTCCGCGGTCATCGTTTTTCGTCCGAAAATGGATTTTTTGGACTTTACCAAAAATGATTCAAAATGTCAATTGGATCGTGCCTCATGTTGAATAACCACTTTTTAAACCCTCACAGTGACCAAAATTGACATTTTTACAGAGTTTTGCTTACTCAGAAGCCTCAATTTTGACCAATTTCAGGCAGAGAAATGACTTTAAACACACTTATTTTAGTTGAAAAGGTAATAATTCACATCCAACAGTAATTTGCAGTCAAAAGATTAAATGTTAATATTTCATCAGAATTGACCATTTTGGGAACGTTTGACAGCTCCGCGGTCATCGTTTTTTGTCCGAAAATTGATTTTTTGGACTTTACCAAAAATGATTCAAAATGTCAATTGGATCGTGCCTCATGTTGAATAACTTCTTTTTAAACCCTCACAGTGACCAAAATTGCAATTTTTACAGAGTTTTGCTCACTCAGAAGCTTCAATTTTGACCAATTTCAGGCAGAGAAATGACTTTAAACACACTTATTTTAGTTGAAAAGGTAATAATTCACATCCAACAGTAATTTGCAGTCAAAAGATTAAATGTTAAAATTTCATCAGAATTGACCATTTTGGGAACGTTCGACAGCTCCGCGGTCATCGTTTTTTGTCCGAAAATTGATTTTTTGGACTTTACCAAAAATGATTCAAAATGTCAATTGGATCGTGCCTCATGTTGAATAACCACTTTTTAAACCCTCACAGTGACCAAAATTGCCATTTTTACAGAGTTTTGCTTACTCAGAAGCTTCAATTTTGACCAATTTCAGGCACAGAAATGACTTTAAACACACTTATTTTAGTTGAAAAAGTAATAATTCACATCCAACAGTAATTATGCAGTCAAAAGATTAAATGTTAAAATTTCATCAGAATTGACCATTTTGGGAACGTTCGACAGCTCCGCGGTCATCGTTTTTTGGCCGAAAATTGATTTTTTGGACTTTACCAAAAATGATTCAAAATGTCAATTGGATCGTGCCTCATGTTGAATAACCACTTTTTAAACCCTCACAGTGACCAAAATTGACATTTTTACAGAGTTTTGCTTACTCAGAAGCTTCAATTTTGACCAATTTCAGGCAGAGAAATGACTTTAAACACACTTATTTTAGTTGAAAAGGTAATAATTCACATCCAACAGTAATTTGCAGTCAAAAGATTAAATGTTAAAATTTAATCAGAATTGACCATTTTGGGAACGTTCGACAGCTCCGCGGTCATCGTTTTTTGTCCGAAAATTAATTTTTTGGACTTTACCAAAAATGATTCAAAATGTCAATTGGATCGTGCCTCATGTTGAATAACCACTTTTTAAACCCTCACAGTGACCAAAATTGATATTTTTACAGAGTTTTGCTTACTCAGAAGCTTCAATTTTGACCAATATTAGGCAGAGAAATGACTTTAAACACACTTATTTTAGTTAAAAAAGTAATAATTCACATCCAACAGTAATTTGCAGTCAAAAGATTAAATGTTAAAATTTCATCAGAATTGACCATTTTGGGAACGTTCGACAGCTCCGCGGTCATCGTTTTTCGTCCGAAAATAGATTTTTTGGACTTTACCAAAAATGATTCAAAATGTCAATTGGATCGTGCCTCATGTTGAATAACCTCTTTTTAAACCCTCACAGTGACCAAAATTGACATTTTTACAGAGTTTTGCTTACTCAGAAGCTTCAATTTTGACCAATTTCAGGCAGAGAAATGACTTTAAACACACTTATTTTAGTTGAAAAGGTAATAATTCACATCCAACAGTAATTTGCAGTCAAAAGATTAAATGTTAAAATTTCATCAGAATTGACCATTTTGGGAACGTTCGACAGCTCCGCGGTCATCGTTTTTTGTCCGAAAATTGATTTTTTGGACTTTACCCAAAATGATTCAAAATGTCAATCGGGTCGTGCCTCATGTTGAATAACCACATTTTAAACCCTCACAGTGACCAAAATTGCCATTTTTACAGAGTTTTGCTTACTCAGAAGCTTCAATTTTGACCAATTTCAGGCACAAAAATGACTTTAAACACACTTATTTTAGTTGAAAAAGTAATAATTCACATCCAACAGTGATTTGCAGTCAAAAGATTAAATGTTAAAATTTCATTAGAATTGACAATTTTGGGAACGTTCGACAGCTCCGCGGTCATCGTTTTTTGTCCGAAAATTGATTTTTTGGACTTTACCAAAAATGATTCAAAATGTCAATTGGATCGTGCCTCATGTTGAATAACCACTTTTTAAACCCTCACAGTGACCAAAATTGACATTTTTACAGAGTTTTGCTTACTCAGAAGCTTCAATTTTGACCAATTTCAGGCAGAGAAATGACTTTAAACACACTTATTTTAGTTGAAAAGGTAATAATTCATATCCAACAGTAATTTGCAGTCAAAAGATTAAATGTTAAAATTTTCTCAGAATTGACCATTTTGGGAACGTTCGACAGCTCCGCGGTCATCGTTTTTTGTCAGAAAATTGATTTTTTGGACTTTATCAAAAATGATTCAAAATGTCAATTGGATCGTGCCTCATGTTGAATAACCACTTTTTAAACCCTCACAGTGACCAAAATTGCCCTTTTTACAGAGTTTTGCTTACTCAGAAGCTTCAATTTTGACCAATTTCAGGCACAGAAATGACTTTAAACACACTTATTTTAGTTGAAAAAGTAATAATTCACATCTAACAGTAATTATGCAGTCAAAAGATTAAATGTTAAAATTTCATCAGAATTGACCATTTTGGGAACGTTCGACAGCTCCGCGGTCATCGTTTTTTGTCCGAAAATTGATTTTTTGGACTTTACCAAAAATGATTCAAAATGTCAATTGGATCGTGCCTCATGTTGAATAACCTCTTTTTAAACCCTCACAGTGACCAAAATTGACATTTTTACAGAGTTTTGCTTACTCAGAAGCTTCAATTTTGACCAATTTCAGGCAGAGAAATGACTTTAAACACACTTATTTTAGTTGAAAAGGTAATAATTCACATCCAACAGTAATTTGCAGTCAAAAGATTAAATGTTAAAATTTCATCAGAATTGACCATTTTGGGAACGTTCGACAGCTCCGCAGTCATCGTTTTTTGTCCGAAAATTGATTTTTTGGACTTTACCAAAAATGATTCAAAATGTCAATTGGATCGTGCCTCATGTTGAATAACCACTTTTTAAACCCTCACAGTGACCAAAATTGCCATTTTTACAGAGTTTTGCTTACTCAGAAGCTTCAATTTTGACCAATTTCAGGCACAGAAATGACTTTAAACACACTTATTTTAGTTGAAAAGGTAATAATTCACATCCAACAGTACTTTGCAGTCAAAAGATTAAATGTTAAAATTTCATCAGAATTGACCATTTTGGGAACGTTCGACAGCTCCGCGGTCATCGTTTTTTGTCCGAAAATTGATTTTTTTGGACTTTACCAAAAATGATTCAAAATGTCAATTGGATCGTGCCTCATGTTGAATAACCACTTTTTAAACCCTCACAGTGACCAAAATTGACATTTTTACAGAGTTTTTCTTACTCAGAAGCTTCAATTTTGACCAATTTCAGGCACAGAAATGACTTTAAACACACTTATTTTAGTTGAAAAAGTAATAATTCACATCCAACAGTAATTTGCAGTCAAAAGATTAAATGTTAAAATTTCATTAGAATTGACCATTTTGGGAACGTTCGACAGCTCCGCGGTCATCGTTTTTCGTCCGAAAATTGATTTTTTGGACTTTACCAAAAATGATTCAAAATGTCAATTGGATCGTGCCTCATGTTGAATAACCACTTTTTAAACCCTCACAGTGACCAAAATTGATATTTTTACAGAGTTTTGCTTACTCAGAAGCTTCAATTTTGACCAATATTAGGCAGAGAAATGACTTTAAACACACTTATTTTAGTTAAAAAAGTAATAATTCACATCCAACAGTAATTTGCAGTCAAAAGATTAAATGTTAAAATTTCATCAGAATTGACCATTTTGGGAACGTTCGACAGCTCCGCGGTCATCGTTTTTCGTCCGAAAATAGATTGTTTGGACTTTACCAAAAATGATTCAAAATGTCAATTGGATCGTGCCTCATGTTGAATAACCTCTTTTTAAACCCTCACAGTGACCAAAATTGACATTTTTACAGAGTTTTGCTTACTCAGAAGCTTCAATTTTGACCAATTTCAGGCAGAGAAATGACTTTAAACACACTTATTTTAGTTGAAAAGGTAATAATTCACATCCAACAGTAATTTGCAGTCAAAAGATTAAATGTTAAAATTTCATCAGAATTGACCATTTTGGGAACGTTCGACAGCTCCGCGGTCATCGTTTTTTGTCCGAAAATAGATTTTTTGGACTTTACCCAAAATGATTCAAAATGTCAATCGGGTCGTGCCTCATGTTGAATAACCACATTTTAAACCCTCACAGTGACCAAAATTGCCATTTTTACAGAGTTTTGCTTACTCAGAAGCTTCAATTTTGACCAATTTCAGGCACAAAAATGACTTTAAACACACTTATTTTAGTTGAAAAAGTAATAATTCACATCCAACAGTGATTTGCAGTCAAAAGATTAAATGTTAAAATTTCATTAGAATTGACAATTTTGGGAACGTTCGACAGCTCCGCGGTCATCGTTTTTTGTCCGAAAATTGATTTTTTGGACTTTACCAAAAATGATTCAAAATGTCAATTGGATCGTGCCTCATGTTGAATAACCACTTTTTAAACCCTCACAGTGACCAAAATTGACATTTTTACAGAGTTTTGCTTACTCAGAAGCTTCAATTTTGACCAATTTCAGGCAGAGAAATGACTTTAAACACACTTATTTTAGTTGAAAAGGTAATAATTCATATCCAACAGTAATTTGCAGTCAAAAGATTAAATGTTAAAATTTCCTCAGAATTGACCATTTTGGGAACGTTCGACAGCTCCGCGGTCATCGTTTTTTGTCCGAAAATTGATTTTTTGGACTTTATCAAAAATGATTCAAAATGTCAATTGGATCGTGCCTCATGTTGAATAACCACTTTTTAAACCCTCACAGTGACCAAAATTGCCCTTTTTACAGAGTTTTGCTTACTCAGAAGCTTCAATTTTGACCAATTTCAGGCACAGAAATGACTTTAAACACACTTATTTTAGTTGAAAAAGTAATAATTCACATCTAACAGTAATTATGCAGTCAAAAGATTAAATGTTAAAATTTCATCAGAATTGACCATTTTGGGAACGTTCGAAAGCTCCGCGGTCATCGTTTTTTGTCCGAAAATTGATTTTTTGGACTTTACCAAAAATGATTCAAAATGTCAATTGGATCGTGCCTCATGTTGAATAACCACTTTTTAAGCCCTCACAGTGACCAAAATTGCCATTTTTACAGAGTTTTGCTTACTCAGAAGCTTCAATTTTGACCAATATTAGGCAGAGAAATGACTTTAAACACACTTATTTTAGTTAAAAAAGTAATAATTCACATCCAACAGTAATTTGCAGTCAAAAGATTAAATGTTAAAATTTCATCAGAATTGACCATTTTGGGAACGTTCGACAGCTCCGCGGTCATCGTTTTTCGTCCGAAAATAGATTTTTTGGACTTTACCAAAAATGATTCAAAATGTCAATTGGATCGTGCCTCATGTTGAATAACCTCTTTTTAAACCCTCACAGTGACCAAAATTGACATTTTTACAGAGTTTTGCTTACTCAGAAGCTTCAATTTTGACCAATTTGAGGCAGAGAAATGACTTTAAACACACTTATTTTAGTTGAAAAGGTAATAATTCACATCCAACAGTAATTTGCAGTCAAAAGATTAAATGTTAAAATTTCATCAGAATTGACCATTTTGGGAACGTTCGACAGCTCCGCGGTCATCGTTTTTCGTCCGAAAATAGATTTTTTGGACTTTACCAAAAATGATTCAAAATGTCAATTGGATCGTGCCTCATGTTGAATAACCTCTTTTTAAACCCTCACAGTGACCAAAATTGACATTTTTACAGAGTTTTGCTTACTCAGAAGCTTCAATTTTGACCAATTTCAGGCAGAGAAATGACTTTAAACACACTTATTTTAGTTGAAAAGGTAATAATTCACATCCAACAGTAATTTGCAGTCAAAAGATTAAATGTTAAAATTTCATCAGAATTGACCATTTTGGGAACGTTCGACAGCTCCGCAGTCATCGTTTTTTGTCCGAAAATTGATTTTTTGGACTTTACCAAAAATGATTCAAAATGTCAATTGGATCGTGCCTCATGTTGAATAACCACTTTTTAAACCCTCACAGTGACCAAAATTGCCATTTTTACAGAGTTTTGCTTACTCAGAAGCTTCAATTTTGACCAATTTCAGGCACAGAAATGACTTTAAACACACTTATTTTAGTTGAAAAGGTAATAATTCACATCCAACAGTACTTTGCAGTCAAAAGATTAAATGTTAAAATTTCATCAGAATTGACCATTTTGGGAACGTTCGACAGCTCCGCGGTCATCGTTTTTTGTCCGAAAATTGATTTTTTGGACTTTACCAAAAATGATTCAAAATGTCAATTGGATCGTGCCTCATGTTGAATAACCACTTTTTAAACCCTCACAGTGACCAAAATTGACATTTTTACAGAGTTTTTCTTACTCAGAAGCTTCAATTTTGACCAATTTCAGGCACAGAAATGACTTTAAACACACTTATTTTAGTTGAAAAAGTAATAATTCACATCCAACAGTAATTTGCAGTCAAAAGATTAAATGTTAAAATTTCATTAGAATTGACCATTTTGGGAACGTTCGACAGCTCCGCGGTCATCGTTTTTCGTCCGAAAATTGATTTTTTGGACTTTACCAAAAATGATTCAAAATGTCAATTGGATCGTGCCTCATGTTGAATAACCACTTTTTAAACCCTCACAGTGACCAAAATTGATATTTTTACAGAGTTTTGCTTACTCAGAAGCTTCAATTTTGACCAATTTCAGGCAGAGAAATGACTTTAAACACACTTATTTTAGTTGAAAAGGTAATAATTCACATCCAACAGTAATTTGCAGTCAAAAGATTAAATGTTAAAATTTCATCAGAATTGACCATTTTGGCAACGTTCAACAGCTCCGCGGTCATCGTTTTTTGTCCGAAAATTGATTTTTTGGACTTTACCAAAAATGATTCAAAATGTCAATTGGATCGTGCCTCATGTTGAATAACCACTTTTTAAACCCTCACAGTGACCAAAATTGCCATTTTTACAGAGTTTTGCTTACTCAGAAGCTTCAATTTTGACCAATTTCAGGCACAGAAATGACTTTAAACACACTTATTTTAGTTGAAAAGGTAATATTTCACATCCAACAGTACTTTGCAGTCAAAAGTTTAAATGTTAAAATTTCATCAGAATTGACCATTTTGGGAACGTTCGACAGCTCCGCGGACATCGTTTTTTGTCCGAAAATTGATTTTTTGGACTTTACCAAAAATGATTCAAAATGTCAATTGGATCGTGCCTCATGTTGAATAACCACTTTTTAAACCCTCACATGACCAAAATTTACATTTTTACAGAGTTTTGCTTACTCAGAAGCTTCAATTTTGACCAATTTCAGGCAGAGAAATGACTTTAAACACACTTATTTTAGTTGAAAAGGTAATATTTCACATCCAACAGTACTTTGCAGTCAAAAGTTTAAATGTTAAAATTTCATCAGAATTGACCATTTTGGGAACGTTCGACAGCTCCGCGGACATCGTTTTTTGTCCGAAAATTGATTTTTTGGACTTTACCAAAAATGATTCAAAATGTCAATTGGATCGTGCCTCATGTTGAATAACCACTTTTTAAACCCTCACAGTGACCAAAATTGCCATTTTTACAGAGTTTTGCTTACTCAGAAGCTTCAATTTTGACCAATTTCAGGCACAGAAATGACTTTAAACACACTTATTTTAGTTGAAAAGGTAATAATTCACATCCAACAGTAATTTGCAGTCAAAAGATTAAATGTTAAAATTTCATCAGAATTGACCATTTTGGCAACGTTCAACAGCTCCGCGGTCATCGTTTTTTGTCCGAAAATTGATTTTTTGGACTTTACCAAAAATGATTCAAAATGTCAATTGGATCGTGCCTCATGTTGAATAACCACTTTTTAAACCCTCACAGTGACCAAAATTGCCATTTTTACAGAGTTTTGCTTACTCAGAAGCTTCAATTTTGACCAATTTCAGGCACAGAAATGACTTTAAACACACTTATTTTAGTTGAAAAGGTAATATTTCACATCCAACAGTACTTTGCAGTCAAAAGTTTAAATGTTAAAATTTCATCAGAATTGACCATTTTGGGAACGTTCGACAGCTCCGCGGACATCGTTTTTTGTCCGAAAATTGATTTTTTGGACTTTACCAAAAATGATTCAAAATGTCAATTGGATCGTGCCTCATGTTGAATAACCACTTTTTAAACCCTCACATGACCAAAATTTACATTTTTACAGAGTTTTGCTTACTCAGAAGCTTCAATTTTGACCAATTTCAGGCAGAGAAATGACTTTAAACACACTTATTTTAGTTGAAAAGGTAATAATTCACATCCAACAGTAATTTGCAGTCAAAAGATTAAACGTTAAAATTTCATCAGAATTGACCATTTTGGGAACGTTCGACAGCTCCGCGGTCATCGTTTTTTGTCCGAAAATGGATTTTTTGGACTTTACCAAAAATGATTCAAAATGTCAATTGGATCGTGCCTCATGTTGAATAACCACTTTTTAAACCCTCACAGTGACCAAAATTGCCATTTTTACAGAGTTTTGCTTACTCAGAAGCTTCAATTTTGACCAATTTCAGGCAGAGAAATGACTTTAAACACACTTATTTTAGTTAAAAAAGTAATAATTCGCATCCAACAGTAATTTGCAGTCAAAAGATTAAATGTTAATATTTCATCAAAATTGACCATTTTGGGAACGTTTGACAGCTCCGCGGTCATCGTTTTTTGTCCGAAAATTGATTTTTTGGACTTTACCAAAAATGATTCAAAATGTCAATTGGATCGTGCCTCATGTTGAATAACCACTTTTTAAACCCTCACATGACCAAAATTTACATTTTTACAGAGTTTTGCTTACTCAGAAGCTTCAATTTTGACCAATTTCAGGCAGAGAAATGACTTTAAACACACTTATTTTAGTTGAAAAGGTAATAATTCACATCCAACAGTAATTTGCAGTCAAAAGATTAAACGTTAAAATTTCATCAGAATTGACCATTTTGGGAACGTTCGACAGCTCCGCGGTCATCGTTTTTCGTCCGAAAATGGATTTTTTGGACTTTACCAAAAATGATTCAAAATGTCAATTGGATCGTGCCTCATGTTGAATAACCACTTTTTAAACCCTCACAGTGACCAAAATTGACATTTTTACAGAGTTTTGCTTACTCAGAAGCCTCAATTTTGACCAATTTCAGGCAGAGAAATGACTTTAAACACACTTATTTTAGTTGAAAAGGTAATAATTCACATCCAACAGTAATTTGCAGTCAAAAGATTAAATGTTAATATTTCATCAGAATTGACCATTTTGGGAACGTTTGACAGCTCCGCGGTCATCGTTTTTTGTCCGAAAATTGATTTTTTGGACTTTACCAAAAATGATTCAAAATGTCAATTGGATCGTGCCTCATGTTGAATAACTTCTTTTTAAACCCTCACAGTGACCAAAATTGCAATTTTTACAGAGTTTTGCTCACTCAGAAGCTTCAATTTTGACCAATTTCAGGCAGAGAAATGACTTTAAACACACTTATTTTAGTTGAAAAGGTAATAATTCACATCCAACAGTAATTTGCAGTCAAAAGATTAAATGTTAAAATTTCATCAGAATTGACCATTTTGGGAACGTTCGACAGCTCCGCGGTCATCGTTTTTTGTCCGAAAATTGATTTTTTGGACTTTACCAAAAATGATTCAAAATGTCAATTGGATCGTGCCTCATGTTGAATAACCACTTTTTAAACCCTCACAGTGACCAAAATTGCCATTTTTACAGAGTTTTGCTTACTCAGAAGCTTCAATTTTGACCAATTTCAGGCACAGAAATGACTTTAAACACACTTATTTTAGTTGAAAAAGTAATAATTCACATCCAACAGTAATTATGCAGTCAAAAGATTAAATGTTAAAATTTCATCAGAATTGACCATTTTGGGAACGTTCGACAGCTCCGCGGTCATCGTTTTTTGGCCGAAAATTGATTTTTTGGACTTTACCAAAAATGATTCAAAATGTCAATTGGATCGTGCCTCATGTTGAATAACCACTTTTTAAACCCTCACAGTGACCAAAATTGACATTTTTACAGAGTTTTGCTTACTCAGAAGCTTCAATTTTGACCAATTTCAGGCAGAGAAATGACTTTAAACACACTTATTTTAGTTGAAAAGGTAATAATTCACATCCAACAGTAATTTGCAGTCAAAAGATTAAATGTTAAAATTTAATCAGAATTGACCATTTTGGGAACGTTCGACAGCTCCGCGGTCATCGTTTTTTGTCCGAAAATTAATTTTTTGGACTTTACCAAAAATGATTCAAAATGTCAATTGGATCGTGCCTCATGTTGAATAACCACTTTTTAAGCCCTCACAGTGACCAAAATTGCCATTTTTACAGAGTTTTGCTTACTCAGAAGCTTCAATGTTGACTAATTTCAGGCAGAGAAATGACTTTAAACACACTTATTTTAGTTAAAAAAGTAATAATTCACATCCAACAGTAATTTGCAGTCAAAAGATTAAATGTTAAAATTTCATCAGAATTGACCATTTTGGGAACGATCGACAGCTCCGCGGTCATCGTTTTTCGTCCGAAAATTGATTTTTTGGACTTTACCAAAAATGATTCAAAAAGTCAATTGGATCGTGCCTCATGTTGAATAACCACTTTTTAAACCCTCACAGTGACCAAAATTGCCATTTTTACAGAGTTTTGCTTACTCAGAAGCTTCAATTTTGACCAATTTCAGGCAGAGAAATGACTTTAAACACACTTATTTTAGTTAAAAAAGTAATAATTCGCATCCAACAGTAATTTGCAGTCAAAAGATTAAACGTTAAAATTTCATCAGAATTGACCATTTTGGGAACGTTCGACAGCTCCGCGGTCATCGTTTTTTGTCCGAAAATGGATTTTTTGGACTTTACCAAAAATGATTCAAAATGTCAATTGGATCGTGCCTCATGTTGAATAACCACTTTTTAAACCCTCACAGTGACCAAAATTGCCATTTTTACAGAGTTTTGCTTACTCAGAAGCTTCAATTTTGACCAATTTCAGGCAGAGAAATGACTTTAAACACACTTATTTTAGTTAAAAAAGTAATAATTCGCATCCAACAGTAATTTGCAGTCAAAAGATTAAATGTTAATATTTCATCAAAATTGACCATTTTGGGAACGTTTGACAGCTCCGCGGTCATCGTTTTTTGTCCGAAAATTGATTTTTTGGACTTTACCAAAAATGATTCAAAATGTCAATTGGATCGTGCCTCATGTTGAATAACCACTTTTTAAACCCTCACAGTGACCAAAATTGCAATTTTTACAGAGTTTTGCTTACTCAGAAGCTTCAATTTTGACCAATTTCAGGCAGAGAAATGACTTTAAACACACTTATTTTAGTTGAAAAGGTAATAATTCACATCCAAGAGTAATTTGCAGTCAAAAGATTAAATGTTAAAATTTCATCAGAATTGACCATTTTGGGAACGTTCGACAGCTCCGCGGTCATCGTTTTTCGTCCGAAAATTGATTTTTTGGACTTTACCAAAAATGATTCAAAATGTCAATTGGATCGTGCCTCATGTTGAAGAACCACTTTTTAAACCCTCACATGACCAAAATTTACATTTTTACAGAGTTTTGCTTACTCAGAAGCTTCAATTTTGACCAATTTCAGGCAGAGAAATGACTTTAAACACACTTATTTTAGTTGAAAAGGTAATAATTCACATCCAACAGTAATTTGCAGTCAAAAGATTAAACGTTAAAATTTCATCAGAATTGACCATTTTGGGAACGTTCGACAGCTCCGCGGTCATCGTTTTTCGTCCGAAAATGGATTTTTTGGACTTTACCAAAAATGATTCAAAATGTCAATTGGATCGTGCCTCATGTTGAATAACCACTTTTTAAACCCTCACAGTGACCAAAATTGACATTTTTACAGAGTTTTGCTTACTCAGAAGCTTCAATTTTGACCAATATTAGGCAGAGAAATGACTTTAAACACACTTATTTTAGTTAAAAAAGTAATAATTCACATCCAACAGTAATTTGCAGTCAAAAGATTAAATGTTAAAATTTCATCAGAATTGACCATTTTGGGAACGTTCGACAGCTCCGCGGTCATCGTTTTTCGTCCGAAAATAGATTGTTTGGACTTTACCAAAAATGATTCAAAATGTCAATTGGATCGTGCCTCATGTTGAATAACCTCTTTTTAAACCCTCACAGTGACCAAAATTGACATTTTTACAGAGTTTTGCTTACTCAGAAGCTTCAATTTTGACCAATTTCAGGCAGAGAAATGACTTTAAACACACTTATTTTAGTTGAAAAGGTAATAATTCACATCCAACAGTAATTTGCAGTCAAAAGATTAAATGTTAAAATTTCATCAGAATTGACCATTTTGGGAACGTTCGACAGCTCCGCGGTCATCGTTTTTTGTCCGAAAATAGATTTTTTGGACTTTACCCAAAATGATTCAAAATGTCAATCGGGTCGTGCCTCATGTTGAATAACCACATTTTAAACCCTCACAGTGACCAAAATTGCCATTTTTACAGAGTTTTGCTTACTCAGAAGCTTCAATTTTGACCAATTTCAGGCACAAAAATGACTTTAAACACACTTATTTTAGTTGAAAAAGTAATAATTCACATCCAACAGTGATTTGCAGTCAAAAGATTAAATGTTAAAATTTCATTAGAATTGACAATTTTGGGAACGTTCGACAGCTCCGCGGTCATCGTTTTTTGTCCGAAAATTGATTTTTTGGACTTTACCAAAAATGATTCAAAATGTCAATTGGATCGTGCCTCATGTTGAATAACCACTTTTTAAACCCTCACAGTGACCAAAATTGACATTTTTACAGAGTTTTGCTTACTCAGAAGCTTCAATTTTGACCAATTTCAGGCAGAGAAATGACTTTAAACACACTTATTTTAGTTGAAAAGGTAATAATTCATATCCAACAGTAATTTGCAGTCAAAAGATTAAATGTTAAAATTTCCTCAGAATTGACCATTTTGGGAACGTTCGACAGCTCCGCGGTCATCGTTTTTTGTCCGAAAATTGATTTTTTGGACTTTATCAAAAATGATTCAAAATGTCAATTGGATCGTGCCTCATGTTGAATAACCACTTTTTAAACCCTCACAGTGACCAAAATTGCCCTTTTTACAGAGTTTTGCTTACTCAGAAGCTTCAATTTTGACCAATTTCAGGCACAGAAATGACTTTAAACACACTTATTTTAGTTGAAAAAGTAATAATTCACATCTAACAGTAATTATGCAGTCAAAAGATTAAATGTTAAAATTTCATCAGAATTGACCATTTTGGGAACGTTCGAAAGCTCCGCGGTCATCGTTTTTTGTCCGAAAATTGATTTTTTGGACTTTACCAAAAATGATTCAAAATGTCAATTGGATCGTGCCTCATGTTGAATAACCACTTTTTAAGCCCTCACAGTGACCAAAATTGCCATTTTTACAGAGTTTTGCTTACTCAGAAGCTTCAATTTTGACCAATATTAGGCAGAGAAATGACTTTAAACACACTTATTTTAGTTAAAAAAGTAATAATTCACATCCAACAGTAATTTGCAGTCAAAAGATTAAATGTTAAAATTTCATCAGAATTGACCATTTTGGGAACGTTCGACAGCTCCGCGGTCATCGTTTTTCGTCCGAAAATAGATTTTTTGGACTTTACCAAAAATGATTCAAAATGTCAATTGGATCGTGCCTCATGTTGAATAACCTCTTTTTAAACCCTCACAGTGACCAAAATTGACATTTTTACAGAGTTTTGCTTACTCAGAAGCTTCAATTTTGACCAATTTCAGGCAGAGAAATGACTTTAAACACACTTATTTTAGTTGAAAAGGTAATAATTCACATCCAACAGTAATTTGCAGTCAAAAGATTAAATGTTAAAATTTCATCAGAATTGACCATTTTGGGAACGTTCGACAGCTCCGCAGTCATCGTTTTTTGTCCGAAAATTGATTTTTTGGACTTTACCAAAAATGATTCAAAATGTCAATTGGATCGTGCCTCATGTTGAATAACCACTTTTTAAACCCTCACAGTGACCAAAATTGCCATTTTTACAGAGTTTTGCTTACTCAGAAGCTTCAATTTTGACCAATTTCAGGCACAGAAATGACTTTAAACACACTTATTTTAGTTGAAAAGGTAATAATTCACATCCAACAGTACTTTGCAGTCAAAAGATTAAATGTTAAAATTTCATCAGAATTGACCATTTTGGGAACGTTCGACAGCTCCGCGGTCATCGTTTTTTGTCCGAAAATTCATTTTTTGGACTTTACCAAAAATGATTCAAAATGTCAATTGGATCGTGCCTCATGTTGAATAACCACTTTTTAAACCCTCACAGTGACCAAAATTGACATTTTTACAGAGTTTTTCTTACTCAGAAGCTTCAATTTTGACCAATTTCAGGCACAGAAATGACTTTAAACACACTTATTTTAGTTGAAAAAGTAATAATTCACATCCAACAGTAATTTGCAGTCAAAAGATTAAATGTTAAAATTTCATTAGAATTGACCATTTTGGGAACGTTCGACAGCTCCGCGGTCATCGTTTTTCGTCCGAAAATTGATTTTTTGGACTTTACCAAAAATGATTCAAAATGTCAATTGGATCGTGCCTCATGTTGAATAACCACTTTTTAAACCCTCACAGTGACCAAAATGGATATTTTTACAGAGTTTTGCTTACTCAGAAGCTTCAATTTTGACCAATTTCAGGCAGAGAAATGACTTTAAACACACTTATTTTAGTTGAAAAGGTAATAATTCACATCCAACAGTAATTTGCAGTCAAAAGATTAAATGTTAAAATTTCATCAGAATTGACCATTTTGGCAACGTTCAACAGCTCCGCGGTCATCGTTTTTTGTCCGAAAATTGATTTTTTGGACTTTACCAAAAATGATTCAAAATGTCAATTGGATCGTGCCTCATGTTGAATAACCACTTTTTAAACCCTCACAGTGACCAAAATTGCCATTTTTACAGAGTTTTGCTTACTCAGAAGCTTCAATTTTGACCAATTTCAGGCACAGAAATGACTTTAAACACACTTATTTTAGTTGAAAAGGTAATATTTCACATCCAACAGTACTTTGCAGTCAAAAGTTTAAATGTTAAAATTTCATCAGAATTGACCATTTTGGGAACGTTCGACAGCTCCGCGGACATCGTTTTTTGTCCGAAAATTGATTTTTTGGACTTTACCAAAAATGATTCAAAATGTCAATTGGATCGTGCCTCATGTTGAATAACCACTTTTTAAACCCTCACATGACCAAAATTTACATTTTTACAGAGTTTTGCTTACTCAGAAGCTTCAATTTTGACCAATTTCAGGCAGAGAAATGACTTTAAACACACTTATTTTAGTTGAAAAGGTAATAATTCACATCCAACAGTAATTTGCAGTCAAAAGATTAAACGTTAAAATTTCATCAGAATTGACCATTTTGGGAACGTTCGACAGCTCCGCGGTCATCGTTTTTTGTCCGAAAATGGATTTTTTGGACTTTACCAAAAATGATTCAAAATGTCAATTGGATCGTGCCTCATGTTGAATAACCACTTTTTAAACCCTCACAGTGACCAAAATTGCCATTTTTACAGAGTTTTGCTTACTCAGAAGCTTCAATTTTGACCAATTTCAGGCAGAGAAATGACTTTAAACACACTTATTTTAGTTAAAAAAGTAATAATTCGCATCCAACAGTAATTTGCAGTCAAAAGATTAAATGTTAATATTTCATCAAAATTGACCATTTTGGGAACGTTTGACAGGTCCGCGGTCATCGTTTTTTGTCCGAAAATTGATTTTTTGGACTTTACCAAAAATGATTCAAAATGTCAATTGGATCGTGCCTCATGTTGAATAACCACTTTTTAAACCCTCACATGACCAAAATTTACATTTTTACAGAGTTTTGCTTACTCAGAAGCTTCAATTTTGACCAATTTCAGGCAGAGAAATGACTTTAAACACACTTATTTTAGTTGAAAAGGTAATAATTCACATCCAACAGTAATTTGCAGTCAAAAGATTAAACGTTAAAATTTCATCAGAATTGACCATTTTGGGAACGTTCGACAGCTCCGCGGTCATCGTTTTTCGTCCGAAAATGGATTTTTTGGACTTTACCAAAAATGATTCAAAATGTCAATTGGATCGTGCCTCATGTTGAATAACCACTTTTTAAACCCTCACAGTGACCAAAATTGACATTTTTACAGAGTTTTGCTTACTCAGAAGCCTCAATTTTGACCAATTTCAGGCACAGAAATGACTTTAAACACACTTATTTTAGTTGAAAAGGTAATAATTCGCATCCAACAGTAATTTGCAGTCAAAAGATTAAATGTTAAAAATTCATCAGAATTGACCATTTTGGGAACGTTCGACAGCTCCGCGGTCATCGTTTTTTGTCCGAAAATTGATTTTTTGGACTTTACCAAAAATGATTCAAAATGTCAATTGGATCGTGCCTCATGTTGAATAACCACTTTTTAAACCCTCACAGTGACCAAAATTGCCATTTTTACAGAGTTTTTCTTACTCAGAAGCTTCAATTTTGACCAATTTCAGGCACAGAAATGACTTTAAACACACTTATTTTAGTTGAAAAAGTAATAATTCACATCCAACAGTAATTATGCAGTCAAAAGATTAAATGTTAAAATTTCATCAGAATTGACCATTTTGGGAACGTTCGACAGCTCCGCGGTCATCGTTTTTTGTCCGAAAATTGATTTTTTGGACTTTATCAAAAATGATTCAAAATGTCAATTGGATCGTGCCTCATGTTGAATAACAACTTTTTAAACCCTCACAGTGACCAAAATTGACATTTTTACAGAGTTTTGCTTACTCAGAAGCTTCAATTTTGACCAATTTCAGGCAGAGAAATGACTTTAAACACACTTATTTTAGTTGAAAAGGTAATAATTCACATCCAACAGTAATTTGCAGTCAAAAGATTAAATGTTAATATTTCATCAGAATTGACCATTTTGGGAACGTTTGACAGCTCCGCGGTCATCGTTTTTTGTCCGAAAATTGATTTTTTGGACTTTACCAAAAATGATTCAAAATGTCAATTGGATCGTGCCTCATGTTGAATAACTTCTTTTTAAACCCTCACAGTGACCAAAATTGCAATTTTTACAGAGTTTTGCTCACTCAGAAGCTTCAATTTTGACCAATTTCAGGCAGAGAAATGACTTTAAACACACTTATTTTAGTTGAAAAGGTAATAATTCACATCCAACAGTAATTTGCAGTCAAAAGATTAAATGTTAAAATTTCATCAGAATTGACCATTTTGGGAACGTTCGACAGCTCCGCGGTCATCGTTTTTTGTCCGAAAATTGATTTTTTGGACTTTACCAAAAATGATTCAAAATGTCAATTGGATCGTGCCTCATGTTGAATAACCACTTTTTAAACCCTCACAGTGACCAAAATTGCCATTTTTACAGAGTTTTGCTTACTCAGAAGCTTCAATTTTGACCAATTTCAGGCACAGAAATGACTTTAAACACACTTATTTTAGTTGAAAAAGTAATAATTCACATCCAACAGTAATTATGCAGTCAAAAGATTAAATGTTAAAATTTCATCAGAATTGACCATTTTGGGAACGTTCGACAGCTCCGCGGTCATCGTTTTTTGGCCGAAAATTGATTTTTTGGACTTTACCAAAAATGATTCAAAATGTCAATTGGATCGTGCCTCATGTTGAATAACCACTTTTTAAACCCTCACAGTGACCAAAATTGACATTTTTACAGAGTTTTGCTTACTCAGAAGCTTCAATTTTGACCAATTTCAGGCAGAGAAATGACTTTAAACACACTTATTTTAGTTGAAAAGGTAATAATTCACATCCAACAGTAATTTGCAGTCAAAAGATTAAATGTTAAAATTTAATCAGAATTGACCATTTTGGGAACGTTCGACAGCTCCGCGGTCATCGTTTTTTGTCCGAAAATTGATTTTTTGGACTTTACCAAAAATGATTCAAAATGTCAATTGGATCGTGCCTCATGTTGAATAACCACTTTTTAAGCCCTCACAGTGACCAAAATTGCCATTTTTACAGAGTTTTGCTTACTCAGAAGCTTCAATGTTGACTAATTTCAGGCAGAGAAATGACTTTAAACACACTTATTTTAGTTAAAAAAGTAATAATTCACATCCAACAGTAATTTGCAGTCAAAAGATTAAATGTTAAAATTTCATCAGAATTGACCATTTTGGGAACGATCGACAGCTCCGCGGTCATCGTTTTTCGTCCGAAAATTGATTTTTTGGACTTTACCAAAAATGATTCAAAATGTCAATTGGATCGTGCCTCATGTTGAATAACCACTTTTTAAACCCTCACAGTGACCAAAATTGCCATTTTTACAGAGTTTTGCTTACTCAGAAGCTTCAATTTTGACCAATTTCAGGCAGAGAAATGACTTTAAACACACTTATTTTAGTTAAAAAAGTAATAATTCGCATCCAACAGTAATTTGCAGTCAAAAGATTAAACGTTAAAATTTCATCAGAATTGACCATTTTGGGAACGTTCGACAGCTCCGCGGTCATCGTTTTTTGTCCGAAAATGGATTTTTTGGACTTTACCAAAAATGATTCAAAATGTCAATTGGATCGTGCCTCATGTTGAATAACCACTTTTTAAACCCTCACAGTGACCAAAATTGCCATTTTTACAGAGTTTTGCTTACTCAGAAGCTTCAATTTTGACCAATTTCAGGCAGAGAAATGACTTTAAACACACTTATTTTAGTTAAAAAAGTAATAATTCGCATCCAACAGTAATTTGCAGTCAAAAGATTAAATGTTAATATTTCATCAAAATTGACCATTTTGGGAACGTTTGACAGCTCCGCGGTCATCGTTTTTTGTCCGAAAATTGATTTTTTGGACTTTACCAAAAATGATTCAAAATGTCAATTGGATCGTGCCTCATGTTGAATAACCACTTTTTAAACCCTCACAGTGACCAAAATTGCAATTTTTACAGAGTTTTGCTTACTCAGAAGCTTCAATTTTGACCAATTTCAGGCAGAGAAATGACTTTAAACACACTTATTTTAGTTGAAAAGGTAATAATTCACATCCAACAGTAATTTGCAGTCAAAAGATTAAATGTTAAAATTTCATCAGAATTGACCATTTTGGGAACGTTCGACAGCTCCGCGGTCATCGTTTTTCGTCCGAAAATTGATTTTTTGGACTTTACCAAAAATGATTCAAAATGTCAATTGGATCGTGCCTCATGTTGAATAACCACTTTTTAAACCCTCACATGACCAAAATTTACATTTTTACAGAGTTTTGCTTACTCAGAAGCTTCAATTTTGACCAATTTCAGGCAGAGAAATGACTTTAAACACACTTATTTTAGTTGAAAAGGTAATAATTCACATCCAACAGTAATTTGCAGTCAAAAGATTAAACGTTAAAATTTCATCAGAATTGACCATTTTGGGAACGTTCGACAGCTCCGCGGTCATCGTTTTTCGTCCGAAAATGGATTTTTTGGACTTTACCAAAAATGATTCAAAATGTCAATTGGATCGTGCCTCATGTTGAATAACCACTTTTTAAACCCTCACAGTGACCAAAATTGACATTTTTACAGAGTTTTGCTTACTCAGAAGCCTCAATTTTGACCAATTTCAGGCACAGAAATGACTTTAAACACACTTATTTTAGTTGAAAAGGTAATAATTCACATCCAACAGTAATTTGCAGTCAAAAGATTAAATGTTAAAAATTCATCAGAATTGACCATTTTGGGAACGTTCGACAGCTCCGCGGTCATCGTTTTTTGTCCGAAAATTGATTTTTTGGACTTTACCAAAAATGATTCAAAATGTCAATTGGATCGTGCCTCATGTTGAATAACCACTTTTTAAACCCTCACAGTGACCAAAATTGCCATTTTTACAGAGTTTTTCTTACTCAGAAGCTTCAATTTTGACCAATTTCAGGCACAGAAATGACTTTAAACACACTTATTTTAGTTGAAAAAGTAATAATTCACATCCAACAGTAATTATGCAGTCAAAAGATTAAATGTTAAAATTTCATCAGAATTGACCATTTTGGGAACGTTCGACAGCTCCGCGGTCATCGTTTTTTGTCCGAAAATTGATTTTTTGGACTTTATCAAAAATGATTCAAAATGTCAATTGGATCGTGCCTCATGTTGAATAACAACTTTTTAAACCCTCACAGTGACCAAAATTGACATTTTTACAGAGTTTTGCTTACTCAGAAGCTTCAATTTTGACCAATTTCAGGCAGAGAAATGACTTTAAACACACTTATTTTAGTTGAAAAGGTAATAATTCACATCCAACAGTAATTTGCAGTCAAAAGATTAAATGTTAAAATTTAATCAGAATTGACCATTTTGGGAACGTTCGACAGCTCCGCGGTCATCGTTTTTTGTCCGAAAATTGATTTTTTGGACTTTACCAAAAATGATTCAAAATGTCAATTGGATCGTGCCTCATGTTGAATAACCACTTTTTAAGCCCTCACAGTGACCAAAATTGCCATTTTTACAGAGTTTTGCTTACTCAGAAGCTTCAATGTTGACTAATTTCAGGCAGAGAAATGACTTTAAACACACTTATTTTAGTTAAAAAAGTAATAATTCACATCCAACAGTAATTTGCAGTCAAAAGATTAAATGTTAAAATTTCATCAGAATTGACCATTTTGGGAACGATCGACAGCTCCGCGGTCATCGTTTTTCGTCCGAAAATTGATTTTTTGGACTTTACCAAAAATGATTCAAAATGTCAATTGGATCGTGCCTCATGTTGAATAACCACTTTTTAAACCCTCACAGTGACCAAAATTGCCATTTTTACAGAGTTTTGCTTACTCAGAAGCTTCAATTTTGACCAATTTCAGGCAGAGAAATTACTTTAAACACACTTATTTTAGTTGAAAAAGTAATAATTCATATCCAACAGTAATTTGCAGTCAAAAGATTAAATGTTAAAATTTCATCAGAATTGACCATTTTGGGAACGTTCGACAGCTCCGCGGTCATCGTTTTTTGTCTGAAAACTGATTTTTTGGACTTTACCAAAAATGATTCAAAATGTCAATTGGATCGTGCCTCATGTTGAATAACCACTTTTTAAACCCTCACAGTGACCAAAATTGACATTTTTACAGAGTTTTGCTTACTCAGAAGCTTCAATTTTGACCAATTTCAGGCAGAGAAATGACTTTAAACACACTTATTTTAGTTGAAAAGGTAATAATTCACATCCAACAGTACTTTGCAGTCAAAAGATTAAATGTTAAAATTTCAGCAGAATTGACCATTTTGGGAACGTTCGACAGCTCCGCGGTCATCGTTTTTCGTCCGAAAATTGATTTTTTGGACTTTACCAAAAATGATTCAAAATGTCAATTGGATCGTGCCTCATGTTGAATAACCACTTTTTAAACCCTCACAGTGACCAAAATTGCCATTTTTACAGAGTTTTGCTTACTCAGAAGCTTCAATTTTGACCAATTTCAGGCACAGAAATGACTTTAAACACACTTATTTTAGTTGAAAAAGTAATAATTCACATCCAACAGTGATTTGCAGTCAAAAGATTAAATGTTAAAATTTCATTAGAATTGACAATTTTGGGAACGTTCGACAGCTCCGCGGTCATCGTCTTTTGTCCGAAAATTGATTTTTTGGACTTTACCAAAAATGATTAAAAATGTCAATTGGATCGTGCCTCATGTTGAATAACCACTTTTTAAACCCTCACAGTGACCAAAATTGACATTTTTACAGAGTTTTGCTTACTCAGAAGCTTAAATTTTGACCAATTTCAGGCAGAGAAATGACTTTAAACACACTTATTTTAGTTGAAAAGGTAATAATTCACATCCAACAGTAATTTGCAGTCAAAAGATTAAATGTTAAAATTTCCTCAGAATTGACCATTTTGGGAACGTTCGACAGCTCCGCGGTCATCGTTTTTTGTCCGAAAATTGATTTTTTGGACTTTATCAAAAATGATTCAAAATGTCAATTGGATCGTGCCTCATGTTGAATAACCACTTTTTAAACCCTCACAGTGACCAAAATTGCCCTTTTTACAGAGTTTTGCTTACTCAGAAGCTTCAATTTTGACCAATTTCAGGCACAGAAATGACTTTTAACACACTTATTTTAGTTGAAAAAGTAATAATTCACATCCAACAGTAATTTGCAGTCAAAAGATTAAACGTTAAAATTTCATCAGAATTGACCATTTTGGGAACGTTAGACAGCTCCGCGGTCATCGTTTTTTGTCCGAAAATGGATTTTTTGGACTTTACCAAAAATGATTCAAAATGTCAATTGGATCGTGCCTCATGTTGAATAACCACTTTTTAAACCCTCACAGTGACCAAAATTGCCATTTTTACAGAGTTTTGCTTACTCAGAAGCTTCAATTTTGACCAATTTCAGGCACAGAAATGACTTTAAACACACTTATTTTAGTTGAAAAAGTAATAATTCACATCCAACAGTAATTTGCAGTCAAAAGATTAAATGTTAAAATTTCATCAGAATTGACCATTTTGGGAACGTTCGACAGCTCCTCGGTCATCGTTTTTCGTCCGAAAATGGATTTTTTGGACTTTACCAAAAATGATTCAAAATGTCAATTGGATCGTGCCTCATGTTGAATAACCACTTTTTAAACCCTCACAGTGACCAAAATTGACATTTTTACAGAGTTTTGCTTACTCAGAAGCCTCAATTTTGACCAATTTCAGGCAGAGAAATGACTTTAAACACACTTATTTTAGTTAAAAAAGTAATAATTCGCATCCAACAGTAATTTGCAGTCAAAAGATTAAATGTTAATATTTCATCAAAATTGACCATTTTGGGAACGTTTGACAGCTCCGCGGTCATCGTTTTTTGTCCGAAAATTGATTTTTTGGACTTTACCAAAAATGATTCAAAATGTCAATTGGATCGTGCCTCATGTTGAATAACCACTTTTTAAACCCTCACAGTGACCAAAATTGCAATTTTTACAGAGTTTTGCTTACTCAGAAGCTTCAATTTTGACCAATTTCAGGCAGAGAAATGACTTTAAACACACTTATTTTAGTTGAAAAGGTAATAATTCACATCCAACAGTAATTTGCAGTCAAAAGATTAAATGTTAAAATTTCATCAGAATTGACCATTTTGGGAACGTTCGACAGCTCCGCGGTCATCGTTTTTCGTCCGAAAATAGATTTTTTGGACTTTACCAAAAATGATTCAAAATGTCAATTGGATCGTGCCTCATGTTGAATAACCTCTTTTTAAACCCTCACAGTGACCAAAATTGACATTTTTACAGAGTTTTGCTTACTCAGAAGCTTCAATTTTGACCAATTTCAGGCAGAGAAATGACTTTAAACACACTTATTTTAGTTGAAAAGGTAATAATTCACATCCAACAGTAATTTGCAGTCAAAAGATTAAATGTTAAAATTTCATCAGAATTGACCATTTTGGGAACGTTCGACAGCTCCGCAGTCATCGTTTTTTGTCCGAAAATTGATTTTTTGGACTTTACCAAAAATGATTCAAAATGTCAATTGGATCGTGCCTCATGTTGAATAACCACTTTTTAAACCCTCACAGTGACCAAAATTGCCATTTTTACAGAGTTTTGCTTACTCAGAAGCTTCAATTTTGACCAATTTCAGGCACAGAAATGACTTTAAACACACTTATTTTAGTTGAAAAGGTAATAATTCACATCCAACAGTACTTTGCAGTCAAAAGATTAAATGTTAAAATTTCATCAGAATTGACCATTTTGGGAACGTTCGACAGCTCCGCGGTCATCGTTTTTTGTCCGAAAATTGATTTTTTGGACTTTACCAAAAATGATTCAAAATGTCAATTGGATCGTGCCTCATGTTGAATAACCACTTTTTAAACCCTCACAGTGACCAAAATTGACATTTTTACAGAGTTTTTCTTACTCAGAAGCTTCAATTTTGACCAATTTCAGGCACAGAAATGACTTTAAACACACTTATTTTAGTTGAAAAAGTAATAATTCACATCCAACAGTAATTTGCAGTCAAAAGATTAAATGTTAAAATTTCATTAGAATTGACCATTTTGGGAACGTTCGACAGCTCCGCGGTCATCGTTTTTCGTCCGAAAATTGATTTTTTGGACTTTACCAAAAATGATTCAAAATGTCAATTGGATCGTGCCTCATGTTGAATAACCACTTTTTAAACCCTCACAGTGACCAAAATGGATATTTTTACAGAGTTTTGCTTACTCAGAAGCTTCAATTTTGACCAATTTCAGGCAGAGAAATGACTTTAAACACACTTATTTTAGTTGAAAAGGTAATAATTCACATCCAACAGTAATTTGCAGTCAAAAGATTAAATGTTAAAATTTCATCAGAATTGACCATTTTGGCAACGTTCAACAGCTCCGCGGTCATCGTTTTTTGTCCGAAAATTGATTTTTTGGACTTTACCAAAAATGATTCAAAATGTCAATTGGATCGTGCCTCATGTTGAATAACCACTTTTTAAACCCTCACAGTGACCAAAATTGCCATTTTTACAGAGTTTTGCTTACTCAGAAGCTTCAATTTTGACCAATTTCAGGCACAGAAATGACTTTAAACACACTTATTTTAGTTGAAAAGGTAATATTTCACATCCAACAGTACTTTGCAGTCAAAAGTTTAAATGTTAAAATTTCATCAGAATTGACCATTTTGGGAACGTTCGACAGCTCCGCGGACATCGTTTTTTGTCCGAAAATTGATTTTTTGGACTTTACCAAAAATGATTCAAAATGTCAATTGGATCGTGCCTCATGTTGAATAACCACTTTTTAAACCCTCACATGACCAAAATTTACATTTTTACAGAGTTTTGCTTACTCAGAAGCTTCAATTTTGACCAATTTCAGGCAGAGAAATGACTTTAAACACACTTATTTTAGTTGAAAAGGTAATAATTCACATCCAACAGTAATTTGCAGTCAAAAGATTAAACGTTAAAATTTCATCAGAATTGACCATTTTGGGAACGTTCGACAGCTCCGCGGTCATCGTTTTTTGTCCGAAAATGGATTTTTTGGACTTTACCAAAAATGATTCAAAATGTCAATTGGATCGTGCCTCATGTTGAATAACCACTTTTTAAACCCTCACAGTGACCAAAATTGCCATTTTTACAGAGTTTTGCTTACTCAGAAGCTTCAATTTTGACCAATTTCAGGCAGAGAAATGACTTTAAACACACTTATTTTAGTTAAAAAAGTAATAATTCGCATCCAACAGTAATTTGCAGTCAAAAGATTAAATGTTAATATTTCATCAAAATTGACCATTTTGGGAACGTTTGACAGCTCCGCGGTCATCGTTTTTTGTCCGAAAATTGATTTTTTGGACTTTACCAAAAATGATTCAAAATGTCAATTGGATCGTGCCTCATGTTGAATAACCACTTTTTAAACCCTCACATGACCAAAATTTACATTTTTACAGAGTTTTGCTTACTCAGAAGCTTCAATTTTGACCAATTTCAGGCAGAGAAATGACTTTAAACACACTTATTTTAGTTGAAAAGGTAATATTTCACATCCAACAGTAATTTGCAGTCAAAAGATTAAACGTTAAAATTTCATCAGAATTGACCATTTTGGGAACGTTCGACAGCTCCGCGGTCATCGTTTTTCGTCCGAAAATGGATTTTTTGGACTTTACCAAAAATGATTCAAAATGTCAATTGGATCGTGCCTCATGTTGAATAACCACTTTTTAAACCCTCACAGTGACCAAAATTGACATTTTTACAGAGTTTTGCTTACTCAGAAGCCTCAATTTTGACCAATTTCAGGCACAGAAATGACTTTAAACACACTTATTTTAGTTGAAAAGGTAATAATTCGCATCCAACAGTAATTTGCAGTCAAAAGATTAAATGTTAAAAATTCATCAGAATTGACCATTTTGGGAACGTTCGACAGCTCCGCGGTCATCGTTTTTTGTCCGAAAATTGATTTTTTGGACTTTACCAAAAATGATTCAAAATGTCAATTGGATCGTGCCTCATGTTGAATAACCACTTTTTAAACCCTCACAGTGACCAAAATTGCCATTTTTACAGAGTTTTTCTTACTCAGAAGCTTCAATTTTGACCAATTTCAGGCACAGAAATGACTTTAAACACACTTATTTTAGTTGAAAAAGTAATAATTCACATCCAACAGTAATTATGCAGTCAAAAGATTAAATGTTAAAATTTCATCAGAATTGACCATTTTGGGAACGTTCGACAGCTCCGCGGTCATCGTTTTTTGTCCGAAAATTGATTTTTTGGACTTTATCAAAAATGATTCAAAATGTCAATTGGATCGTGCCTCATGTTGAATAACAACTTTTTAAACCCTCACAGTGACCAAAATTGACATTTTTACAGAGTTTTGCTTACTCAGAAGCTTCAATTTTGACCAATTTCAGGCAGAGAAATGACTTTAAACACACTTATTTTAGTTGAAAAGGTAATAATTCACATCCAACAGTAATTTGCAGTCAAAAGATTAAATGTTAATATTTCATCAGAATTGACCATTTTGGGAACGTTTGACAGCTCCGCGGTCATCGTTTTTTGTCCGAAAATTGATTTTTTGGACTTTACCAAAAATGATTCAAAATGTCAATTGGATCGTGCCTCATGTTGAATAACTTCTTTTTAAACCCTCACAGTGACCAAAATTGCAATTTTTACAGAGTTTTGCTCACTCAGAAGCTTCAATTTTGACCAATTTCAGGCAGAGAAATGACTTTAAACACACTTATTTTAGTTGAAAAGGTAATAATTCACATCCAACAGTAATTTGCAGTCAAAAGATTAAATGTTAAAATTTCATCAGAATTGACCATTTTGGGAACGTTCGACAGCTCCGCGGTCATCGTTTTTTGTCCGAAAATTGATTTTTTGGACTTTACCAAAAATGATTCAAAATGTCAATTGGATCGTGCCTCATGTTGAATAACCACTTTTTAAACCCTCACAGTGACCAAAATTGCCATTTTTACAGAGTTTTGCTTACTCAGAAGCTTCAATTTTGACCAATTTCAGGCACAGAAATGACTTTAAACACACTTATTTTAGTTGAAAAAGTAATAATTCACATCCAACAGTAATTATGCAGTCAAAAGATTAAATGTTAAAATTTCATCAGAATTGACCATTTTGGGAACGTTCGACAGCTCCGCGGTCATCGTTTTTTGGCCGAAAATTGATTTTTTGGACTTTACCAAAAATGATTCAAAATGTCAATTGGATCGTGCCTCATGTTGAATAACCACTTTTTAAACCCTCACAGTGACCAAAATTGACATTTTTACAGAGTTTTGCTTACTCAGAAGCTTCAATTTTGACCAATTTCAGGCAGAGAAATGACTTTAAACACACTTATTTTAGTTGAAAAGGTAATAATTCACATCCAACAGTAATTTGCAGTCAAAAGATTAAATGTTAAAATTTAATCAGAATTGACCATTTTGGGAACGTTCGACAGCTCCGCGGTCATCGTTTTTTGTCCGAAAATTGATTTTTTGGACTTTACCAAAAATGATTCAAAATGTCAATTGGATCGTGCCTCATGTTGAATAACCACTTTTTAAGCCCTCACAGTGACCAAAATTGCCATTTTTACAGAGTTTTGCTTACTCAGAAGCTTCAATGTTGACTAATTTCAGGCAGAGAAATGACTTTAAACACACTTATTTTAGTTAAAAAAGTAATAATTCACATCCAACAGTAATTTGCAGTCAAAAGATTAAATGTTAAAATTTCATCAGAATTGACCATTTTGGGAACGATCGACAGCTCCGCGGTCATCGTTTTTCGTCCGAAAATTGATTTTTTGGACTTTACCAAAAATGATTCAAAATGTCAATTGGATCGTGCCTCATGTTGAATAACCACTTTTTAAACCCTCACAGTGACCAAAATTGCCATTTTTACAGAGTTTTGCTTACTCAGAAGCTTCAATTTTGACCAATTTCAGGCAGAGAAATGACTTTAAACACACTTATTTTAGTTAAAAAAGTAATAATTCGCATCCAACAGTAATTTGCAGTCAAAAGATTAAACGTTAAAATTTCATCAGAATTGACCATTTTGGGAACGTTCGACAGCTCCGCGGTCATCGTTTTTTGTCCGAAAATGGATTTTTTGGACTTTACCAAAAATGATTCAAAATGTCAATTGGATCGTGCCTCATGTTGAATAACCACTTTTTAAACCCTCACAGTGACCAAAATTGCCATTTTTACAGAGTTTTGCTTACTCAGAAGCTTCAATTTTGACCAATTTCAGGCAGAGAAATGACTTTAAACACACTTATTTTAGTTAAAAAAGTAATAATTCGCATCCAACAGTAATTTGCAGTCAAAAGATTAAATGTTAATATTTCATCAAAATTGACCATTTTGGGAACGTTTGACAGCTCCGCGGTCATCGTTTTTTGTCCGAAAATTGATTTTTTGGACTTTACCAAAAATGATTCAAAATGTCAATTGGATCGTGCCTCATGTTGAATAACCACTTTTTAAACCCTCACAGTGACCAAAATTGCAATTTTTACAGAGTTTTGCTTACTCAGAAGCTTCAATTTTGACCAATTTCAGGCAGAGAAATGACTTTAAACACACTTATTTTAGTTGAAAAGGTAATAATTCACATCCAACAGTAATTTGCAGTCAAAAGATTAAATGTTAAAATTTCATCAGAATTGACCATTTTGGGAACGTTCGACAGCTCCGCGGTCATCGTTTTTCGTCCGAAAATTGATTTTTTGGACTTTACCAAAAATGATTCAAAATGTCAATTGGATCGTGCCTCATGTTGAATAACCACTTTTTAAACCCTCACATGACCAAAATTTACATTTTTACAGAGTTTTGCTTACTCAGAAGCTTCAATTTTGACCAATTTCAGGCAGAGAAATGACTTTAAACACACTTATTTTAGTTGAAAAGGTAATAATTCACATCCAACAGTAATTTGCAGTCAAAAGATTAAACGTTAAAATTTCATCAGAATTGACCATTTTGGGAACGTTCGACAGCTCCGCGGTCATCGTTTTTCGTCCGAAAATGGATTTTTTGGACTTTACCAAAAATGATTCAAAATGTCAATTGGATCGTGCCTCATGTTGAATAACCACTTTTTAAACCCTCACAGTGACCAAAATTGACATTTTTACAGAGTTTTGCTTACTCAGAAGCCTCAATTTTGACCAATTTCAGGCACAGAAATGACTTTAAACACACTTATTTTAGTTGAAAAGGTAATAATTCACATCCAACAGTAATTTGCAGTCAAAAGATTAAATGTTAAAAATTCATCAGAATTGACCATTTTGGGAACGTTCGACAGCTCCGCGGTCATCGTTTTTTGTCCGAAAATTGATTTTTTGGACTTTACCAAAAATGATTCAAAATGTCAATTGGATCGTGCCTCATGTTGAATAACCACTTTTTAAACCCTCACAGTGACCAAAATTGCCATTTTTACAGAGTTTTTCTTACTCAGAAGCTTCAATTTTGACCAATTTCAGGCACAGAAATGACTTTAAACACACTTATTTTAGTTGAAAAAGTAATAATTCACATCCAACAGTAATTATGCAGTCAAAAGATTAAATGTTAAAATTTCATCAGAATTGACCATTTTGGGAACGTTCGACAGCTCCGCGGTCATCGTTTTTTGTCCGAAAATTGATTTTTTGGACTTTATCAAAAATGATTCAAAATGTCAATTGGATCGTGCCTCATGTTGAATAACAACTTTTTAAACCCTCACAGTGACCAAAATTGACATTTTTACAGAGTTTTGCTTACTCAGAAGCTTCAATTTTGACCAATTTCAGGCAGAGAAATGACTTTAAACACACTTATTTTAGTTGAAAAGGTAATAATTCACATCCAACAGTAATTTGCAGTCAAAAGATTAAATGTTAATATTTCATCAGAATTGACCATTTTGGGAACGTTTGACAGCTCCGCGGTCATCGTTTTTTTGTCCGAAAATTGATTTTTTGGACTTTACCAAAAATGATTCAAAATGTCAATTGGATCGTGCCTCATGTTGAATAACTTCTTTTAAACCCTCACAGTGACCAAAATTGCAATTTTTACAGAGTTTTGCTTACTCAGAAGCTTCAATTTTGACCAATTTCAGGCAGAGAAATGACTTTAAACACACTTATTTTAGTTGAAAAAGTAATAATTCACATCCAACAGTAATTTGCAGTCAAAAGATTAAATGTTAAAATTTCATCAGAATTGACCATTTTGGGAACGTTCGACAGCTCCGCGGTCATCGTTTTTCGTCCGAAAATGGATTTTTTGGACTTTACCAAAAATGATTCAAAATGTCAATTGGATCGTGCCTCATGTTGAATAACCACTTTTTAAACCCTCACAGTGACCAAAATTGACATTTTTACAGAGTTTTGCTTACTCAGAAGCTTCAATTTTGACCAATTTCAGGCAGAGAAATGACTTTAAACACACTTATTTTAGTTGAAAAGATAATAATTCACATCCAACAGTAATTTGCAGTCAAAAGATTAAATGTTAAAATTTCATCAGAATTGACCATTTTGGGAACGTTCGACAGCTCCGCGGTCATCGTTTTTCGTCCGAAAATGGATTTTTTGGACTTTACCAAAAATGATTCAAAATGTCAATTGGATCGTGCCTCATGTTGAATAACCACTTTTTAAACCCTCACAGTGACCAAAATTGACATTTTTACAGAGTTTTGCTTACTCAGAAGCTTCAATTTTGACCAATTTCAGGCAGAGAAATGACTTTAAACACACTTATTTTAGTTGAAAAGGTAATAATTCACATCCAACAGTAATTTGCAGTCAAAAGATTAAATGTTAAAATTTCATCAGAATTGACCATTTTGGGAACGGGCGACAGCTCCGCGGTCATCGTTTTTCGTCCGAAAATGGATTTTTTGGACTTTACCAAAAATGATTCAAAATGTCAATTGGATCGTGCCTCATGTTGAATAACCACTTTTTAAACCCTCACAGTGACCAAAATTGACATTTTTACAGAGTTTTGCTTACTCAGAAGCTTCAATTTTGACCAATTTCAGGCAGAGAAATTACTTTAAACACACTTATTTTAGTTGAAAAGGTAATATTTCACATCCAACAGTAATTTGCAGTCAAAAGATTAAATGTTAAAATTTCATCAGAATTGACCATTTTGGGAACGTTCGACAGCTCCACGGTCATCGTTTTTTGTCCGAAAATTGATTTTTTGGACTTTACCAAAAATGATTCAAAATGTCAATTGGATCGTGCCTCATGGTGAATAACCACTTTTTAAACCCTCACAGTGACCAAAATTGCCATTTTTACAGAGTTTTTCTTACTCAGAAGCTTCAATTTTGACCAATTTCAGGCACAGAAATGACTTTAAACACACTTATTTTAGTTGAAAAAGTAATAATTCACATCCAACAGTAAATATGCAGTCAAAAGATTAAATGTTAAAATTTCATCAGAATTGACCATTTTGGGAACGTTCGACAGCTCCGCGGTCATCGTTTTTTGTCCGAAAATTGATTTTTTGGACTTTACCAGAAATGATTCAAAATGTCAATTGGATCGTGCCTCATGTTGAATAACCACTTTTTAAACCCTCACAGTGACCAAAATTGACATTTTTACAGAGTTTTGCTTACTCAGAAGCTTCAATTTTGACCAATTTCAGGCAGAGAAATGACTTTAAACACACTTATTTTAGTTGAAAAGGTAATAATTCACATCCAACAGTAATTTGCAGTCAAAAGATTAAATGTTAATATTTCATCAAAATTGACCATTTTGGGAACGTTTGACAGCTCCGCGGTCATCGTTTTTTGTCCGAAAATTGAATTTTTGGACTTTACCAAAAATGATTCAAAATGTCAATTGGATCGTGCCTCATGTTGAATAACCACTTTTTAAACCCTCACAGTGACCAACATTGCAATTTTTACAGAGTTTTGCTTACTCAGAAGCTTCAATTTTGACCAATTTCAGGCAGAGAAATGACTTTAAACACACTTATTTTAGTTGAAAAGGTAATAATTCACATCCAACAGTAATTTGCAGTCAAAAGATTAAATGTTAAAATTTCATCAGAATTGACCATTTTGGGAACGTTCGACAGCTCCGCGGTCATCGTTTTTTGTCCGAAAATTCATTTTTTGGACTTTACCAAAAATGATTCAAAATGTCAATTGGATCGTGCCTCATGTTGAATAACCACTTTTTAAACCCTCACAGTGACCAAAATTGCCATTTTTACAGAGTTTTGCTTACTCAGAAGCTTCAATTTTGACCAATTTCAGGCAGAGAAATGACTTTAAACACACTTATTTTTGTTAAAAAGTAATAATTCACATCCAACAGTAATTTGCAGTCAAAAGATTAAATGTTAAAATTTCATCAGAATTGACCATTTTGGGAACGTTCGACAGCTCCGCGGTCATCGTTTTTCGTCCGAAAATTGATTTTTGGGACTTTACCAAAAATGATTCAAAATGTCAATTGGATCGTGCCTCATGTTGAATAACCACTTTTTAAACCCTCACATGACCAAAATTTACATTTTTACAGAGTTTTGCTTACTCAGAAGCTTCAATTTTGACCAATTTCAGGCAGAGAAATGACTTTAAACACATTTATTTTAGTTGAAAAGGTAATAATTCACATCCAACAGTAATTTGCAGTCAAAAGATTAAACGTTAAAATTTCATCAGAATTGACCATTTTGGGAACGTTCGACAGCTCCGCGGTCATCGTTTTTTGTCCGAAAATGGATTTTTTGGACTTTACCAAAAATGATTCAAAATGTCAATTGGATCGTGCCTCATGTTGAATAACCACTTTTTAAACCCTCACAGTGACCAGAATTGCCATTTTTACAGAGTTTTGCTTACTCAGAAGCTTCAATTTTGACCAATTTCAGGCAGAGAAATGACTTTAAACACACTTATTTTAGTTAAAAAAGTAATAATTCGCATCCAACAGTAATTTGCAGTCAAAAGATTAAATGTTAATATTTCATCAAAATTGACCATTTTGGGAACGTTTGACAGCTCCGCGGTCATCGTTTTTTGTCCGAAAATTGATTTTTTGGACTTTACCAAAAATGATTCAAAATGTCAATTGGATCGTGCCTCATGTTGAATAACCACTTTTTAAACCCTCACAGTGACCAAAATTGCAATTTTTACAGAGTTTTGCTTACTCAGAAGCTTCAATTTTGACCAATTTCAGGCAGAGAAATGACTTTAAACACACTTATTTTAGTTAAAAAAGTAATAATTCGCATCCAACAGTAATTTGCAGTTAAAAGATTAAATGTTAAAATTTCATCAGAATTGACCATTTTGGGAACGTTCGACAGCTCCGCGGTCATCGTTTTTCGTCCGAAAATTGATTTTTTTGGACTTTACCAAAAATGATTCAAAATGTCAATTGGATCGTGCCTCATGTTGAATAACCACTTTTTAAACCCTCACAGTGACCAAAATTGACATTTTTACAGAGTTTTGCTTACTCAGAAGCTTCAATTTTGACCAATTTCAGGCAGAGAAATGACTTTAAACACACTTATTTTAGTTGAAAAGGTAATGATTCACATCCAACAGTAATTTGCAGTCAAAAGATTAAATGTTAATATTTCATCAAAATTGACCATTTTGGGAACGTTTGACAGCTCCGCGGTCATCGTTTTTTGTCCGAAAATTGAATTTTTGGACTTTACCAAAAATGATTCAAAATGTCAATTGGATCGTGCCTCATGTTGAATAACCACTTTTTAAACCCTCACAGTGACCAACATTGCAATTTTTACAGAGTTTTGCTTACTCAGAAGCTTCAATTTTGACCAATTTCAGGCAGAGAAATGACTTTAAACACACTTATTTTAGTTGAAAAGGTAATAATTCACATCCAACAGTAATTTGCAGTCAAAAGATTAAATGTTAAAATTTCATCAGAATTGACCATTTTGGGAACGTTCGACAGCTCCGCGGTCATCGTTTTTTGTCCGAAAATTCATTTTTTGGACTTTACCAAAAATGATTCAAAATGTCAATTGGATCGTGCCTCATGTTGAATAACCACTTTTTAAACCCTCACAGTGACCAAAATTGCCATTTTTACAGAGTTTTGCTTACTCAGAAGCTTCAATTTTGACCAATTTCAGGCAGAGAAATGACTTTAAACACACTTATTTTTGTTAAAAAGTAATAATTCACATCCAACAGTAATTTGCAGTCAAAAGATTAAATGTTAAAATTTCATCAGAATTGACCATTTTGGGAACGTTCGACAGCTCCGCGGTCATCGTTTTTCGTCCGAAAATTGATTTTTGGGACTTTACCAAAAATGATTCAAAATGTCAATTGGATCGTGCCTCATGTTGAATAACCACTTTTTAAACCCTCACATGACCAAAATTTACATTTTTACAGAGTTTTGCTTACTCAGAAGCTTCAATTTTGACCAATTTCAGGCAGAGAAATGACTTTAAACACATTTATTTTAGTTGAAAAGGTAATAATTCACATCCAACAGTAATTTGCAGTCAAAAGATTAAACGTTAAAATTTCATCAGAATTGACCATTTTGGGAACGTTCGACAGCTCCGCGGTCATCGTTTTTTGTCCGAAAATGGATTTTTTGGACTTTACCAAAAATGATTCAAAATGTCAATTGGATCGTGCCTCATGTTGAATAACCACTTTTTAAACCCTCACAGTGACCAGAATTGCCATTTTTACAGAGTTTTGCTTACTCAGAAGCTTCAATTTTGACCAATTTCAGGCAGAGAAATGACTTTAAACACACTTATTTTAGTTAAAAAAGTAATAATTCGCATCCAACAGTAATTTGCAGTCAAAAGATTAAATGTTAATATTTCATCAAAATTGACCATTTTGGGAACGTTTGACAGCTCCGCGGTCATCGTTTTTTGTCCGAAAATTGATTTTTTGGACTTTACCAAAAATGATTCAAAATGTCAATTGGATCGTGCCTCATGTTGAATAACCACTTTTTAAACCCTCACAGTGACCAAAATTGCAATTTTTACAGAGTTTTGCTTACTCAGAAGCTTCAATTTTGACGAATTTCAGGCAGAGAAATGACTTTAAACACACTTATTTTAGTTGAAAAGGTAATAATTCACATCCAACAGTAATTTGCAGTCAAAAGATTAAATGTTAAAATTTCATCAGAATTGACCATTTTGGGAACGTTCGACAGCTCCGCGGTCATCGTTTTTTGTCCGAAAATTGATTTTTTGGACTTTACCAAAAATGATTCAAAATGTCAATTGGATCGTGCCTCATGTTGAATAACCACTTTTTAAACCCTCACAGTGACCAAAATTGCCATTTTTACAGAGTTTTGCTTACTCAGAAGCTTCAATTTTGACCAATTTCAGGCAGAGAAATGACTTTAAACACACTTATTTTTGTTAAATAGTAATAATTCACATCCAACAGTAATTTGCAGTCAAAAGATTAAATGTTAAAATTTCATCAGAATTGACCATTTTGGGAACGTTCGACAGCTCCGCGGTCATCGTTTTTTGTCCGAAAATTGATTTTTTGGACTTTACCAAAAATGATTCAAAATGTCAATTGGATCGTGCCTCATGTTGAATAACCACTTTTTAAACCCTCACATGACCAAAATTTACATTTTTACAGAGTTTTGCTTACTCAGAAGCTTCAATTTTGACCAATTTCAGGCAGAGAAATGACTTTAAACACACTTATTTTAGTTGAAAAGGTAATAATTCACATCCAACAGTAATTTGCAGTCAAAAGATTAAACGTTAAAATTTCATCAGAATTGACCATTTTGGGAACGTTCGACAGCTCCGCGGTCATCGTTTTTTGTCCGAAAATGGATTTTTTGGACTTTACCAAAAATGATTCAAAATGTCAATTGGATCGTGCCTCATGTTGAATAACCACTTTTTAAACCCTCACAGTGACCAAAATTGCCATTTTTACAGAGTTTTGCTTACTCAGAAGCTTCAATTTTGACCAATTTCAGGCACAGAAATGACTTTAAACACACTTATTTTAGTTGAAAAAGTAATAATTCACATCCAACAGTAATTTGCAGTCAAAAGATTAAATGTTAAAATTTCATCAGAATTGACCATTTTGGGAACGTTCGACAGCTCTGCGGTCATCGTTTTTCGTCCGAAAATGGATTTTTTGGACTTTACCAAAAATGATTCAAAATGTCAATTGGATCGTGCCTCATGTTGAATAACCACTTTTTAAACCCTCACAGTGACCAAAATTGACATTTTTACAGAGTTTTGCTTACTCAGAAGCCTCAATTTTGACCAATTTCAGGCAGAGAAATGACTTTAAACACACTTATTTTAGTTGAAAAGGTAATAATTCACATCCAACAGTAATTTGCAGTCAAAAGATTAAATGTTAAAAATTCATCAGAATTGACCATTTTGGGAACGTTCGACAGCTCCGCGGTCATCGTTTTTTGTCCGAAAATTGATTTTTTGGACTTTACCAAAAATGATTCAAAATGTCAATTGGATCGTGCCTCATGTTGAATAACCACTTTTTAAACCCTCACAGTGACCAAAATTGACATTTTTACAGAGTTTTGCTTACTCAGAAGCCTCAATTTTGACCAATTTCAGGCAGAGAAATGACTTTAAACACACTTATTTTAGTTGAAAAGGTAATAATTCACATCCAACAGTAATTTGCAGTCAAAAGATTAAATGTTAAAAATTCATCAGAATTGACCATTTTGGGAACGTTCGACAGCTCCGCGGTCATCGTTTTTTGTCCGAAAATTGATTTTTTGGACTTTACCAAAAATGATTCAAAATGTCAATTGGATCGTGCCTCATGTTGAATAACCACTTTTTAAACCCTCACAGTGACCAAAATTGCCATTTTTACAGAGTTTTGCTTACTCAGAAGCTTCAATTTTGACCAATTTCAGGCAGAGAAATGACTTTAAACACACTTATTTTTGTTAAATAGTAATAATTCACATCCAACAGTAATTTGCAGTCAAAAGATTAAATGTTAAAATTTCATCAGAATTGACCATTTTGGGAACGTTCGACAGCTCCGCGGTCATCGTTTTTCGTCCGAAAATTTTTTTGGACTTTACCAAAAATGATTCAAAATGTCAATTGGATGGTGCCTCATGTTGAATAACCACTTTTTAAACCCTCACATGACCAAAATTTACATTTTTACAGAGTTTTGCTTACTCAGAAGCTTCAATTTTGACCAATTTCAGGCAGAGAAATAACTTTAAACACACTTATTTTAGTTGAAAAGGTAATAATTCACATCCAACAGTAATTTGCAGTCAAAAGATTAAACGTTAAAATTTCATCAGAATTGACCATTTTGGGAACGTTCGACAGCTCCGCGGTCATCGTTTTTTGTCCGAAAATGGATTTTTTGGACTTTACCAAAAATGATTCAAAATGTCAATTGGATCGTGCCTCATGTTGAATAACCACTTTTTAAACCCTCACAGTGACAAAAATTGCCATTTTTACAGAGTTTTGCTTACTCAGAAGCTTCAATTTTGACCAATTTCAGGCACAGAAATGACTTTAAACACACTTATTTTAGTTGAAAAAGTAATAATTCACATCCAACAGTAATTTGCAGTCAAAAGATTAAATGTTAAAATTTCATCAGAATTGACCATTTTGGGAACGTTCGACAGCTCCGCGGTCATCGTTTTTCGTCCGAAAATGGATTTTTTGGACTTTACCAAAAATGATTCAAAATGTCAATTGGATCGTGCCTCATGTTGAATAACCACTTTTTAAACCCTCACAGTGACCAAAATTGACATTTTTACAGAGTTTTGCTTACTCAGAAGCTTCAATTTTGACCAATTTCAGGCAGAGAAATGACTTTAAACACACTTATTTTAGTTGAAAAGGTAATAATTCACATCCAACAGTAATTTGCAGTCAAAAGATTAAATGTTAAAATTTCATCAGAATTGACCATTTTGGGAACGGGCGACAGCTCCGCGGTCATCGTTTTTCGTCCGAAAATGCATTTTTTGGACTTTACCAAAAATGATTCAAAATGTCAATTGGATCGTGCCTCATGTTGAATAACCACTTTTTAAACCCTCACAGTGACCAAAATTGCCATTTTTACAGAGTTTTGCTTACTCAGAAGCTTCAATTTTGACCAATTTCAGGCAGAGAAATGACTTTAAACACACTTATTTTAGTTGAAAAGGTAATATTTCACATCCAACAGTAATTTGCAGTCAAAAGATTAAATGTTAAAATTTCATCAGAATTGACCATTTTGGGAACGTTCGACAGCTCCACGGTCATCGTTTTTTGTCCGAAAATTGATTTTTTGGACTTTACCAAAAATGATTCAAAATGTCAATTGGATCGTGCCTCATGGTGAATAACCACTTTTTAAACCCTCACAGTGACCAAAATTGCCATTTTTACAGAGTTTTTCTTACTCAGAAGCTTCAATTTTGACCAATTTCAGGCACAGAAATGACTTTAAACACACTTATTTTAGTTGAAAAAGTAATAATTCACATCCAACAGTAATTATGCAGTCAAAAGATTAAATGTTAAAATTTCATCAGAATTGACCATTTTGGGAACGTTCGACAGCTCCGCGGTCATCGTTTTTTGTCCGAAAATTGATTTTTTGGACTTTACCAAAAATGATTCAAAATGTCAATTGGATCGTGCCTCATGTTGAATAACCACTTTTTAAACCCCCACAGTGACCAAAATTGACATTTTTACAGAGTTTTGCTTACTCAGAAGCTTCAATTTTGACCAATTTCAGGCAGAGAAATGACTTTAAACACACTTATTTTAGTTGAAAAGGTAATAATTCACATCCAACAGTAATTTGCAGTCAAAAGATTAAATGTTAAAATTTCATCAGAATTGACAATTTTGGGAACGTTCGACAGCTCCGCGGTCATCGCTTTTTTGCCCGAAAATTGATTTTTTGGACTTTACCAAAAATGATTCAAAATGTCAATTGGATCGTGCCTCATGTTGAATAACCACTTTTTAAACCATCACATGACCAAAATTTACATTTTTACAGAGTTTTGCTTACTCAGAAGCTTCAATTTTGACCAATTTCAGGCAGAGAAATGACTTTAAACACACTTATTTTAGTTAAAAAAGTAATAATTCGCATCCAACAGTAATTTGCAGTTAAAAGATTAAATGTTAAAATTTCATCAGAATTGACCATTTTGGGAACGTTCGACAGCTCCGCGGTCATCGTTTTTCGTCCGAAAATTGATTTTTTGGGACTTTACCAAAAATGATTCAAAATGTCAATTGGATCGTGCCTCATGTTGAATAACCACTTTTTAAACCCTCACAGTGACCAAAATTGACATTTTTACAGAGTTTTGCTTACTCAGAAGCTTCAATTTTGACCAATTTCAGGCAGAGAAATGACTTTAAACACACTTATTTTAGTTGAAAAGGTAATAATTCACATCCAACAGTAATTTGCAGTCAAAAGATTAAATGTTAATATTTCATCAAAATTGACCATTTTGGGAACGTTTGACAGCTCCACGGTCATCGTTTTTTGTCCGAAAATTGAATTTTTGGACTTTACCAAAAATGATTCAAAATGTCAATTGGATCGTGCCTCATGTTGAATAACCACTTTTTAAACCCTCACAGTGACCAAAATTGCAATTTTTACAGAGTTTTTCTTACTCAGAAGCTTCAATTTTGACCAATTTCAGGCACAGAAATGACTTTAAACACACTTATTTTAGTTGAAAAAGTAATAATTCACATCCAACAGTAATTATGCAGTCAAAAGATTAAATGTTAAAATTTCATCAGAATTGACCATTTTGGGAACGTTCGACAGCTCCGCGGTCATCGTTTTTTGTCCGAAAATTGATTTTTTGGACTTTACCAAAAATGATTCAAAATGTCAATTGGATCGTGCCTCATGTTGAATAACCACTTTTTAAACCCCCACAGTGACCAAAATTGACATTTTTACAGAGTTTTGCTTACTCAGAAGCTTCAATTTTGACCAATTTCAGGCAGAGAAATGACTTTAAACACACTTATTTTAGTTGAAAAGGTAATAATTCACATCCAACAGTAATTTGCAGTCAAAAGATTAAATGTTAAAATTTCATCAGAATTGACCATTTTGGGAACGTTCGACAGCTCCGCGGTCATCGCTTTTTTGCCCGAAAATTGATTTTTTGGACTTTACCAAAAATGATTCAAAATGTCAATTGGATCGTGCCTCATGTTGAATAACCACTTTTTAAACCATCACATGACCAAAATTTACATTTTTACAGAGTTTTGCTTACTCAGAAGCTTCAATTTTGACCAATTTCAGGCAGAGAAATGACTTTAAACACACTTATTTTAGTTAAAAAAGTAATAATTCGCATCCAACAGTAATTTGCAGTTAAAAGATTAAATGTTAAAATTTCATCAGAATTGACCATTTTGGGAACGTTCGACAGCTCCGCGGTCATCGTTTTTCGTCCGAAAATTGATTTTTTGGACTTTACCAAAAATGATTCAAAATGTCAATTGGATCGTGCCTCATGTTGAATAACCACTTTTTAAACCCTCACAGTGACCAAAATTGACATTTTTACAGAGTTTTGCTTACTCAGAAGCTTCAATTTTGACCAATTTCAGGCAGAGAAATGACTTTAAACACACTTATTTTAGTTGAAAAGGTAATAATTCACATCCAACAGTAATTTGCAGTCAAAAGATTAAATGTTAATATTTCATCAAAATTGACCATTTTGGGAACGTTTGACAGCTCCACGGTCATCGTTTTTTGTCCGAAAATTGAATTTTTGGACTTTACCAAAAATGATTCAAAATGTCAATTGGATCGTGCCTCATGTTGAATAACCACTTTTTAAACCCTCACAGTGACCAAAATTGCAATTTTTACAGAGTTTTGCTTACTCAGAAGCTTCAATTTTGACCAATTTCAGGCAGAGAAATGACTTTAAACACACTTATTTTAGTTGAAAAGGTAATAATTCACATCCAACAGTAATTTGCAGTCAAAAGATTAAATGTTAAAATTTCATCAGAATTGACCATTTTGGGAACGTTCGACAGCTCCGCGGTCATCGTTTTTTGTCCGAAAATTCATTTTTTGGACTTTACCAAAAATGATTCAAAATGTCAATTGGATCGTGCCTCATGTTGAATAACCACTTTTTAAACCCTCACAGTGACCAAAATTGCCATTTTTACAGAGTTTTGCTTACTCAGAAGCTTCAATTTTG
Organism: Lissotriton helveticus; assembly: GCF_964261635.1. Classification (NCBI taxonomy): domain Eukaryota; kingdom Metazoa; phylum Chordata; class Amphibia; order Caudata; family Salamandridae; genus Lissotriton; species Lissotriton helveticus. The sequence continues at coordinate 333,367 of NW_027612068.1, forward strand.
ACCAATTTCAGGCAGAGAAATGACTTTAAACACACTTATTTTTGTTAAAAAGTAATAATTCACATCCAACAGTAATTTGCAGTCAAAAGATTAAATGTTAAAATTTCATCAGAATTGACCATTTTGGGAATGTTCGACAGCTCCGCGGTCATCGTTTTTCGTCCGAAAATTGATTTTTGGGACTTTACCAAAAATGATTCAAAATGTCAATTGGATCGTGCCTCATGTTGAATAACCACTTTTTAAACCCTCACATGACCAAAATTTACATTTTTACAGAGTTTTGCTTACTCAGAAGCTTCAATTTTGACCAATTTCAGGCAGAGAAATGACTTTAAACACACTTATTTTAGTTGAAAAGGTAATAATTCACATCCAACAGTAATTTGCAGTCAAAAGATTAAATGTTAAAATTTCATCAGAATTGACCATTTTGGGAACGTTCGACAGCTCCGCGGTCATCGCTTTTTTGCCCGAAAATTGATTTTTTGGACTTTACCAAAAATGATTCAAAATGTCAATTGGATCGTGCCTCATGTTGAATAACCACTTTTTAAACCATCACATGACCAAAATTTACATTTTTACAGAGTTTTGCTTACTCAGAAGCTTCAATTTTGACCAATTTCAGGCAGAGAAATGACTTTAAACACACTTATTTTAGTTAAAAAAGTAATAATTCGCATCCAACAGTAATTTGCAGTTAAAAGATTAAATGTTAAAATTTCATCAGAATTGACCATTTTGGGAACGTTCGACAGCTCCGCGGTCATCGTTTTTCGTCCGAAAATTGATTTTTTTGGACTTTACCAAAAATGATTCAAAATGTCAATTGGATCGTGCCTCATGTTGAATAACCACTTTTTAAACCCTCACAGTGACCAAAATTGACATTTTTACAGAGTTTTGCTTACTCAGAAGCTTCAATTTTGACCAATTTCAGGCAGAGAAATGACTTTAAACACACTTATTTTAGTTGAAAAGGTAATAATTCACATCCAACAGTAATTTGCAGTCAAAAGATTAAATGTTAATATTTCATCAAAATTGACCATTTTGGGAACGTTTGACAGCTCCACGGTCATCGTTTTTTGTCCGAAAATTGAATTTTTGGACTTTACCAAAAATGATTCAAAATGTCAATTGGATCGTGCCTCATGTTGAATAACCACTTTTTAAACCCTCACAGTGACCAAAATTGCAATTTTTACAGAGTTTTGCTTACTCAGAAGCTTCAATTTTGACCAATTTCAGGCAGAGAAATGACTTTAAACACACTTATTTTAGTTGAAAAGGTAATAATTCACATCCAACAGTAATTTGCAGTCAAAAGATTAAATGTTAAAATTTCATCAGAATTGACCATTTTGGGAACGTTCGACAGCTCCGCGGTCATCGTTTTTTGTCCGAAAATTCATTTTTTGGACTTTACCAAAAATGATTCAAAATGTCAATTGGATCGTGCCTCATGTTGAATAACCACTTTTTAAACCCTCACAGTGACCAAAATTGCCATTTTTACAGAGTTTTGCTTACTCAGAAGCTTCAATTTTGACCAATTTCAGGCAGAGAAATGACTTTAAACACACTTATTTTTGTTAAAAAGTAATAATTCACATCCAACAGTAATTTGCAGTCAAAAGATTAAATGTTAAAATTTCATCAGAATTGACCATTTTGGGAATGTTCGACAGCTCCGCGGTCATCGTTTTTCGTCCGAAAATTGATTTTTGGGACTTTACCAAAAATGATTCAAAATGTCAATTGGATCGTGCCTCATGTTGAATAACCACTTTTTAAACCCTCACATGACCAAAATTTACATTTTTACAGAGTTTTGCTTACTCAGAAGCTTCAATTTTGACCAATTTCAGGCAGAGAAATGACTTTAAACACACTTATTTTAGTTGAAAAGGTAATAATTCACATCCAACAGTAATTTGCAGTCAAAAGATTAAACGTTAAAATTTCATCAGAATTGACCATTTTGGGAACGTTCGACAGCTCCGCGGTCATCGTTTTTTGTCCGAAAATGGATTTTTTGGACTTTACCAAAAATGATTCAAAATGTCAATTGGATCGTGCCTCATGTTGAATAACCACTTTTTAAACCCTCACAGTGACCAAAATTGCCATTTTTACAGAGTTTTGCTTACTCAGAAGCTTCAATTTTGACCAATTTCAGGCAGAGAAATGACTTTAAACACACTTATTTTAGTTGAAAAGGTAATAATTCACATCCAACAGTAATTTGCAGTCAAAAGATTAAATGTTAAAATTTCATCAGAATTGACCATTTTGGGAACGTTCGACAGCTCCGCGGTCATCGTTTTTTGTCCGAAAATTGATTTTTTGGACTTTACCAAAAATGATTCAAAATGTCAATTGGATCGTGCCTCATGTTGAATAACCACTTTTTAAACCCTCACAGTGACCAAAATTGCCATTTTTACAGAGTTTTGCTTACTCAGAAGCTTCAATTTTGACCAATTTCAGGCAGAGAAATGACTTTAAACACACTTATTTTTGTTAAATAGTAATAATTCACATCCAACAGTAATTTGCAGTCAAAAGATTAAATGTTAAAATTTCATCAGAATTGACCATTTTGGGAACGTTCGACAGCTCCGCGGTCATCGTTTTTTGTCCGAAAATTGATTTTTTGGACTTTACCAAAAATGATTCAAAATGTCAATTGGATCGTGCCTCATGTTGAATAACCACTTTTTAAACCCTCACATGACCAACATTTACATTTTTACAGAGTTTTGCTTACTCAGAAGCTTCAATTTTGACCAATTTCAGGCAGAGAAATGACTTTAAACACACTTATTTTAGTTGAAAAGGTAATAATTCACATCCAACAGTAATTTGCAGTCAAAAGATTAAATGTTAATATTTCATCAAAATTGACCATTTTGGGAACGTTTGACAGCTCCACGGTCATCGTTTTTTGTCCGAAAATTGAATTTTTGGACTTTACCAAAAATGATTCAAAATGTCAATTGGATCGTGCCTCATGTTGAATAACCACTTTTTAAACCCTCACAGTGACCAAAATTGCAATTTTTACAGAGTTTTTCTTACTCAGAAGCTTCAATTTTGACCAATTTCAGGCACAGAAATGACTTTAAACACACTTATTTTAGTTGAAAAAGTAATAATTCACATCCAACAGTAATTATGCAGTCAAAAGATTAAATGTTAAAATTTCATCAGAATTGACCATTTTGGGAACGTTCGACAGCTCCGCGGTCATCGTTTTTTGTCCGAAAATTGATTTTTTGGACTTTACCAAAAATGATTCAAAATGTCAATTGGATCGTGCCTCATGTTGAATAACCACTTTTTAAACCCCCACAGTGACCAAAATTGACATTTTTACAGAGTTTTGCTTACTCAGAAGCTTCAATTTTGACCAATTTCAGGCAGAGAAATGACTTTAAACACACTTATTTTAGTTGAAAAGGTAATAATTCACATCCAACAGTAATTTGCAGTCAAAAGATTAAATGTTAAAATTTCATCAGAATTGACCATTTTGGGAACGTTCGACAGCTCCGCGGTCATCGCTTTTTTGCCCGAAAATTGATTTTTTGGACTTTACCAAAAATGATTCAAAATGTCAATTGGATCGTGCCTCATGTTGAATAACCACTTTTTAAACCATCACATGACCAAAATTTACATTTTTACAGAGTTTTGCTTACTCAGAAGCTTCAATTTTGACCAATTTCAGGCAGAGAAATGACTTTAAACACACTTATTTTAGTTAAAAAAGTAATAATTCGCATCCAACAGTAATTTGCAGTTAAAAGATTAAATGTTAAAATTTCATCAGAATTGACCATTTTGGGAACGTTCGACAGCTCCGCGGTCATCGTTTTTCGTCCGAAAATTGATTTTTTTGGACTTTACCAAAAATGATTCAAAATGTCAATTGGATCGTGCCTCATGTTGAATAACCACTTTTTAAACCCTCACAGTGACCAAAATTGACATTTTTACAGAGTTTTGCTTACTCAGAAGCTTCAATTTTGACCAATTTCAGGCAGAGAAATGACTTTAAACACACTTATTTTAGTTGAAAAGGTAATAATTCACATCCAACAGTAATTTGCAGTCAAAAGATTAAATGTTAATATTTCATCAAAATTGACCATTTTGGGAACGTTTGACAGCTCCACGGTCATCGTTTTTTGTCCGAAAATTGAATTTTTGGACTTTACCAAAAATGATTCAAAATGTCAATTGGATCGTGCCTCATGTTGAATAACCACTTTTTAAACCCTCACAGTGACCAAAATTGCAATTTTTACAGAGTTTTGCTTACTCAGAAGCTTCAATTTTGACCAATTTCAGGCAGAGAAATGACTTTAAACACACTTATTTTAGTTGAAAAGGTAATAATTCACATCCAACAGTAATTTGCAGTCAAAAGATTAAATGTTAAAATTTCATCAGAATTGACCATTTTGGGAACGTTCGACAGCTCCGCGGTCATCGTTTTTTGTCCGAAAATTCATTTTTTGGACTTTACCAAAAATGATTCAAAATGTCAATTGGATCGTGCCTCATGTTGAATAACCACTTTTTAAACCCTCACAGTGACCAAAATTGCCATTTTTACAGAGTTTTGCTTACTCAGAAGCTTCAATTTTGACCAATTTCAGGCAGAGAAATGACTTTAAACACACTTATTTTTGTTAAAAAGTAATAATTCACATCCAACAGTAATTTGCAGTCAAAAGATTAAATGTTAAAATTTCATCAGAATTGACCATTTTGGGAACGTTCGACAGCTCCGCGGTCATCGTTTTTCGTCCGAAAATTGATTTTTGGGACTTTACCAAAAATGATTCAAAATGTCAATTGGATCGTGCCTCATGTTGAATAACCACTTTTTAAACCCTCACATGACCAAAATTTACATTTTTACAGAGTTTTGCTTACTCAGAAGCTTCAATTTTGACCAATTTCAGGCAGAGAAATGACTTTAAACACACTTATTTTAGTTGAAAAGGTAATAATTCACATCCAACAGTAATTTGCAGTCAAAAGATTAAACGTTAAAATTTCATCAGAATTGACCATTTTGGGAACGTTCGACAGCTCCGCGGTCATCGTTTTTTGTCCGAAAATGGATTTTTTGGACTTTACCAAAAATGATTCAAAATGTCAATTGGATCGTGCCTCATGTTGAATAACCACTTTTTAAACCCTCACAGTGACCAAAATTGCCATTTTTACAGAGTTTTGCTTACTCAGAAGCTTCAATTTTGACCAATTTCAGGCAGAGAAATGACTTTAAACACACTTATTTTAGTTGAAAAGGTAATAATTCACATCCAACAGTAATTTGCAGTCAAAAGATTAAATGTTAAAATTTCATCAGAATTGACCATTTTGGGAACGTTCGACAGCTCCGCGGTCATCGTTTTTTGTCCGAAAATTGATTTTTTGGACTTTACCAAAAATGATTCAAAATGTCAATTGGATCGTGCCTCATGTTGAATAACCACTTTTTAAACCCTCACAGTGACCAAAATTGCCATTTTTACAGAGTTTTGCTTACTCAGAAGCTTCAATTTTGACCAATTTCAGGCAGAGAAATGACTTTAAACACACTTATTTTTGTTAAATAGTAATAATTCACATCCAACAGTAATTTGCAGTCAAAAGATTAAATGTTAAAATTTCATCAGAATTGACCATTTTGGGAACGTTCGACAGCTCCGCGGTCATCGTTTTTTGTCCGAAAATTGATTTTTTGGACTTTACCAAAAATGATTCAAAATGTCAATTGGATCGTGCCTCATGTTGAATAACCACTTTTTAAACCCTCACATGACCAACATTTACATTTTTACAGAGTTTTGCTTACTCAGAAGCTTCAATTTTGACCAATTTCAGGCAGAGAAATGACTTTAAACACACTTATTTTAGTTGAAAAGGTAATAATTCACATCCAACAGTAATTTGCAGTCAAAAGATTAAATGTTAATATTTCATCAAAATTGACCATTTTGGGAACGTTTGACAGCTCCACGGTCATCGTTTTTTGTCCGAAAATTGAATTTTTGGACTTTACCAAAAATGATTCAAAATGTCAATTGGATCGTGCCTCATGTTGAATAACCACTTTTTAAACCCTCACAGTGACCAAAATTGCAATTTTTACAGAGTTTTTCTTACTCAGAAGCTTCAATTTTGACCAATTTCAGGCACAGAAATGACTTTAAACACACTTATTTTAGTTGAAAAAGTAATAATTCACATCCAACAGTAATTATGCAGTCAAAAGATTAAATGTTAAAATTTCATCAGAATTGACCATTTTGGGAACGTTCGACAGCTCCGCGGTCATCGTTTTTTGTCCGAAAATTGATTTTTCGGACTTTACCAAAAATGATTCAAAATGTCAATTGGATCGTGCCTCATGTTGAATAACCACTTTTTAAACCCCCACAGTGACCAAAATTGACATTTTTACAGAGTTTTGCTTACTCAGAAGCTTCAATTTTGACCAATTTCAGGCAGAGAAATGACTTTAAACACACTTATTTTAGTTGAAAAGGTAATAATTCACATCCAACAGTAATTTGCAGTCAAAAGATTAAATGTTAAAATTTCATCAGAATTGACCATTTTGGGAACGTTCGACAGCTCCGCGGTCATCGCTTTTTTGCCCGAAAATTGATTTTTTGGACTTTACCAAAAATGATTCAAAATGTCAATTGGATCGTGCCTCATGTTGAATAACCACTTTTTAAACCATCACATGACCAAAATTTACATTTTTACAGAGTTTTGCTTACTCAGAAGCTTCAATTTTGACCAATTTCAGGCAGAGAAATGACTTTAAACACACTTATTTTAGTTAAAAAAGTAATAATTCGCATCCAACAGTAATTTGCAGTTAAAAGATTAAATGTTAAAATTTCATCAGAATTGACCATTTTGGGAACGTTCGACAGCTCCGCGGTCATCGTTTTTCGTCCGAAAATTGATTTTTTTGGACTTTACCAAAAATGATTCAAAATGTCAATTGGATCGTGCCTCATGTTGAATAACCACTTTTTAAACCCTCACAGTGACCAAAATTGACATTTTTACAGAGTTTTGCTTACTCAGAAGCTTCAATTTTGACCAATTTCAGGCAGAGAAATGACTTTAAACACACTTATTTTAGTTGAAAAGGTAATAATTCACATCCAACAGTAATTTGCAGTCAAAAGATTAAATGTTAATATTTCATCAAAATTGACCATTTTGGGAACGTTTGACAGCTCCACGGTCATCGTTTTTTGTCCGAAAATTGAATTTTTGGACTTTACCAAAAATGATTCAAAATGTCAATTGGATCGTGCCTCATGTTGAATAACCACTTTTTAAACCCTCACAGTGACCAAAATTGCAATTTTTACAGAGTTTTGCTTACTCAGAAGCTTCAATTTTGACCAATTTCAGGCAGAGAAATGACTTTAAACACACTTATTTTAGTTGAAAAGGTAATAATTCACATCCAACAGTAATTTGCAGTCAAAAGATTAAATGTTAAAATTTCATCAGAATTGACCATTTTGGGAACGTTCGACAGCTCCGCGGTCATCGTTTTTTGTCCGAAAATTCATTTTTTGGACTTTACCAAAAATGATTCAAAATGTCAATTGGATCGTGCCTCATGTTGAATAACCACTTTTTAAACCCTCACAGTGACCAAAATTGCCATTTTTACAGAGTTTTGCTTACTCAGAAGCTTCAATTTTGACCAATTTCAGGCAGAGAAATGACTTTAAACACACTTATTTTTGTTAAAAAGTAATAATTCACATCCAACAGTAATTTGCAGTCAAAAGATTAAATGTTAAAATTTCATCAGAATTGACCATTTTGGGAACGTTCGACAGCTCCGCGGTCATCGTTTTTCGTCCGAAAATTGATTTTTGGGACTTTACCAAAAATGATTCAAAATGTCAATTGGATCGTGCCTCATGTTGAATAACCACTTTTTAAACCCTCACATGACCAAAATTTACATTTTTACAGAGTTTTGCTTACTCAGAAGCTTCAATTTTGACCAATTTCAGGCAGAGAAATGACTTTAAACACACTTATTTTAGTTGAAAAGGTAATAATTCACATCCAACAGTAATTTGCAGTCAAAAGATTAAACGTTAAAATTTCATCAGAATTGACCATTTTGGGAACGTTCGACAGCTCCGCGGTCATCGTTTTTTGTCCGAAAATGGATTTTTTGGACTTTACCAAAAATGATTCAAAATGTCAATTGGATCGTGCCTCATGTTGAATAACCACTTTTTAAACCCTCACAGTGACCAAAATTGCCATTTTTACAGAGTTTTGCTTACTCAGAAGCTTCAATTTTGACCAATTTCAGGCAGAGAAATGACTTTAAACACACTTATTTTAGTTGAAAAGGTAATAATTCACATCCAACAGTAATTTGCAGTCAAAAGATTAAATGTTAAAATTTCATCAGAATTGACCATTTTGGGAACGTTCGACAGCTCCGCGGTCATCGTTTTTTGTCCGAAAATTGATTTTTTGGACTTTACCAAAAATGATTCAAAATGTCAATTGGATCGTGCCTCATGTTGAATAACCACTTTTTAAACCCTCACAGTGACCAAAATTGCCATTTTTACAGAGTTTTGCTTACTCAGAAGCTTCAATTTTGACCAATTTCAGGCAGAGAAATGACTTTAAACACACTTATTTTTGTTAAATAGTAATAATTCACATCCAACAGTAATTTGCAGTCAAAAGATTAAATGTTAAAATTTCATCAGAATTGACCATTTTGGGAACGTTCGACAGCTCCGCGGTCATCGTTTTTTGTCCGAAAATTGATTTTTTGGACTTTACCAAAAATGATTCAAAATGTCAATTGGATCGTGCCTCATGTTGAATAACCACTTTTTAAACCCTCACATGACCAACATTTACATTTTTACAGAGTTTTGCTTACTCAGAAGCTTCAATTTTGACCAATTTCAGGCAGAGAAATGACTTTAAACACACTTATTTTAGTTGAAAAGGTAATAATTCACATCCAACAGTAATTTGCAGTCAAAAGATTAAACGTTAAAATTTCATCAGAATTGACCATTTTGGGAACGTTCGACAGCTCCGCGGTCATCGTTTTTTGTCCGAAAATGGATTTTTTGGACTTTACCAAAAATGATTCAAAATGTCAATTGGATCGTGCCTCATGTTGAATAACCACTTTTTAAACCCTCACAGTGACCAAAATTGCAATTTTTACAGAGTTTTGCTTACTCAGAAGCTTCAATTTTGACCAATTTCAGGCACAGAAATGACTTTAAACACACTTATTTTAGTTGAAAAAGTAATAATTCACATCCAACAGTAATTTGCAGTCAAAAGATTAAATGTTAAAATTTCATCAGAATTGACCATTTTGGGAACGTTCGACAGCTCCGCGGTCATCGTTTTTCGTCCGAAAATGGATTTTTTGGACTTTACCAAAAATGATTCAAAATGTCAATTGGATCGTGCCTCATGTTGAATAACCACTTTTTAAACCCTCACAGTGACCAAAATTGACATTTTTACAGAGTTTTGCTTACTCAGAAGCCTCAATTTTGACCAATTTCAGGCAGAGAAATGACTTTAAACACACTTATTTTAGTTGAAAAGGTAATAATTCACATCCAACAGTAATTTGCAGTCAAAAGATTAAATGTTAAAAATTCATCAGAATTGACCATTTTGGGAACGTTCGACAGCTCCGCGGTCATCGTTTTTTGTCCGAAAATTGATTTTTTGGACTTTACCAAAAATGATTCAAAATGTCAATTGGATCGTGCCTCATGTTGAATAACCACTTTTTAAACCCTCACAGTGACCAAAATTGCCATTTTTACAGAGTTTTTCTTACTCAGAAGCTTCAATTTTGACCAATTTCAGGCACAGAAATGACTTTAAACACACTTATTTTAGTTGAAAAAGTAATAATTCACATCCAACAGTAATTATGCAGTCAAAAGATTAAATGTTAAAATTTCATCAGAATTGACCATTTTGGGAACGTTCGACAGCTCCGCGGTCATCGTTTTTTGTCCCAAAATTGATTTTTTGGACTTTACCAAAAATGATTCAAAATGTCAATTGGATCGTGCCTCATGTTGAATAACCACTTTTTAAACCCTCACATGACCAAAATTTACATTTTTACAGAGTTTTGCTTACTCAGAAGCTTCAATTTTGACCAATTTCAGGCAGAGAAATGACTTTAAACACACTTATTTTAGTTGAAAAGGTAATAATTCACATCCAACAGTAATTTGCAGTCAAAAGATTAAACGTTAAAATTTCATCAGAATTGACCATTTTGGGAACGTTCGACAGCTCCGCGGTCATCGTTTTTTGTCCGAAAATGGATTTTTTGGACTTTACCAAAAATGATTCAAAATGTCAATTGGATCGTGCCTCATGTTGAATAACCACTTTTTAAACCCTCACAGTGACCAAAATTGCAATTTTTACAGAGTTTTGCTTACTCAGAAGCTTCAATTTTGACCAATTTCAGGCACAGAAATGACTTTAAACACACTTATTTTAGTTGAAAAAGTAATAATTCACATCCAACAGTAATTTGCAGTCAAAAGATTAAATGTTAAAATTTCATCAGAATTGACCATTTTGGGAACGTTCGACAGCTCCGCGGTCATCGTTTTTCGTCCGAAAATGGATTTTTTGGACTTTACCAAAAATGATTCAAAATGTCAATTGGATCGTGCCTCATGTTGAATAACCACTTTTTAAACCCTCACAGTGACCAAAATTGACATTTTTACAGAGTTTTGCTTACTCAGAAGCCTCAATTTTGACCAATTTCAGGCAGAGAAATGACTTTAAACACACTTATTTTAGTTGAAAAGGTAATAATTCACATCCAACAGTAATTTGCAGTCAAAAGATTAAATGTTAAAAATTCATCAGAATTGACCATTTTGGGAACGTTCGACAGCTCCGCGGTCATCGTTTTTTGTCAGAAAATTGATTTTTTGGACTTTACCAAAAATGATTCAAAATGTCAATTGGATCGTGCCTCATGTTGAATAACCACTTTTTAAACCCTCACAGTGACCAAAATTGCCATTTTTACAGAGTTTTTCTTACTCAGAAGCTTCAATTTTGACCAATTTCAGGCACAGAAATGACTTTAAACACACTTATTTTAGTTGAAAAAGTAATAATTCACATCCAACAGTAATTATGCAGTCAAAAGATTAAATGTTAAAATTTCATCAGAATTGACCATTTTGGGAACGTTCGACAGCTCCGCGGTCATCGTTTTTTGTCCGAAAATTGATTTTTTGGACTTTACCAAAAATGATTCAAAATGTCAATTGGATCGTGCCTCATGTTGAATAACCACTTTTTAAACCCTCACATGACCAAAATTTACATTTTTACAGAGTTTTGCTTACTCAGAAGCTTCAATTTTGACCAATTTCAGGCAGAGAAATGACTTTAAACACACTTATTTTAGTTGAAAAGGTAATAATTCACATCCAACAGTAATTTGCAGTCAAAAGATTAAACGTTAAAATTTCATCAGAATTGACCATTTTGGGAACGTTCGACAGCTCCGCGGTCATCGTTTTTTGTCCGAAAATGGATTTTTTGGACTTTACCAAAAATGATTCAAAATGTCAATTGGATCGTGCCTCATGTTGAATAACCACTTTTTAAACCCTCACAGTGACCAAAATTGCCATTTTTACAGAGTTTTGCTTACTCAGAAGCTTCAATTTTGACCAATTTCAGGCAGAGAAATGACTTTAAACACACTTATTTTAGTTAAAAAAGTAATAATTCGCATCCAACAGTAATTTGCAGTCAAAAGATTAAATGTTAATATTTCATCAAAATTGACCATTTTTACAGAGTTTTGCTTACTCAGAAGCTTCAATTTTGACCAATTTCAGGCAGAGAAATGACTTTAAACACACTTATTTTAGTTGAAAAGGTAATAATTCACATCCAACAGTAATTTGCAGTCAAAAGATTAAATGTTAAAATTTCATCAGAATTGACCATTTTGGGAACGTTCGACAGCTCCGCGGTCATCGTTTTTTGTCCGAAAATTGATTTTTTGGACTTTACCAAAAATGATTCAAAATGTCAATTGGATCGTGCCTCATGTTGAATAACCACTTTTTAAACCCTCACAGTGACCAAAATTGCCATTTTTACAGAGTTTTGCTTACTCAGAAGCTTCAATTTTGACCAATTTCAGGCAGAGAAATGACTTTAAACACACTTATTTTTGTTAAATAGTAATAATTCACATCCAACAGTAATTTGCAGTCAAAAGATTAAATGTTAAAATTTCATCAGAATTGACCATTTTGGGAACGTTCGACAGCTCCGCGGTCATCGTTTTTCGTCCGAAAATTGATTTTTTGGACTTTACCAAAAATGATTCAAAATGTCAATTGGATCGTGCCTCATGTTGAATAACCACTTTTTAAACCCTCACATGACCAAAATTTACATTTTTACAGAGTTTTGCTTACTCAGAAGCTTCAATTTTGACCAATTTCAGGCAGAGAAATGACTTTAAACACACTTATTTTAGTTGAAAAGGTAATAATTCACATCCAACAGTAATTTGCAGTCAAAAGATTAAACGTTAAAATTTCATCAGAATTGACCATTTTGGGAACGTTCGACAGCTCCGCGGTCATCGTTTTTTGTCCGAAAATGGATTTTTTGGACTTTACCAAAAATGATTCAAAATGTCAATTGGATCGTGCCTCATGTTGAATAACCACTTTTTAAACCCTCACAGTGACCAAAATTGCAATTTTTACAGAGTTTTGCTTACTCAGAAGCTTCAATTTTGACCAATTTCAGGCACAGAAATGACTTTAAACACACTTATTTTAGTTGAAAAAGTAATAATTCACATCCAACAGTAATTTGCAGTCAAAAGATTAAATGTTAAAATTTCATCAGAATTGACCATTTTGGGAACGTTCGACAGCTCCGCGGTCATCGTTTTTCGTCCGAAAATGGATTTTTTGGACTTTACCAAAAATGATTCAAAATGTCAATTGGATCGTGCCTCATGTTGAATAACCACTTTTTAAACCCTCACAGTGACCAAAATTGACATTTTTACAGAGTTTTGCTTACTCAGAAGCCTCAATTTTGACCAATTTCAGGCAGAGAAATGACTTTAAACACACTTATTTTAGTTGAAAAGGTAATAATTCACATCCAACAGTAATTTGCAGTCAAAAGATTAAATGTTAAAAATTCATCAGAATTGACCATTTTGGGAACGTTCGACAGCTCCGCGGTCATCGTTTTTTGTCCGAAAATTGATTTTTTGGACTTTACCAAAAATGATTCAAAATGTCAATTGGATCGTGCCTCATGTTGAATAACCACTTTTTAAACCCTCACAGTGACCAAAATTGCCATTTTTACAGAGTTTTTCTTACTCAGAAGCTTCAATTTTGACCAATTTCAGGCACAGAAATGACTTTAAACACACTTATTTTAGTTGAAAAAGTAATAATTCACATCCAACAGTAATTATGCAGTCAAAAGATTAAATGTTAAAATTTCATCAGAATTGACCATTTTGAATGAATGAATGAATGAACCAGATCTTGTTATGCGCATACTTAGCCCAGTGGGCGTCAAGGCGCCTAAATCAAATATAGCAGCACAAAAATCCCCCATTCTGCAACCTTCTCTTATTGATATGCCCTCTTAAAAAGGTAAGTTTTAAGGGCTTTTTTAAATGTCTCCAATGTAGGAAGGGTTTTGATTAGGATGGGGATAGAGTTCCAGAGCTTTGGAGCGGCAACAGAAAAAGCTCTGGCTCCCCATCTAACTGATTTAACACGAGGAACAACCAGTTGACACAGTCCAGAGGAACGAAGATCTCGTGTGGGGACATAGCGCGTGATCAGGGAGCCAATGGCGCTCGGAGGGCCTTCTATAAGGGCTCTGTAGACCAGACACAGAATCTTGAAAGAGATTCTTTGATGAACAGGAAGCCAATGGAGTTCTTTCCTGGCTGCAGTGGCAGAGGAGGATTTAGGGAGAGCCAGGACAAACCGAGCTGCAGCGTTCTGCACAACCTGCAGTCGGTGAACCAAACTTTTATTGGCTTCGTTGTAGAGAGAGTTACAGTAGTCTAGTCTTGATCCCACCAAGGCGACAGCAACTTGTTTCCGAGCCTGGGGGGACAAATACCCGCGGATTTTATTGAGTATCCTAATCACACCCCAGCAAGTAGACACGGTCCTGTTGACTTGAAGGGTCATAGAGAGAGAGGTGTCGAATATTACACCCAGATTTCTGGCCGATGGGACGGGAGTGGGGCAGATGCCAAGAGAAGATGGCCACCACTCATCAGACCAGGCATCTTGGTCCTTCCCAAAAATCAACACCTCCGTCTTTTCGCCATTCAGTTTCAGGGAGTTTATAGTCATCCAGTCTGCCACACACTGCATGCATACCCTGAAACTGGCAGCAGATGAACTGACGGAGGAGTGAGCCAGTGACACCATTATCTGGGTGTCGTCTGCATAGGACACCACCTCCATCCCCTGAGATCTTACTAGTCTTGCAAGGGGGGCCACGTAGATATTAAACAGGGTCGGACTTAAGGCCGACCCCTGTGGCACCCCACACTGCAAAGACTTAGCAGGGGAGAGGTGGTTCCCAAGCATCACTCTCTGCTCTCTTTCCAACAGGAAGGAATTGAGGAGACTCAGGGCCGACCCCGTGACACCAACTTCCCTGAGCCGAGATGTAAGAATGGCCGGGGATAGGGTGTCGAACGCGGCCGTGAGGTCCAACAAAACCAGTACCGTGGTGAGACCAGAGTCCACTTTGCGTCGGATATTATCGACTACATAGAGGAGAGCGGACTCGGTACTATGATGTTTCCTAAAGCCGTGTTGCGTGTTGTCGAGGTACCCAGATGTCTCCAGGAAGGAGGACAGATGCAAATTTAGATGCGCCTCAAGCATCTTGGCAGGGGCAGGGAGGAGGGAGATAGGCCTAAAATTTTTCAAAAGGGCCGGGTCGAGGGATGGCTTCTTAAGGAGAGGCTTCACAGTGGCATTCTTCCATACCGATGGAAAAGAGCCCTGGATTATTGCCTTGTTCATGATGTGAAGCATAGGGGGAAGAAGGCAGTTTCTACACTCTTTAAGTTTTTTCAGAGGTAGAGGATCCAGGGGGGAAGCAGATTTAGTCTTATCAAGCAACAGGTTCAAAACCTCCAAGGATAAGAGAGGAAATTCTACTAGGGAACAGGGGGGATCTGTGCCTAGGGTATCCAAATTGGAGATCGCGAGTGGAACAGCTTGATCAAGCGCTTGGTAGTTGGCTTCCAGGGCGGTATGTATATCGAGAATTTTATTATGAAAGAAGGCGGAGATGTTATTACAGAGTTCTTGCGAACTAACTACGGGATCTGGCAATTGAAGGGAGCATAGGGTATCAGCGATTTTAAAGAGCTCCCTAGAGGAGGAAAGGGAACTTGTAAGGTTAGAGAAGTACTCCTGCTTCTCTGTTACCACTCTCCGTTTGTACTCCCGCAGTACCGTCTTATAGGCCTCACGGTCTTTCAGGTCCCAAGACTTCCTCCAGCTTCTCTCACTACTCCTGCAGCCCTGCCTCAAAAGTCGCAGTTGGTCAGAAAACCAGGGCGCTGTGGGTTTCCGACGAGCAGCATAATACAGAGATGGGGGGGCAAGGTGTTCCACTGCATTAGCAATAGAGTCCATCAACTCTTGAGCTCCAACAGCTGCGTCTTTTGATGATAAAGATTCAAGGGCAGAGATAAATGGAGCAAGAGTCTCATCTGAAATTTTCCTAAAATTACGCTTTAGGGTATATGGAACAGCTTCCATATTAGTAGGGCAGAGGGCAGGGAGCGAAAGTTCTAATGGCACGGCAAGATGGTCAGTCCATACCAAAGGCAATGGGGGGCCGGTAGAAAGCCTGACATCGTTGGAGAATACCCCGTCAAGTATATGCCCAGCCTTGTGGGTAGAACACTTGACGAGCTGGATAAGATCACATGCTACTAAAGAGTCAACAAGCGATATGGTGTCTTTTGAGTCAGCCACATCTAAATGGAAATTAAAGTCACCAAGAATGGTAAAAGCGGGTTTACCAAAATAGGGTTCTAATATTGTCAGTAATTCAGATGGAAAGCTGACTCTGGGACCAGGGGGTCTGTACACCAAAATTCCTGAGAACGAGGCAGAGGGAGAAAGGGTAATGCAGAAATAAAGGGCTTCAAACCGATCGGAGGGCATTGAGAGAGACTTTGTCAGGCAGGAAAGGGAGGATTTACAAAGAATGGCAATACCTCCTCCTCTACGCAGAGGTCTGTCCTGCCTGTAAAGAGAATACCCATCAGGGATGGCCAAAATCAGGTCATGTCCTGCGGAGTCAGAGGCCCAGGTCTCTGTGATAAATACCCAGTCTGGCTGTCGCTCATCAACAAAGTCATGAAAAGCGATATTATGCTTGATAAGTGATCGAGCATTAACCAAAAATCCAGATCTCATGGCAGCAGAAGGAAATGCAGCCGATGAATGAGAGATTATAGTGCCTATCGGGGATGTGTAAAAAGGGGCAGTACAAGCCCAGCATCTGGCAGAATGCAAGATCCCCTCAGGAGAATAACGATGGAGGCAAGGCATGATGGCAGGTCTAAGTGCCATAAGGTCTGATCTTGCATACCTGATATCAGCCGAGCGATGAAGGGGAAGGTCAGAGTCCAGTCCCGCCCGCAGCTCGTCCTCAGCGCGGACGGGCGCAGACGGGCTGAACTCTGGCGTAACTCCGGCGTCAGTCCGGCGTCCCCGCTGCGCGTACCCGCTGCGCGTCTGCATGACTAACCTTTATGTCCGCCTAACAACACAGAAGTAGGACTAAGGCGCGCGAGAAATGCTCAGCTCAATATGGCCGCACGAGTCAGGGGCAGGGACCCGCAAAATGCGGTGAGTATTTCCTTTTAAATGCAGGTTAGAGTGTCAGCAGTGCAAGTATGCGAGGCCACTAATTTAAAATCAGGGGGTAAGTGAAAAAGCAAAAGTAAACCAAACAGACAGAACAGGTCGTTAAAACGAAGAGCTTCAGCAGACAAGCGCTGCAGAGAGGCGGAAGCACTGCAATAGAGCGAGGCTGCCCAGAACTGCCTACCTTTATGTCCGCCTAACAACACAGAAGTAGGACTAAGGCGCGCGAGAAATGCTCAACTCAATATGGCCGCACGAGTCAGGGGCAGGGACCCGCAAAATGCGGTGAGTATTTTGGGAACGTTCGACAGCTCCGCGGTCATCGTTTTTTGTCCCAAAATTGATTTTTTGGACTTTACCAAAAATGATTCAAAATGTCAATTGGATCGTGCCTCATGTTGAATAACCACTTTTTAAACCCTCACATGACCAAAATTTACATTTTTACAGAGTTTTGCTTACTCAGAAGCTTCAATTTTGACCAATTTCAGGCAGAGAAATGACTTTAAACACACTTATTTTAGTTGAAAAGGTAATAATTCACATCCAACAGTAATTTGCAGTCAAAAGATTAAACGTTAAAATTTCATCAGAATTGACCATTTTGGGAACGTTCGACAGCTCCGCGGTCATCGTTTTTTGTCCGAAAATGGATTTTTTGGACTTTACCAAAAATGATTCAAAATGTCAATTGGATCGTGCCTCATGTTGAATAACCACTTTTTAAACCCTCACAGTGACCAAAATTGCAATTTTTACAGAGTTTTGCTTACTCAGAAGCTTCAATTTTGACCAATTTCAGGCACAGAAATGACTTTAAACACACTTATTTTAGTTGAAAAAGTAATAATTCACATCCAACAGTAATTTGCAGTCAAAAGATTAAATGTTAAAATTTCATCAGAATTGACCATTTTGGGAACGTTCGACAGCTCCGCGGTCATCGTTTTTCGTCCGAAAATGGATTTTTTGGACTTTACCAAAAATGATTCAAAATGTCAATTGGATCGTGCCTCATGTTGAATAACCACTTTTTAAACCCTCACAGTGACCAAAATTGACATTTTTACAGAGTTTTGCTTACTCAGAAGCCTCAATTTTGACCAATTTCAGGCAGAGAAATGACTTTAAACACACTTATTTTAGTTGAAAAGGTAATAATTCACATCCAACAGTAATTTGCAGTCAAAAGATTAAATGTTAAAAATTCATCAGAATTGACCATTTTGGGAACGTTCGACAGCTCCGCGGTCATCGTTTTTTGTCCGAAAATTGATTTTTTGGACTTTACCAAAAATGATTCAAAATGTCAATTGGATCGTGCCTCATGTTGAATAACCACTTTTTAAACCCTCACAGTGACCAAAATTGCCATTTTTACAGAGTTTTTCTTACTCAGAAGCTTCAATTTTGACCAATTTCAGGCACAGAAATGACTTTAAACACACTTATTTTAGTTGAAAAAGTAATAATTCACATCCAACAGTAATTATGCAGTCAAAAGATTAAATGTTAAAATTTCATCAGAATTGACCATTTTGGGAACGTTCGACAGCTCCGCGGTCATCGTTTTTTGTCCGAAAATTGATTTTTTGGACTTTACCAAAAATGATTCAAAATGTCAATTGGATCGTGCCTCATGTTGAATAACCACTTTTTAAACCCTCACATGACCAAAATTTACATTTTTACAGAGTTTTGCTTACTCAGAAGCCTCAATTTTGACCAATTTCAGGCAGAGAAATGACTTTAAACACACTTATTTTAGTTGAAAAGGTAATAATTCACATCCAACAGTAATTTGCAGTCAAAAGATTAAACGTTAAAATTTCATCAGAATTGACCATTTTGGGAACGTTCGACAGCTCCGCGGTCATCGTTTTTTGTCCGAAAATGGATTTTTTGGACTTTACCAAAAATGATTCAAAATGTCAATTGGATCGTGCCTCATGTTGAATAACCACTTTTTAAACCCTCACAGTGACCAAAATTGCCATTTTTACAGAGTTTTGCTTACTCAGAAGCTTCAATTTTGACCAATTTCAGGCAGAGAAATGACTTTAAACACACTTATTTTAGTTAAAAAAGTAATAATTCGCATCCAACAGTAATTTGCAGTCAAAAGATTAAATGTTAATATTTCATCAAAATTGACCATTTTTACAGAGTTTTGCTTACTCAGAAGCTTCAATTTTGACCAATTTCAGGCAGAGAAATGACTTTAAACACACTTATTTTAGTTGAAAAGGTAATAATTCACATCCAACAGTAATTTGCAGTCAAAAGATTAAATGTTAAAATTTCATCAGAATTGACCATTTTGGGAACGTTCGACAGCTCCGCGGTCATCGTTTTTTGTCCGAAAATTGATTTTTTGGACTTTACCAAAAATGATTCAAAATGTCAATTGGATCGTGCCTCATGTTGAATAACCACTTTTTAAACCCTCACAGTGACCAAAATTGCCATTTTTACAGAGTTTTGCTTACTCAGAAGCTTCAATTTTGACCAATTTCAGGCAGAGAAATGACTTTAAACACACTTATTTTTGTTAAATAGTAATAATTCACATCCAACAGTAATTTGCAGTCAAAAGATTAAATGTTAAAATTTCATCAGAATTGACCATTTTGGGAACGTTCGACAGCTCCGCGGTCATCGTTTTTCGTCCGAAAATTGATTTTTTGGACTTTACCAAAAATGATTCAAAATGTCAATTGGATCGTGCCTCATGTTGAATAACCACTTTTTAAACCCTCACATGACCAAAATTTACATTTTTACAGAGTTTTGCTTACTCAGAAGCTTCAATTTTGACCAATTTCAGGCAGAGAAATGACTTTAAACACACTTATTTTAGTTGAAAAGGTAATAATTCACATCCAACAGTAATTTGCAGTCAAAAGATTAAACGTTAAAATTTCATCAGAATTGACCATTTTGGGAACGTTCGACAGCTCCGCGGTCATCGTTTTTTGTCCGAAAATGGATTTTTTGGACTTTACCAAAAATGATTCAAAATGTCAATTGGATCGTGCCTCATGTTGAATAACCACTTTTTAAACCCTCACAGTGACCAAAATTGCCATTTTTACAGAGTTTTGCTTACTCAGAAGCTTCAATTTTGACCAATTTCAGGCACAGAAATGACTTTAAACACACTTATTTTAGTTGAAAAAGTAATAATTCACATCCAACAGTAATTTGCAGTCAAAAGATTAAATGTTAAAATGTCATCAGAATTGACCATTTTGGGAACGTTCGACAGCTCCGCGGTCATCGTTTTTCGTCCGAAAATGGATTTTTTGGACTTTACCAAAAATGATTCAAAATGTCAATTGGATCGTGCCTCATGTTGAATAACCACTTTTTAAACCCTCACAGTGACCAAAATTGACATTTTTACAGAGTTTTGCTTACTCAGAAGCCTCAATTTTGACCAATTTCAGGCAGAGAAATGACTTTAAACACACTTATTTTAGTTGAAAAGGTAATAATTCACATCCAACAGTAATTTGCAGTCAAAAGATTAAATGTTAAAAATTCATCAGAATTGACCATTTTGGGAACGTTCGACAGCTCCGCGGTCATCGTTTTTTGTCCGAAAATTGATTTTTTGGACTTTACCAAAAATGATTCAAAATGTCAATTGGATCGTGCCTCATGTTGAATAACCACTTTTTAAACCCTCACAGTGACCAAAATTGACATTTTTACAGAGTTTTGCTTACTCAGAAGCCTCAATTTTGACCAATTTCAGGCAGAGAAATGACTTTAAACACACTTATTTTAGTTGAAAAGGTAATAATTCACATCCAACAGTAATTTGCAGTCAAAAGATTAAATGTTAAAAATTCATCAGAATTGACCATTTTGGGAACGTTCGACAGCTCCGCGGTCATCGTTTTTTGTCCGAAAATTGATTTTTTGGACTTTACCAAAAATGATTCAAAATGTCAATTGGATCGTGCCTCATGTTGAATAACCACTTTTTAAACCCTCACATTGACCAAAATTGCCATTTTTACAGAGTTTTGCTTACTCAGAAGCTTCAATTTTGACCAATTTCAGGCACAGAAATGACTTTAAACACACCTATTTTAGTTGAAAAAGTAATAATTCACATCCAACAGTAATTATGCAGTCAAAAGATTAAATGTTAAAATTTCATCAGAATTGACCATTTTGGGAACGTTCGACAGCTCCGCGGTCATCGTTTTCTGTCCGAAAATTGATTTTTTGGACTTTATCAAAAATGATTCAAAATGTCAATTGGATCGTGCCTCATGTTGAATAACAACTTTTTAAACCCTCACAGTGACCAAAATTGACATTTTTACAGAGTTTTGCTTACTCAGAAGCTTCAATTTTGACCAATTTCAGGCAGAGAAATGACTTTAAACACACTTATTTTAGTTGAAAAGGTAATAATTCACATCCAACAGTAATTTGCAGTCAAAAGATTAAATGTTAATATTTCATCAGAATTGACCATTTTGGGAACGTTTGACAGCTCCGCGGTCATCGTTTTTTGTCCGAAAATTGATTTTTTGGACTTTACCAAAAATGATTCAAAATGTCAATTGGATCGTGCCTCATGTTGAATAACTTCTTTTTAAACCCTCACAGTGACCAAAATTGCAATTTTTACAGAGTTTTGCTCACTCAGAAGCTTCAATTTTGACCAATTTCAGGCAGAGAAATGACTTTAAACACACTTATTTTAGTTGAAAAGGTAATAATTCACATCCAACAGTAATATGCAGTCAAAAGATTAAATGTTAAAATTTCATCAGAATTGACCATTTTGGGAACGTTCGACAGCTCCGCGGTCATCGTTTTTTGTCCGAAAATTGATTTTTTGGACTTTACCAAAAATGATTCAAAATGTCAATTGGATCGTGCCTCATGTTGAATAACCACTTTTTAAACCCTCACAGTGACCAAAATTGCCATTTTTACAGAGTTTTGCTTACTCAGAAGCTTCAATTTTGACCAATTTCAGGCACAGAAATGACTTTAAACACACTTATTTTAGTTGAAAAAGTAATAATTCACATCCAACAGTAATTATGCAGTCAAAAGATTAAATGTTAAAATTTCATCAGAATTGACCATTTTGGGAAAGTTCGACAGCTCCGCGGTCATCGTTTTTCGTCCGAAAATTGATTTTTTGGACTTTACCAAAAATTATTCAAAATGTCAATTGGATCGTGCCTCATGTTGAATAACCACTTTTTAAACCCTCACAGTGACCAAAATTGCAATTTTTACAGAGTTTTGCTTACTCAGAAGCTTCAATTTTGACCAATTTCAGGCAGAGAAATTACTTTAAACACACTTATTTTAGTTGAAAAAGTAATAATTCATATCCAACAGTAATTTGCAGTCAAAAGATTAAATGTTAAAATTTCATCAGAATTGACCATTTTGGGAACGTTCGACAGCTCCGCGGTCATCGTTTTTTGTCCGAAAATTGATTTTTTTGGACTTTACCAAAAATGATTCAAAATGTCAATTGGATCGTGCCTCATGTTGAATAACCACTTTTTAAACCCTCACAGTGACCAAAATTGACATTTTTACAGAGTTTTGCTTACTCAGAAGCTTCAATTTTGACCAATTTCAGGCAGAGAAATGACTTTAAACACACTTATTTTAGTTGAAAAGGTAATATTTCACATCCAACAGTACTTTGCAGTCAAAAGATTAAATGTTAAAATTTCATCAGAATTGACCATTTTGGGAACGTTCGACAGCTCCGCGGTCATCGTTTTTCGTCCGAAAATTGATTTTTTGGACTTTACCAAAAATGATTCAAAATGTCAATTGGATCGTGCCTCATGTTGAATAACCACTTTTTAAACCCTCACAGTGACCAAAATTGCCATTTTTACAGAGTTTTGCTTACTCAGAAGCTTCAATTTTGACCAATTTCAGGCACAGAAATGACTTTAAACACACTTATTTTAGTTGAAAAAGTAATAATTCACATCCAACAGTGATTTGCAGTCAAAAGATTAAATGTTAAAATTTCATTAGAATTGACAATTTTGGGAACGTTCGACAGCTCCGCGGTCATCGTTTTTTGTCCGAAAATTGATTTTTTGGACTTTACCAAAAATGATTCAAAATGTCAATTGGATCGTGCCTCATGTTGAATAACCACTTTTTAAACCCTCACAGTGACCAAAATTGCCATTTTTACAGAGTTTTGCTTACTCAGAAGCTTCAATTTTGACCAATTTCAGGCAGAGAAATGACTTTAAACACACTTATTTTTGTTAAATAGTAATAATTCACATCCAACAGTAATTTGCAGTCAAAAGATTAAATGTTAAAATTTCATCAGAATTGACCATTTTGGGAACGTTCGACAGCTCCGCGGTCATCGTTTTTCGTCCGAAAATTGATTTTTTGGACTTTACCAAAAATGATTCAAAATGTCAATTGGATCGTGCCTCATGTTGAATAACCACTTTTTAAACCCTCACATGACCAAAATTTACATTTTTACAGAGTTTTGCTTACTCAGAAGCTTCAATTTTGACCAATTTCAGGCAGAGAAATGACTTTAAACACACTTATTTTAGTTGAAAAGGTAATAATTCACATCCAACAGTAATTTGCAGTCAAAAGATTAAACGTTAAAATTTCATCAGAATTGACCATTTTGGGAACGTTCGACAGCTCCGCGGTCATCGTTTTTTGTCCGAAAATGGATTTTTTGGACTTTACCAAAAATGATTCAAAATGTCAATTTGATCGTGCCTCATGTTGAATAACCACTTTTTAAACCCTCACAGTGACCAAAATTGCCATTTTTACAGAGTTTTGCTTACTCAGAAGCTTCAATTTTGACCAATTTCAGGCACAGAAATGACTTTAAACACACTTATTTTAGTTGAAAAAGTAATAATTCACATCCAACAGTAATTTGCAGTCAAAAGATTAAATGTTAAAATTTCATCAGAATTGACCATTTTGGGAACGTTCGACAGCTCCGCGGTCATCGTTTTTCGTCCGAAAATGGATTTTTTGGACTTTACCAAAAATGATTCAAAATGTCAATTGGATCGTGCCTCATGTTGAATAACCACTTTTTAAACCCTCACAGTGACCAAAATTGACATTTTTACAGAGTTTTGCTTACTCAGAAGCCTCAATTTTGACCAATTTCAGGCAGAGAAATGACTTTAAACACACTTATTTTAGTTGAAAAGGTAATAATTCACATCCAACAGTAATTTGCAGTCAAAAGATTAAATGTTAAAAATTCATCAGAATTGACCATTTTGGGAACGTTCGACAGCTCCGCGGTCATCGTTTTTTGTCCGAAAATTGATTTTTTGGACTTTACCAAAAATGATTCAAAATGTCAATTGGATCGTGCCTCATGTTGAATAACCACTTTTTAAACCCTCACAGTGACCAAAATTGACATTTTTACAGAGTTTTGCTTACTCAGAAGCCTCAATTTTGACCAATTTCAGGCAGAGAAATGACTTTAAACACACTTATTTTAGTTGAAAAGGTAATAATTCACATCCAACAGTAATTTGCAGTCAAAAGATTAAATGTTAAAAATTCATCAGAATTGACCATTTTGGGAACGTTCGACAGCTCCGCGGTCATCGTTTTTTGTCCGAAAATTGATTTTTTGGACTTTACCAAAAATGATTCAAAATGTCAATTGGATCGTGCCTCATGTTGAATAACCACTTTTTAAACCCTCACATTGACCAAAATTGCCATTTTTACAGAGTTTTGCTTACTCAGAAGCTTCAATTTTGACCAATTTCAGGCACAGAAATGACTTTAAACACACCTATTTTAGTTGAAAAAGTAATAATTCACATCCAACAGTAATTATGCAGTCAAAAGATTAAATGTTAAAATTTCATCAGAATTGACCATTTTGGGAACGTTCGACAGCTCCGCGGTCATCGTTTTTTGTCCGAAAATTGATTTTTTGGACTTTATCAAAAATGATTCAAAATGTCAATTGGATCGTGCCTCATGTTGAATAACAACTTTTTAAACCCTCACAGTGACCAAAATTGACATTTTTACAGAGTTTTGCTTACTCAGAAGCTTCAATTTTGACCAATTTCAGGCAGAGAAATGACTTTAAACACACTTATTTTAGTTGAAAAGGTAATAATTCACATCCAACAGTAATTTGCAGTCAAAAGATTAAATGTTAATATTTCATCAGAATTGACCATTTTGGGAACGTTTGACAGCTCCGCGGTCATCGTTTTTTGTCCGAAAATTGATTTTTTGGACTTTACCAAAAATGATTCAAAATGTCAATTGGATCGTGCCTCATGTTGAATAACTTCTTTTTAAACCCTCACAGTGACCAAAATTGCAATTTTTACAGAGTTTTGCTCACTCAGAAGCTTCAATTTTGACCAATTTCAGGCAGAGAAATGACTTTAAACACACTTATTTTAGTTGAAAAGGTAATAATTCACATCCAACAGTAATATGCAGTCAAAAGATTAAATGTTAAAATTTCATCAGAATTGACCATTTTGGGAACGTTCGACAGCTCCGCGGTCATCGTTTTTTGTCCGAAAATTGATTTTTTGGACTTTACCAAAAATGATTCAAAATGTCAATTGGATCGTGCCTCATGTTGAATAACCACTTTTTAAACCCTCACAGTGACCAAAATTGCCATTTTTACAGAGTTTTGCTTACTCAGAAGCTTCAATTTTGACCAATTTCAGGCACAGAAATGACTTTAAACACACTTATTTTAGTTGAAAAAGTAATAATTCACATCCAACAGTAATTATGCAGTCAAAAGATTAAATGTTAAAATTTCATCAGAATTGACCATTTTGGGAAAGTTCGACAGCTCCGCGGTCATCGTTTTTCGTCCGAAAATTGATTTTTTGGACTTTACCAAAAATTATTCAAAATGTCAATTGGATCGTGCTTCATGTTGAATAACCACTTTTTAAACCCTCACAGTGACCAAAATTGCCATTTTTACAGAGTTTTGCTTACTCAGAAGCTTCAATTTTGACCAATTTCAGGCAGAGAAATTACTTTAAACACACTTATTTTAGTTGAAAAAGTAATAATTCATATCCAACAGTAATTTGCAGTCAAAAGATTAAATGTTAAAATTTCATCAGAATTGACCATTTTGGGAACGTTCGACAGCTCCGCGGTCATCGTTTTTTGTCCGAAAATTGATTTTTTGGACTTTACCAAAAATGATTCAAAATGTCAATTGGATCGTGCCTCATGTTGAATAACCACTTTTTAAACCCTCACAGTGACCAAAATTGACATTTTTACAGAGTTTTGCTTACTCAGAAGCTTCAATTTTGACCAATTTCAGGCAGAGAAATGACTTTAAACACACTTATTTTAGTTGAAAAGGTAATATTTCACATCCAACAGTACTTTGCAGTCAAAAGATTAAATGTTAAAATTTCATCAGAATTGACCATTTTGGGAACGTTCGACAGCTCCGCGGTCATCGTTTTTCGTCCGAAAATTGATTTTTTGGACTTTACCAAAAATGATTCAAAATGTCAATTGGATCGTGCCTCATGTTGAATAACCACTTTTTAAACCCTCACAGTGACCAAAATTGCCATTTTTACAGAGTTTTGCTTACTCAGAAGCTTCAATTTTGACCAATTTCAGGCACAGAAATGACTTTAAACACACTTATTTTAGTTGAAAAAGTAATAATTCACATCCAACAGTGATTTGCAGTCAAAAGATTAAATGTTAAAATTTCATTAGAATTGACAATTTTGGGAACGTTCGACAGCTCCGCGGTCATCGTTTTTTGTCCGAAAATTGATTTTTTGGACTTTACCAAAAATGATTCAAAATGTCAATTGGATCGTGCCTCATGTTGAATAACCACTTTTTAAACCCTCACAGTGACCAAAATTGACATTTTTACAGAGTTTTGCTTACTCAGAAGCTTCAATTTTGACCAATTTCAGGCAGAGAAATGACTTTAAACACACTTATTTTAGTTGAAAAGGTAATAATTCATATCCAACAGTAATTTGCAGTCAAAAGATTAAATGTTAAAATTTCCTCAGAATTGACCATTTTGGGAACGTTCGACAGCTCCGCGGTCATCGTTTTTTGTCCGAAAATTGATTTTTTGGACTTTATCAAAAATGATTCAAAATGTCAATTGGATCGTGCCTCATGTTGAATAACCACTTTTTAAACCCTCACAGTGACCAAAATTGCCCTTTTTACAGAGTTTTGCTTACTCAGAAGCTTCAATTTTGACCAATTTCAGGCACAGAAATGACTTTAAACACACTTATTTTAGTTGAAAAAGTAATAATTCACATCTAACAGTAATTATGCAGTCAAAAGATTAAATGTTAAAATTTCATCAGAATTGACCATTTTGGGAACGTTCGACAGCTCCGCGGTCATCGTTTTTTGTCCGAAAATTGATTTTTTGGACTTTACCAAAAATGATTCAAAATGACAATTGGATCGTGCCTCATGTTGAATAACCACTTTTTAAGCCCTCACAGTGACCAAAATTGCCATTTTTACAGAGTTTTGCTTACTCAGAAGCTTCAATTTTGACCAATATTAGGCAGAGAAATGACTTTAAACACACTTATTTTAGTTAAAAAAGTAATAATTCACATCCAACAGTAATTTGCAGTCAAAAGATTAAATGTTAAAATTTCATCAGAATTGACCATTTTGGGAACGTTCGACAGCTCCGCGGTCATCGTTTTTCGTCCGAAAATAGATTTTTTGGACTTTACCAAAAATGATTCAAAATGTCAATTGGATCGTGCCTCATGTTGAATAACCTCTTTTTAAACCCTCACAGTGACCAAAATTTACATTTTTACAGAGTTTTGCTTACTCAGAAGCTTCAATTTTGACCAATTTCAGGCAGAGAAATGACTTTAAACACACTTATTTTAGTTGAAAAGGAATAATTCACATCCAACAGTAATTTGCAGTCAAAAGATTAAATGTTAAAATTTCATCAGAATTGACCATTTTGGGAACGTTCGACAGCTCCGCGGTCATCGTTTTTCGTCCGAAAATGGATTTTTTGGACTTTACCAAAAATGATTCAAAATGTCAATTGGATCGTGCCTCATGTTGAATAACCACTTTTTAAACCCTCACAGTGACCAAAATTGACATTTTTACAGAGTTTTGCTTACTCAGAAGCTTCAATTTTGACCAATTTCAGGCAGAGAAATGACTTTAAACACACTTATTTTAGTTGAAAAGGTAATAATTCATATCCAACAGTAATTTGCAGTCAAAAGATTAAATGTTAAAATTTCCTCAGAATTGACCATTTTGGGAACGTTCGACAGCTCCGCGGTCATCGTTTTTTGTCCGAAAATTGATTTTTTGGACTTTATCAAAAATGATTCAAAATGTCAATTGGATCGTGCCTCATGTTGAATAACCACTTTTTAAACCCTCACAGTGACCAAAATTGCCCTTTTTACAGAGTTTTGCTTACTCAGAAGCTTCAATTTTGACCAATTTCAGGCACAGAAATGACTTTAAACACACTTATTTTAGTTGAAAAAGTAATAATTCACATCTAACAGTAATTATGCAGTCAAAAGATTAAATGTTAAAATTTCATCAGAATTGACCATTTTGGGAACGTTCGACATCTCCGCGGTCATCGTTTTTTGTCCGAAAATTGATTTTTTGGACTTTACCAAAAATGATTCAAAATGACAATTGGATCGTGCCTCATGTTGAATAACCACTTTTTAAGCCCTCACAGTGACCAAAATTGCCATTTTTACAGAGTTTTGCTTACTCAGAAGCTTCAATTTTGACCAATATTAGGCAGAGAAATGACTTTAAACACACTTATTTTAGTTAAAAAAGTAATAATTCACATCCAACAGTAATTTGCAGTCAAAAGATTAAATGTTAAAATTTCATCAGAATTGACCATTTTGGGAACGTTTGACAGCTCCGCGGTCATCGTTTTTCGTCCGAAAATAGATTTTTTGGACTTTACCAAAAATGATTCAAAATGTCAATTGGATCGTGCCTCATGTTGAATAACCTCTTTTTAAACCCTCACAGTGACCAAAATTGACATTTTTACAGAGTTTTGCTTACTCAGAAGCTTCAATTTTGACCAATTTCAGGCAGAGAAATGACTTTAAACACACTTATTTTAGTTGAAAAAGTAATAATTCACATCCAACAGTAATTTGCAGTCAAAAGATCAAATGTTAAAATTTCATCAGAATTGACCATTTTGGGAACGTTCGACAGCTCCGCGGTCATCGTTTTTCGTCCGAAAATGGATTTTTTGGACTTTACCAAAAATGATTCAAAATGTCAATTGGATCGTGCCTCATGTTGAATAACCACTTTTTAAACCCTCACAGTGACCAAAATTGACATTTTTACAGAGTTTTGCTTACTCAGAAGCTTCAATTTTGACCAATTTCAGGCACAGAAATGACTTTAAACACACTTATTTTAGTTGAAAAAGTAATAATTCACATCTAACAGTAATTATGCAGTCAAAAGATTAAATGTTAAAATTTCATCAGAATTGACCATTTTGGGAACGTTCGACATCTCCGCGGTCATCGTTTTTTGTCCGAAAATTGATTTTTTGGACTTTACCAAAAATGATTCAAAATGACAATTGGATCGTGCCTCATGTTGAATAACCACTTTTTAAGCCCTCACAGTGACCAAAATTGCCATTTTTACAGAGTTTTGCTTACTCAGAAGCTTCAATTTTGACCAATATTAGGCAGAGAAATGACTTTAAACACACTTATTTTAGTTAAAAAAGTAATAATTCACATCCAACAGTAATTTGCAGTCAAAAGATTAAATGTTAAAATTTCATCAGAATTGACCATTTTGGGAACGTTCGACAGCTCCGCGGTCATCGTTTTTCGTCCGAAAATAGATTTTTTGGACTTTACCAAAAATGATTCAAAATGTCAATTGGATCGTGCCTCATGTTGAATAACCTCTTTTTAAACCCTCACAGTGACCAAAATTTACATTTTTACAGAGTTTTGCTTACTCAGAAGCTTCAATTTTGACCAATTTCAGGCAGAGAAATGACTTTAAACACACTTATTTTAGTTGAAAAGGAATAATTCACATCCAACAGTAATTTGCAGTCAAAAGATTAAATGTTAAAATTTCATCAGAATTGACCATTTTGGGAACGTTCGACAGCTCCGCGGTCATCGTTTTTCGTCCGAAAATGGATTTTTTGGACTTTACCAAAAATGATTCAAAATGTCAATTGGATCGTGCCTCATGTTGAATAACCACTTTTTAAACCCTCACAGTGACCAAAATTGACATTTTTACAGAGTTTTGCTTACTCAGAAGCTTCAATTTTGACCAATTTCAGGCAGAGAAATGACTTTAAACACACTTATTTTAGTTGAAAAGGTAATAATTCATATCCAACAGTAATTTGCAGTCAAAAGATTAAATGTTAAAATTTCCTCAGAATTGACCATTTTGGGAACGTTCGACAGCTCCGCGGTCATCGTTTTTTGTCCGAAAATTGATTTTTTGGACTTTATCAAAAATGATTCAAAATGTCAATTGGATCGTGCCTCATGTTGAATAACCACTTTTTAAACCCTCACAGTGACCAAAATTGCCCTTTTTACAGAGTTTTGCTTACTCAGAAGCTTCAATTTTGACCAATTTCAGGCACAGAAATGACTTTAAACACACTTATTTTAGTTGAAAAAGTAATAATTCACATCTAACAGTAATTATGCAGTCAAAAGATTAAATGTTAAAATTTCATCAGAATTGACCATTTTGGGAACGTTCGACATCTCCGCGGTCATCGTTTTTTGTCCGAAAATTGATTTTTTGGACTTTACCAAAAATGATTCAAAATGACAATTGGATCGTGCCTCATGTTGAATAACCACTTTTTAAGCCCTCACAGTGACCAAAATTGCCATTTTTACAGAGTTTTGCTTACTCAGAAGCTTCAATTTTGACCAATATTAGGCAGAGAAATGACTTTAAACACACTTATTTTAGTTAAAAAAGTAATAATTCACATCCAACAGTAATTTGCAGTCAAAAGATTAAATGTTAAAATTTCATCAGAATTGACCATTTTGGGAACGTTTGACAGCTCCGCGGTCATCGTTTTTCGTCCGAAAATAGATTTTTTGGACTTTACCAAAAATGATTCAAAATGTCAATTGGATCGTGCCTCATGTTGAATAACCTCTTTTTAAACCCTCACAGTGACCAAAATTGACATTTTTACAGAGTTTTGCTTACTCAGAAGCTTCAATTTTGACCAATTTCAGGCAGAGAAATGACTTTAAACACACTTATTTTAGTTGAAAAAGTAATAATTCACATCCAACAGTAATTTGCAGTCAAAAGATTAAATGTTAAAATTTCATCAGAATTGACCATTTTGGGAACGTTCGACAGCTCCGCGGTCATCGTTTTTCGTCCGAAAATGGATTTTTTGGACTTTACCAAAAATGATTCAAAATGTCAATTGGATCGTGCCTCATGTTGAATAACCACTTTTTAAACCCTCACAGTGACCAAAATTGACATTTTTACAGAGTTTTGCTTACTCAGAAGCTTCAATTTTGACCAATTTCAGGCACAGAAATGACTTTAAACACACTTATTTTAGTTGAAAAAGTAATAATTCACATCTAACAGTAATTATGCAGTCAAAAGATTAAATGTTAAAATTTCATCAGAATTGACCATTTTGGGAACGTTCGACATCTCCGCGGTCATCTTTTTTTGTCCGAAAATTGATTTTTTGGACTTTACCAAAAATGATTCAAAATGACAATTGGATCGTGCCTCATGTTGAATAACCACTTTTTAAGCCCTCACAGTGACCAAAATTGCCATTTTTACAGAGTTTTGCTTACTCAGAAGCTTCAATTTTGACCAATATTAGGCAGAGAAATGACTTTAAACACACTTATTTTAGTTAAAAAAGTAATAATTCACATCCAACAGTAATTTGCAGTCAAAAGATTAAATGTTAAAATTTCATCAGAATTGACCATTTTGGGAACGTTCGACAGCTCCGCGGTCATCGTTTTTCGTCCGAAAATAGATTTTTTGGACTTTACCAAAAATGATTCAAAATGTCAATTGGATCGTGCCTCATGTTGAATAACCTCTTTTTAAACCCTCACAGTGACCAAAAGTGACATTTTTACAGAGTTTTGCTTACTCAGAAGCTTCAATTTTGACCAATTTCAGGCAGAGAAATGACTTTAAACACACTTATTTTAGTTGAAAAAGTAATAATTCACATCCAACAGTAATTTGCAGTCAAAAGATTAAATGTTAAAATTTCATCAGAATTGACCATTTTGGGAACGTTCGACAGCTCCGCGGTCATCGTTTTTCGTCCGAAAATGGATTTTTTGGACTTTACCAAAAATGATTCAAAATGTCAATTGGATCGTGCCTCATGTTGAATAACCACTTTTTAAACCCTCACAGTGACCAAAATTGACATTTTTACAGAGTTTTGCTTACTCAGAAGCCTCAATTTTGACCAATTTCAGGCAGAGAAATGACTTTAAACACACTTATTTTAGTTGAAAAGGTAATAATTCACATCCAACAGTAATTTGCAGTCAAAAGATTAAATGTTAAAAATTCATCAGAATTGACCATTTTGGGAACGTTCGACAGCTCCGCGGTCATCGTTTTTTGTCCGAAAATTGATTTTTTGGACTTTACCAAAAATGATTCAAAATGTCAATTGGATCGTGCCTCATGTTGAATAACCACTTTTTAAACCCTCACAGTGACCAAAATTGACATTTTTACAGAGTTTTGCTTACTCAGAAGCCTCAATTTTGACCAATTTCAGGCAGAGAAATGACTTTAAACACACTTATTTTAGTTGAAAAGGTAATAATTCACATCCAACAGTAATTTGCAGTCAAAAGATTAAATGTTAAAAATTCATCAGAATTGACCATTTTGGGAACGTTCGACAGCTCCGCGGTCATCGTTTTTTGTCCGAAAATTGATTTTTTGGACTTTACCAAAAATGATTCAAAATGTCAATTGGATCGTGCCTCATGTTGAATAACCACTTTTTAAACCCTCACAGTGACCAAAATTGCCATTTTTACAGAGTTTTTCTTACTCAGAAGCTTCAATTTTGACCAATTTCAGGCACAGAAATGACTTTAAACACACTTATTTTAGTTGAAAAAGTAATAATTCACATCCAACAGTAATTATGCAGTCAAAAGATTAAATGTTAAAATTTCATCAGAATTGACCATTTTGGGAACGTTCGACAGCTCCGCGGTCATCGTTTTTTGTCCGAAAATTGATTTTTTGGACTTTACCAAAAATGATTCAAAATGTCAATTGGATCGTGCCTCATGTTGAATAACCACTTTTTAAACCCTCACATGACCAAAATTTACATTTTTACAGAGTTTTGCTTACTCAGAAGCTTCAATTTTGACCAATTTCAGGTAGAGAAATGACTTTAAACACACTTATTTTAGTTGAAAAGGTAATAATTCACATCCAACAGTAATTTGCAGTCAAAAGATTAAACGTTAAAATTTCATCAGAATTGACCATTTTGGGAACGTTCGACAGCTCCGCGGTCATCGTTTTTTGTCCGAAAATGGATTTTTTGGACTTTACCAAAAATGATTCAAAATGTCAATTGGATCGTGCCTCATGTTGAATAACCACTTTTTAAACCCTCACAGTGACCAAAATTGCCATTTTTACAGAGTTTTGCTTACTCAGAAGCTTCAATTTTGACCAATTTCAGGCAGAGAAATGACTTTAAACACACTTATTTTAGTTAAAAAAGTAATAATTCGCATCCAACCGTAATTTGCAGTCAAAAGATTAAATGTTAATATTTCATCAAAATTGACCATTTTTACAGAGTTTTGCTTACTCAGAAGCTTCAATTTTGACCAATTTCAGGCAGAGAAATGACTTTAAACACACTTATTTTAGTTGAAAAGGTAATAATTCACATCCAACAGTAATTTGCAGTCAAAAGATTAAATGTTAAAATTTCATCAGAATTGACCATTTTGGGAACGTTCGACAGCTCCGCGGTCATCGTTTTTTGTCCGAAAATTGATTTTTTGGACTTTACCAAAAATGATTCAAAATGTCAATTGGATCGTGCCTCATGTTGAATAACCACTTTTTAAACCCTCACAGTGACCAAAATTGCCATTTTTACAGAGTTTTGCTTACTCAGAAGCTTCAATTTTGACCAATTTCAGGCAGAGAAATGACTTTAAACACACTTATTTTTGTTAAATAGTAATAATTCACATCCAACAGTAATTTGCAGTCAAAAGATTAAATGTTAAAATTTCATCAGAATTGACCATTTTGGGAACGTTCGACAGCTCCGCGGTCATCGTTTTTCGTCCGAAAATTGATTTTTTGGACTTTACCAAAAATGATTCAAAATGTCAATTGGATCGTGCCTCATGTTGAATAACCACTTTTTAAACCCTCACATGACCAAAATTTACATTTTTACAGAGTTTTGCTTACTCAGAAGCTTCAATTTTGACCAATTTCAGGCAGAGAAATGACTTTAAACACACTTATTTTAGTTGAAAAGGTAATAATTCACATCCAACAGTAATTTGCAGTCAAAAGATTAAACGTTAAAATTTCATCAGAATTGACCATTTTGGGAACGTTCGACAGCTCCGCGGTCATCGTTTTTTGTCCGAAAATTGATTTTTGGGACTTTACCAAAAATGATTCAAAATGTCAATTGGATCGTGCCTCATGTTGAATAACCACTTTTTAAACCCTCACAGTGACCAAAATTGCCATTTTTACAGAGTTTTGCTTACTCAGAAGCTTCAATTTTGACCAATTTCAGGCACAGAAATGACTTTAAACACACTTATTTTAGTTGAAAAAGTAATAATTCACATCCAACAGTAATTTGCAGTCAAAAGATTAAATGTTAAAATTTCATCAGAATTGACCATTTTGGGAACGTTCGACAGCTCCGCGGTCATCGTTTTTCGTCCGAAAATGGATTTTTTGGACTTTACCAAAAATGATTCAAAATGTCAATTGGATCGTGCCTCATGTTGAATAACCACTTTTTAAACCCTCACAGTGACCAAAATTGACATTTTTACAGAGTTTTGCTTACTCAGAAGCCTCAATTTTGACCAATTTCAGGCAGAGAAATGACTTTAAACACACTTATTTTAGTTGAAAAGGTAATAATTCACATCCAACAGTAATTTTCAGTCAAAAGATTAAATGTTAAAAATTCATCAGAATTGACCATTTTGGGAACGTTCGACAGCTCCGCGGTCATCGTTTTTTGTCCGAAAATTGATTTTTTGGACTTTACCAAAAATGATTCAAAATGTCAATTGGATCGTGCCTCATGTTGAATAACCACTTTTTAAACCCTCACATTGACCAAAATTGCCATTTTTACAGAGTTTTGCTTACTCAGAAGCTTCAATTTTGACCAATTTCAGGCACAGAAATGACTTTAAACACACCTATTTTAGTTGAAAAAGTAATAATTCACATCCAACAGTAATTATGCAGTCAAAAGATTAAATGTTAAAATTTCATCAGAATTGACCATTTTGGGAACGTTCGACAGCTCCGCGGTCATCGTTTTTTGTCCGAAAATTGATTTTTTGGACTTTATCAAAAATGATTCAAAATTTCAATTGGATCGTGCCTCATGTTGAATAACAACTTTTTAAACCCTCACAGTGACCAAAATTGACATTTTTACAGAGTTTTGCTTACTCAGAAGCTTCAATTTTGACCAATTTCAGGCAGAGAAATGACTTTAAACACACTTATTTTAGTTGAAAAGGTAATAATTCACATCCAACAGTAATTTGCAGTCAAAAGATTAAATGTTAATATTTCATCAGAATTGACCATTTTGGGAACGTTTGACAGCTCCGCGGTCATCGTTTTTTGTCCGAAAATTGATTTTTTGGACTTTACCAAAAATGATTCAAAATGTCAATTGGATCGTGCCTCATGTTGAATAACTTCTTTTTAAACCCTCACAGTGACCAAAATTGCAATTTTTACAGAGTTTTGCTCACTCAGAAGCTTCAATTTTGACCAATTTCAGGCAGAGAAATGACTTTAAACACACTTATTTTAGTTGAAAAGGTAATAATTCACATCCAACAGTAATTTGCAGTCAAAAGATTAAATGTTAAAATTTCATCAGAATTGACCATTTTGGGAACGTTCGACAGCTCCGCGGTCATCGTTTTTTGTCCGAAAATTGATTTTTTGGACTTTACCAAAAATGATTCAAAATGTCAATTGGATCGTGCCTCATGTTGAATAACCACTTTTTAAACCCTCACAGTGACCAAAATTGCCATTTTTACAGAGTTTTGCTTACTCAGAAGCTTCAATTTTGACCAATTTCAGGCACAGAAATGACTTTAAACACACTTATTTTAGTTGAAAAAGTAATAATTCACATCCAACAGTAATTATGCAGTCAAAAGATTAAATGTTAAAATTTCATCAGAATTGACCATTTTGGGAAAGTTCGACAGCTCCGCGGTCATCGTTTTTCGTCCGAAAATTGATTTTTTTGGACTTTACCAAAAATGATTCAAAATGTCAATTGGATCGTGCCTCATGTTGAATAACCACTTTTTAAACCCTCACAGTGACCAAAATTGCCATTTTTACAGAGTTTTGCTTACTCAGAAGCTTCAATTTTGACCAATTTCAGGCAGAGAAATTACTTTAAACACACTTATTTTAGTTGAAAAAGTAATAATTCATATCCAACAGTAATTTGCAGTCAAAAGATTAAATGTTAAAATTTCATCAGAATTGACCATTTTGGGAACGTTCGACAGCTCCGCGGTCATCGTTTTTTGTCCAAAAATTGATTTTTTGGACTTTACCAAAAATGATTCAAAATGTCAATTGGATCGTGCCTCATGTTGAATAACCACTTTTTAAACCCTCACAGTGACCAAAATTGACATTTTTACAGAGTTTTGCTTACTCAGAAGCTTCAATTTTGACCAATTTCAGGCAGAGAAATGACTTTAAACACACTTATTTTAGTTGAAAAGGTAATATTTCACATCCAACAGTACTTTGCAGTCAAAAGATTAAATGTTAAAATTTCATCAGAATTGACCATTTTGGGAACGTTCGACAGCTCCGCGGTCATCGTTTTTCGTCCGAAAATTGATTTTTTGGACTTTACCAAAAATGATTCAAAATGTCAATTGGATCGTGCCTCATGTTGAATAACCACTTTTTAAACCCTCACAGTGACCAAAATTGCCATTTTTACAGAGTTTTGCTTACTCAGAAGCTTCAATTTTGACCAATTTCAGGCACAGAAATGACTTTAAACACACTTATTTTAGTTGAAAAAGTAATAATTCACATCCAACAGTGATTTGCAGTCAAAAGATTAAATGTTAAAATTTCATTAGAGTTGACAATTTTGGGAACGTTCGACAGCTCCGCGGTCATCGTTTTTTGTCCGAAAATTGATTTTTTGGACTTTACCAAAAATGATTCAAAATGTCAATTGGATCGTGCCTCATGTTGAATAACCACTTTTTAAACCCTCACAGTGACCAAAATTGACATTTTTACAGAGTTTTGCTTACTCAGAAGCTTCAATTTTGACCAATTTCAGGCAGAGAAATGACTTTAAACACACTTATTTTAGTTGAAAAGGTAATAATTCATATCCAACAGTAATTTGCAGTCAAAAGATTAAATGTTAAAATTTCCTCAGAATTGACCATTTTGGGAACGTTCGACAGCTCCGCGGTCATCGTTTTTTGTCCGAAAATTGATTTTTTGGACTTTATCAAAAATGATTCAAAATGTCAATTGGATCGTGCCTCATGTTGAATAACCACTTTTTAAACCCTCACAGTGACCAAAATTGCCCTTTTTACAGAGTTTTGCTTACTCAGAAGCTTCAATTTTGACCAATTTCAGGCACAGAAATGACTTTAAACACACTTATTTTAGTTGAAAAAGTAATAATTCACATCTAACAGTAATTATGCAGTCAAAAGATTAAATGTTAAAATTTCATCAGAATTGACCATTTTGGGAACGTTCGACAGCTCCGCGGTCATCGTTTTTTGTCAGAAAATTGATTTTTTGGACTTTACCAAAAATGATTCAAAATGACAATTGGATCGTGCCTCATGTTGAATAACCACTTTTTAAGCCCTCACAGTGACCAAAATTGCCATTTTTACAGAGTTTTGCTTACTCAGAAGCTTCAATTTTGACCAATATTAGGCAGAGAAATGACTTTAAACACACTTATTTTAGTTAAAAAAGTAATAATTCACATCCAACAGTAATTTGCAGTCAAAAGATTAAATGTTAAAATTTCATCAGAATTGACCATTTTGGGAACGTTCGACAGCTCCGCGGTCATCGTTTTTCGTCCGAAAATAGATTTTTTGGACTTTACCAAAAATGATTCAAAATGTCAATTGGATCGTGCCTCATGTTGAATAACCTCTTTTTAAACCCTCACAGTGACCAAAATTGACATTTTTACAGAGTTTTGCTTACTCAGAAGCTTCAATTTTGACCAATTTCAGGCAGAGAAATGACTTTAAACACACTTATTTTAGTTGAAAAGGTAATAATTCACATCCAACAGTAATTTGCAGTCAAAAGATTAAATGTTAAAATTTCATCAGAATTGACCATTTTGGGAACGTTCGACAGCTCCGCAGTCATCGTTTTTTGTCCGAAAATTGATTTTTTGGACTTTACCAAAAATGATTCAAAATGTCAATTGGATCGTGCCTCATGTTGAATAACCACTTTTTAAACCCTCACAGTGACCAAAATTGCCATTTTTACAGAGTTTTGCTTACTCAGAAGCTTCAATTTTGACCAATTTCAGGCACAGAAATGACTTTAAACACACTTATTTTAGTTGAAAAAGTAATAATTCACATCCAACAGTAATTTGCAGTCAAAAGATTAAATGTTAAAATTTCATTAGAATTGACCATTTTGGGAACGTTCGACAGCTCCGCGGTCGTTTTTCGTCCGAAAATTGATTTTTTGGACTTTACCAAAAATGATTCAAAATGTCAATTGGATCGTGCCTCATGTTGAATAACCACTTTTTAAACCCTCACAGTGACCAAAATTGATATTTTTACAGAGTTTTGCTTACTCAGAAGCTTCAATTTTGACCAATTTCAGGCAGAGAAATGACTTTAAACACACTTATTTTAGTTGAAAAGGTAATAATTCACATCCAACAGTAATTTGCAGTCAAAAGATTAAATGTTAAAATTTCATCAGAATTGACCATTTTGGCAACGTTCAACAGCTCCGCGGTCATCGTTTTTTGTCCGAAAATTGATTTTTTGGACTTTACCAAAAATGATTCAAAATGTCAATTGGATCGTGCCTCATGTTGAATAACCACTTTTTAAACCCTCACAGTGACCAAAATTGCCATTTTTACAGAGTTTTGCTTACTCAGAAGCTTCAATTTTGACCAATTTCAGGCACAGAAATGACTTTAAACACACTTATTTTAGTTGAAAAGGTAATATTTCACATCCAACAGTACTTTGCAGTCAAAAGTTTAACTGTTAAAATTTCATCAGAATTGACCATTTTGGGAACGTTCGACAGCTCCGCGGACATCGTTTTTTGTCCGAAAATTGATTTTTTGGACTTTACCAAAAATGATTCAAAATGTCAATTGGATCGTGCCTCATGTTGAATAACCACTTTTTAAACCCTCACATGACCAAAATTTACATTTTTACAGAGTTTTGCTTACTCAGAAGCTTCAATTTTGACCAATTTCAGGCAGAGAAATGACTTTAAACACACTTATTTTAGTTGAAAAGGTAATAATTCACATCCAACAGTAATTTGCAGTCAAAAGATTAAACGTTAAAATTTCATCAGAATTGACTATTTTGGGAACGTTCGACAGCTCCGCGGTCATCGTTTTTTGTCCGAAAATGGATTTTTTGGACTTTACCAAAAATGATTCAAAATGTCAATTGGATCGTGCCTCATGTTGAATAACCACTTTTTAAACCCTCACAGTGACCAAAATTGCCATTTTTACAGAGTTTTGCTTACTCAGAAGCTTCAATTTTGACCAATTTCAGGCAGAGAAATGACTTTAAACACACTTACTTTAGTTAAAAAAGTAATAATTCGCATCCAACAGTAATTTGCAGTCAAAAGATTAAATGTTAATATTTCATCAAAATTGACCATTTTGGGAACGTTTGACAGCTCCGCGGTCATCGTTTTTTGTCCGAAAATTGATTTTTTGGACTTTACCAAAAATGATTCAAAATGTCAATTGGATCGTGCCTCATGTTGAATAACCACTTTTTAAACCCTCACAGTGACCAAAATTGACATTTTTACAGAGTTTTGCTTACTGAGAAGCTTCAATTTTGACCAATTTCAGGCAGAGAAATGACTTTAAACACACTTATTTTAGTTGAAAAGGTAATAATTCACATCCAACAGTAATTTGCAGTCAAAAGATTAAACGTTAAAATTTCATCAGAATTGACCATTTTGGGAACGTTCGACAGCTCCGCGGTCATCGTTTTTTGTCCGAAAATGGATTTTTTGGACTTTACCAAAAATGATTCAAAATGTCAATTGGATCGTGCCTCATGTTGAATAACCACTTTTTAAACCCTCACAGTGACCAAAATTGCCATTTTTACAGAGTTTTGCTTACTCAGAAGCTTCAATTTTGACCAATTTCAGGCAGAGAAATGACTTTAAACACACTTATTTTAGTTAAAAAAGTAATAATTCGCATCCAACAGTAATTTGCAGTCAAAAGATTAAATGTTAATATTTCATCAAAATTGACCATTTTTACAGAGTTTTGCTTACTCAGAAGCTTCAATTTTGACCAATTTCAGGCAGAGAAATGACTTTAAACACACTTATTTTAGTTGAAAAGGTAATAATTCACATCCAACAGTAATTTGCAGTCAAAAGATTAAATGTTAAAATTTCATCAGAATTGACCATTTTGGGAACGTTCGACAGCTCCGCGGTCATCGTTTTTTGTCCGAAAATTGATTTTTTGGACTTTACCAAAAATGATTCAAAATGTCAATTGGATCGTGCCTCATGTTGAATAACCACTTTTTAAACCCTCACAGTGACCAAAATTGCCATTTTTACAGAGTTTTGCTTACTCAGAAGCTTCAATTTTGACCAATTTCAGGCAGAGAAATGACTTTAAACACACTTATTTTCGTTAAATAGTAATAATTCACATCCAACAGTAATTTGCAGTCAAAAGATTAAATGTTAAAATTTCATCAGAATTGACCATTTTGGGAACGTTCGACAGCTCCGCGGTCATCGTTTTTCGTCCGAAAATGGATTTTTTGGACTTTACCAAAAATGATTCAAAATGTCAATTGGATCGTGCCTCATGTTGAATAACCACTTTTTAAACCCTCACAGTGACCAAAATTGACATTTTTACAGAGTTTTGCTTACTCAGAAGCCTCAATTTTGACCAATTTCAGGCAGAGAAATGACTTTAAACACACTTATTTTAGTTGAAAAGGTAATAATTCACATCCAACAGTAATTTGCAGTCAAAAGATTAAATGTTAAAAATTCATCAGAATTGACCATTTTGGGAACGTTCGACAGCTCCGCGGTCATCGTTTTTTGTCCGAAAATTGATTTTTTGGACTTTACCAAAAATGATTCAAAATGTCAATTGGATCGTGCCTCATGTTGAATAACCACTTTTTAAACCCTCACAGTGACCAAAATTGACATTTTTACAGAGTTTTGCTTACTCAGAAGCCTCAATTTTGACCAATTTCAGGCAGAGAAATGACTTTAAACACACTTATTTTAGTTGAAAAGGTAATAATTCACATCCAACAGTAATTTGCAGTCAAAAGATTAAATGTTAAAAATTCATCAGAATTGACCATTTTGGGAACGTTCGACAGCTCCGCGGTCATCGTTTTTTGTCCGAAAATTGATTTTTTGGACTTTACCAAAAATGATTCAAAATGTCAATTGGATCGTGCCTCATGTTGAATAACCACTTTTTAAACCCTCACAGTGACCAAAATTGCCATTTTTACAGAGTTTTTCTTACTCAGAAGCTTCAATTTTGACCAATTTCAGGCACAGAAATGACTTTAAACACACTTATTTTAGTTGAAAAAGTAATAATTCACATCCAACAGTAATTATGCAGTCAAAAGATTAAATGTTAAAATTTCATCAGAATTGACCATTTTGGGAACGTTCGACAGCTCCGCGGTCATCGTTTTTTGTCCGAAAATTGATTTTTTGGACTTTATCAAAAATGATTCAAAATGTCAATTGGATCGTGCCTCATGTTGAATAACAACTTTTTAAACCCTCACAGTGACCAAAATTGACATTTTTACAGAGTTTTGCTTACTCAGAAGCTTCAATTTTGATCAATTTCAGGCAGAGAAATGACTTTAAACACACTTATTTTAGTTGAAAAGGTAATAATTCACATCCAACAGTAATTTGCAGTCAAAAGATTAAATGTTAATATTTCATCAGAATTGACCATTTTGGGAACGTTTGACAGCTCCGCGGTCATCGTTTTTTGTCCGAAAATTGATTTTTTGGACTTTACCAAAAATGATTCAAAATGTCAATTGGATCGTGCCTCATGTTGAATAACCACTTTTTAAACCCTCACATTGACCAAAATTGCCATTTTTACAGAGTTTTGCTTACTCAGAAGCTTCAATTTTGACCAATTTCAGGCACAGAAATGACTTTAAACACACATATTTTAGTTGAAAAAGTAATAATTCACATCCAACAGTAATTATGCAGTCAAAAGATTAAATGTTAAAATTTCATCAGAATTGACCATTTTGGGAACGTTCGACAGCTCCGCGGTCATCGTTTTTTGTCCGAAAATTGATTTTTTGGACTTTATCAAAAATGATTCAAAATGTCAATTGGATCGTGCCTCATGTTGAATAACAACTTTTTAAACCCTCACAGTGACCAAAATTGACATTTTTACAGAGTTTTGCTTACTCAGAAGCTTCAATTTTGATCAATTTCAGGCAGAGAAATGACTTTAAACACACTTATTTTAGTTGAAAAGGTAATAATTCACATCCAACAGTAATTTGCAGTCAAAAGATTAAATGTTAATATTTCATCAGAATTGACCATTTTGGGAACGTTTGACAGCTCCGCGGTCATCGTTTTTTGTCCGAAAATTGATTTTTTGGACTTTACCAAAAATGATTCAAAATGTCAATTGGATCGTGCCTCATGTTGAATAACTTCTTTTTAAACCCTCACAGTGACCAAAATTGCAATTTTTACAGAGTTTTGCTCACTCAGAAG
This sequence comes from Lissotriton helveticus, assembly GCF_964261635.1. NCBI lineage: Eukaryota > Metazoa > Chordata > Amphibia > Caudata > Salamandridae > Lissotriton > Lissotriton helveticus. The sequence goes on from NW_027612068.1 coordinate 376,881, forward strand.
CTTCAATTTTGACCAATTTCAGGCAGAGAAATGACTTTAAACACACTTATTTTAGTTGAAAAGGTAATAATTCACATCCAACAGTAATTTGCAGTCAAAAGATTAAATGTTAAAATTTCATCAGAATTGACCATTTTGGGAACGTTCGACAGCTCCGCGGTCATCGTTTTTTGTCCGAAAATTGATTTTTTGGACTTTACCAAAAATGATTCAAAATGTCAATTGGATCGTGCCTCATGTTGAATAACCACTTTTTAAACCCTCACAGTGACCAAAATTGCCATTTTTACAGAGTTTTGCTTACTCAGAAGCTTCAATTTTGACCAATTTCAGGCACAGAAATGACTTTAAACACACTTATTTTAGTTGAAAAAGTAATAATTCACATCCAACAGTAATTATGCAGTCAAAAGATTAAATGTTAAAATTTCATCAGAATTGACCATTTTGGGAACGTTCGACAGCTCCGCGGTCATCGTTTTTTGTCCGAAAATTGATTTTTTGGACTTTATCAAAAATGATTCAAAATGTCAATTGGATCGTGCCTCATGTTGAATAACAACTTTTTAAACCCTCACAGTGACCAAAATTGACATTTTTACAGAGTTTTGCTTACTCAGAAGCTTCAATTTTGATCAATTTCAGGCAGAGAAATGACTTTAAACACACTTATTTTAGTTGAAAAGGTAATAATTCACATCCAACAGTAATTTGCAGTCAAAAGATTAAATGTTAATATTTCATCAGAATTGACCATTTTGGGAACGTTTGACAGCTCCGCGGTCATCGTTTTTTGTCCGAAAATTGATTTTTTGGACTTTACCAAAAATGATTCAAAATGTCAATTGGATCGTGCCTCATGTTGAATAACCACTTTTTAAACCCTCACATTGACCAAAATTGCCATTTTTACAGAGTTTTGCTTACTCAGAAGCTTCAATTTTGACCAATTTCAGGCACAGAAATGACTTTAAACACACATATTTTAGTTGAAAAAGTAATAATTCACATCCAACAGTAATTATGCAGTCAAAAGATTAAATGTTAAAATTTCATCAGAATTGACCATTTTGGGAACGTTCGACAGCTCCGCGGTCATCGTTTTTTGTCCGAAAATTGATTTTTTGGACTTTATCAAAAATGATTCAAAATGTCAATTGGATCGTGCCTCATGTTGAATAACAACTTTTTAAACCCTCACAGTGACCAAAATTGACATTTTTACAGAGTTTTGCTTACTCAGAAGCTTCAATTTTGATCAATTTCAGGCAGAGAAATGACTTTAAACACACTTATTTTAGTTGAAAAGGTAATAATTCACATCCAACAGTAATTTGCAGTCAAAAGATTAAATGTTAATATTTCATCAGAATTGACCATTTTGGGAACGTTTGACAGCTCCGCGGTCATCGTTTTTTGTCCGAAAATTGATTTTTTGGACTTTACCAAAAATGATTCAAAATGTCAATTGGATCGTGCCTCATGTTGAATAACTTCTTTTTAAACCCTCACAGTGACCAAAATTGCAATTTTTACAGAGTTTTGCTCACTCAGAAGCTTCAATTTTGACCAATTTCAGGCAGAGAAATGACTTTAAACACACTTATTTTAGTTGAAAAGGTAATAATTCACATCCAACAGTAATTTGCAGTCAAAAGATTAAATGTTAAAATTTCATCAGAATTGACCATTTTGGGAACGTTCGACAGCTCCGCGGTCATCGTTTTTTGTCCGAAAATTGATTTTTTGGACTTTACCAAAAATGATTCAAAATGTCAATTGGATCGTGCCTCATGTTGAATAACCACTTTTTAAACCCTCACAGTGACCAAAATTGCCATTTTTACAGAGTTTTGCTTACTCAGAAGCTTCAATTTTGACCAATTTCAGGCACAGAAATGACTTTAAACACACTTATTTTAGTTGAAAAAGTAATAATTCACATCCAACAGTAATTATGCAGTCAAAAGATTAAATGTTAAAATTTCATCAGAATTGACCATTTTGGGAAAGTTCGACAGCTCCGCGGTCATCGTTTTTCGTCCGAAAATTGATTTTTTGGACTTTACCAAAAATGATTCAAAATGTCAATTGGATCGTGCCTCATGTTGAATAACCACTTTTTAAACCCTCACAGTGACCAAAATTGCCATTTTTACAGAGTTTTGCTTACTCAGAAGCTTCAATTTTGACCAATTTCAGGCAGAGAAATTACTTTAAACACACTTATTTTAGTTGAAAAAGTAATAATTCATATCCAACAGTAATTTGCAGTCAAAAGATTAAATGTTAAAATTTCATCAGAATTGACCATTTTGGGAACGTTCGACAGCTCCGCGGTCATCGTTTTTTGTCCGAAAATTGATTTTTTGGACTTTACCAAAAATGATTCAAAATGTCAATTGGATCGTGCCTCATGTTGAATAACCACTTTTTAAACCCTCACAGTGACCAAAATTGACATTTTTACAGAGTTTTGCTTACTCAGAAGCTTCAATTTTGACCAATTTCAGGCAGAGAAATGACTTTAAACACACTTATTTTAGTTGAAAAGGTAATATTTCACATCCAACAGTACTTTGCAGTCAAAAGATCAAATGTTAAAATTTCATCAGAATTGACCATTTTGGGAACGTTCGACAGCTCCGCGGTCATCGTTTTTCGTCCGAAAATTGATTTTTTGGACTTTACCAAAAATGATTCAAAATGTCAATTGGATCGTGCCTCATGTTGAATAACCACTTTTTAAACCCTCACAGTGACCAAAATTGCCATTTTTACAGAGTTTTGCTTACTCAGAAGCTTCAATTTTGACCAATTTCAGGCACAAAAATGACTTTAAACACACTTATTTTAGTTGAAAAAGTAATAATTCACATCCAACAGTGATTTGCAGTCAAAAGATTAAATGTTAAAATTTCATTAGAATTGACAATTTTGGGAACGTTCGACAGCTCCGCGGTCATCGTTTTTTGTCCGAAAATTGATTTTTTGGACTTTACCAAAAATGATTCAAAATGTCAATTGGATCGTGCCTCATGTTGAATAACCACTTTTTAAACCCTCACAGTGACCAAAATTGACATTTTTACAGAGTTTTGCTTACTCAGAAGCTTCAATTTTGACCAATTTCAGGCAGAGAAATGACTTTAAACACACTTATTTTAGTTGAAAAGGTAATAATTCATATCCAACAGTAATTTGCAGTCAAAAGATTAAATGTTAAAATTTCCTCAGAATTGACCATTTTGGGAACGTTCGACAGCTCCGCGGTCATCGTTTTTTGTCCGAAAATTGATTTTTTGGACTTTATCAAAAATGATTCAAAATGTCAATTGGATCGTGCCTCATGTTGAATAACCACTTTTTAAACCCTCACAGTGACCAAAATTGCCCTTTTTACAGAGTTTTGCTTACTCAGAAGCTTCAATTTTGACCAATTTCAGGCACAGAAATGACTTTAAACACACTTATTTTAGTTGAAAAAGTAATAATTCACATCTAACAGTAATTATGCAGTCAAAAGATTAAATGTTAAAATTTCATCAGAATTGACCATTTTGGGAACGTTCGACAGCTCCGCGGTCATCGTTTTTTGTCCGAAAATTGATTTTTTGGACTTTACCAAAAATGATTCAAAATGTCAATTGGATCGTGCCTCATGTTGAATAACCACTTTTTAAGCCCTCACAGTGACCAAAATTGCCATTTTTACAGAGTTTTGCTTACTCAGAAGCTTCAATTTTGACCAATATTAGGCAGAGAAATGACTTTAAACACACTTATTTTAGTTAAAAAAGTAATAATTCACATCCAACAGTAATTTGCAGTCAAAAGATTAAATGTTAAAATTTCATCAGAATTGACCATTTTGGGAACGTTCGACAGCTCCGCGGTCATCGTTTTTCGTCCGAAAATAGATTTTTGGGACTTTACCAAAAATGATTCAAAATGTCAATTGGATCGTGCCTCATGTTGAATAACCTCTTTTTAAACCCTCACAGTGACCAAAATTGACATTTTTACAGAGTTTTGCTTACTCAGAAGCTTCAATTTTGACCAATTTCAGGCAGAGAAATGACTTTAAACACACTTATTTTAGTTGAAAAGGTAATAATTCACATCCAACAGTAATTTGCAGTCAAAAGATTAAATGTTAAAATTTCATCAGAATTGACCATTTTGGGAACGTTCGACAGCTCCGCGGTCATCGTTTTTTGTCCGAAAATTGATTTTTTGGACTTTACCCAAAATGATTCAAAATGTCAATCGGGTCGTGCCTCATGTTGAATAACCACATTTTAAACCCTCACAGTGACCAAAATTGCCATTTTTACAGAGTTTTGCTTACTCAGAAGCTTCAATTTTGACCAATTTCAGGCACAAAAATGACTTTAAACACACTTATTTTAGTTGAAAAAGTAATAATTCACATCCAACAGTGATTTGCAGTCAAAAGATTAAATGTTAAAATTTCATTAGAATTGACCATTTTGGGAACGTTCGACAGCTCCGCGGTCATCGTTTTTTGTCCGAAAATTGATTTTTTGGACTTTACCAAAAATGATTCAAAATGTCAATTGGATCGTGCCTCATGTTGAATAACCACTTTTTAAACCCTCACAGTGACCAAAATTGACATTTTTACAGAGTTTTTCTTACTCAGAAGCTTCAATTTTGACCAATTTCAGGCACAGAAATGACTTTAAACACACTTATTTTAGTTGAAAAAGTAATAATTCACATCCAACAGTAATTTGCAGTCAAAAGATTAAATGTTAAAATTTCATTAGAATTGACCATTTTGGGAACGTTCGACAGCTCCGCGGTCATCGTTTTTCGTCCGAAAATTGATTTTTTGGACTTTACCAAAAATGATTCAAAATGTCAATTGGATCGTGCCTCATGTTGAATAACCACTTTTTAAACCCTCACAGTGACCAAAATTGATATTTTTACAGAGTTTTGCTTACTCAGAAGCTTCAATTTTGACCAATTTCAGGCAGAGAAATGACTTTAAACACACTTATTTTAGTTGAAAAGGTAATAATTCACATCCAACAGTAATTTGCAGTCAAAAGATTAAATGTTAAAATTTCATCAGAATTGACCATTTTGGCAACGTTCAACAGCTCCGCGGTCATCGTTTTTTGTCCGAAAATTGATTTTTTGGACTTTACCAAAAATGATTCAAAATGTCAATTGGATCGTGCCTCATGTTGAATAACAACTTTTTAAACCCTCACAGTGACCAAAATTGACATTTTTACAGAGTTTTGCTTACTCAGAAGCTTCAATTTTGATCAATTTCAGGCAGAGAAATGACTTTAAACACACTTATTTTAGTTGAAAAGGTAATAATTCACATCCAACAGTAATTTGCAGTCAAAAGATTAAATGTTAATATTTCATCAGAATTGACCATTTTGGGAACGTTTGACAGCTCCGCGGTCATCGTTTTTTGTCCGAAAATTGATTTTTTGGACTTTACCAAAAATGATTCAAAATGTCAATTGGATCGTGCCTCATGTTGAATAACTTCTTTTTAAACCCTCACAGTGACCAAAATTGCAATTTTTACAGAGTTTTGCTCACTCAGAAGCTTCAATTTTGACCAATTTCAGGCAGAGAAATGACTTTAAACACACTTATTTTAGTTGAAAAGGTAATAATTCACATCCAACAGTAATTTGCAGTCAAAAGATTAAATGTTAAAATTTCATCAGAATTGACCATTTTGGGAACGTTCGACAGCTCCGCGGTCATCGTTTTTTGTCCGAAAATTGATTTTTTGGACTTTACCAAAAATGATTCAAAATGTCAATTGGATCGTGCCTCATGTTGAATAACCACTTTTTAAACCCTCACAGTGACCAAAATTGCCATTTTTACAGAGTTTTGCTTACTCAGAAGCTTCAATTTTGACCAATTTCAGGCACAGAAATGACTTTAAACACACTTATTTTAGTTGAAAAAGTAATAATTCACATCCAACAGTAATTATGCAGTCAAAAGATTAAATGTTAAAATTTCATCAGAATTGACCATTTTGGGAAAGTTCGACAGCTCCGCGGTCATCGTTTTTCGTCCGAAAATTGATTTTTTGGACTTTACCAAAAATGATTCAAAATGTCAATTGGATCGTGCCTCATGTTGAATAACCACTTTTTAAACCCTCACAGTGACCAAAATTGCCATTTTTACAGAGTTTTGCTTACTCAGAAGCTTCAATTTTGACCAATTTCAGGCAGAGAAATTACTTTAAACACACTTATTTTAGTTGAAAAAGTAATAATTCATATCCAACAGTAATTTGCAGTCAAAAGATTAAATGTTAAAATTTCATCAGAATTGACCATTTTGGGAACGTTCGACAGCTCCGCGGTCATCGTTTTTTGTCCGAAAATTGATTTTTTGGACTTTACCAAAAATGATTCAAAATGTCAATTGGATCGTGCCTCATGTTGAATAACCACTTTTTAAACCCTCACAGTGACCAAAATTGACATTTTTACAGAGTTTTGCTTACTCAGAAGCTTCAATTTTGACCAATTTCAGGCAGAGAAATGACTTTAAACACACTTATTTTAGTTGAAAAGGTAATATTTCACATCCAACAGTACTTTGCAGTCAAAAGATCAAATGTTAAAATTTCATCAGAATTGACCATTTTGGGAACGTTCGACAGCTCCGCGGTCATCGTTTTTCGTCCGAAAATTGATTTTTTGGACTTTACCAAAAATGATTCAAAATGTCAATTGGATCGTGCCTCATGTTGAATAACCACTTTTTAAACCCTCACAGTGACCAAAATTGCCATTTTTACAGAGTTTTGCTTACTCAGAAGCTTCAATTTTGACCAATTTCAGGCACAAAAATGACTTTAAACACACTTATTTTAGTTGAAAAAGTAATAATTCACATCCAACAGTGATTTGCAGTCAAAAGATTAAATGTTAAAATTTCATTAGAATTGACAATTTTGGGAACGTTCGACAGCTCCGCGGTCATCGTTTTTTGTCCGAAAATTGATTTTTTGGACTTTACCAAAAATGATTCAAAATGTCAATTGGATCGTGCCTCATGTTGAATAACCACTTTTTAAACCCTCACAGTGACCAAAATTGACATTTTTACAGAGTTTTGCTTACTCAGAAGCTTCAATTTTGACCAATTTCAGGCAGAGAAATGACTTTAAACACACTTATTTTAGTTGAAAAGGTAATAATTCATATCCAACAGTAATTTGCAGTCAAAAGATTAAATGTTAAAATTTCCTCAGAATTGACCATTTTGGGAACGTTCGACAGCTCCGCGGTCATCGTTTTTTGTCCGAAAATTGATTTTTTGGACTTTATCAAAAATGATTCAAAATGTCAATTGGATCGTGCCTCATGTTGAATAACCACTTTTTAAACCCTCACAGTGACCAAAATTGCCCTTTTTACAGAGTTTTGCTTACTCAGAAGCTTCAATTTTGACCAATTTCAGGCACAGAAATGACTTTAAACACACTTATTTTAGTTGAAAAAGTAATAATTCACATCTAACAGTAATTATGCAGTCAAAAGATTAAATGTTAAAATTTCATCAGAATTGACCATTTTGGGAACGTTCGACAGCTCCGCGGTCATCGTTTTTTGTCCGAAAATTGATTTTTTGGACTTTACCAAAAATGATTCAAAATGTCAATTGGATCGTGCCTCATGTTGAATAACCACTTTTTAAGCCCTCACAGTGACCAAAATTGCCATTTTTACAGAGTTTTGCTTACTCAGAAGCTTCAATTTTGACCAATATTAGGCAGAGAAATGACTTTAAACACACTTATTTTAGTTAAAAAAGTAATAATTCACATCCAACAGTAATTTGCAGTCAAAAGATTAAATGTTAAAATTTCATCAGAATTGACCATTTTGGGAACGTTCGACAGCTCCGCGGTCATCGTTTTTCGTCCGAAAATAGATTTTTGGGACTTTACCAAAAATGATTCAAAATGTCAATTGGATCGTGCCTCATGTTGAATAACCTCTTTTTAAACCCTCACAGTGACCAAAATTGACATTTTTACAGAGTTTTGCTTACTCAGAAGCTTCAATTTTGACCAATTTCAGGCAGAGAAATGACTTTAAACACACTTATTTTAGTTGAAAAGGTAATAATTCACATCCAACAGTAATTTGCAGTCAAAAGATTAAATGTTAAAATTTCATCAGAATTGACCATTTTGGGAACGTTCGACAGCTCCGCGGTCATCGTTTTTTGTCCGAAAATTGATTTTTTGGACTTTACCCAAAATGATTCAAAATGTCAATCGGGTCGTGCCTCATGTTGAATAACCACATTTTAAACCCTCACAGTGACCAAAATTGCCATTTTTACAGAGTTTTGCTTACTCAGAAGCTTCAATTTTGACCAATTTCAGGCACAAAAATGACTTTAAACACACTTATTTTAGTTGAAAAAGTAATAATTCACATCCAACAGTGATTTGCAGTCAAAAGATTAAATGTTAAAATTTCATTAGAATTGACAATTTTGGGAACGTTCGACAGCTCCGCGGTCATCGTTTTTTGTCCGAAAATTGATTTTTTGGACTTTACCAAAAATGATTCAAAATGTCAATTGGATCGTGCCTCATGTTGAATAACCACTTTTTAAACCCTCACAGTGACCAAAATTGACATTTTTACAGAGTTTTGCTTACTCAGAAGCTTCAATTTTGACCAATTTCAGGCAGAGAAATGACTTTAAACACACTTATTTTAGTTGAAAAGGTAATAATTCATATCCAACAGTAATTTGCAGTCAAAAGATTAAATGTTAAAATTTCCTCAGAATTGACCATTTTGGGAACGTTCGACAGCTCCGCGGTCATCGTTTTTTGTCCGAAAATTGATTTTTTGGACTTTATCAAAAATGATTCAAAATGTCAATTGGATCGTGCCTCATGTTGAATAACCACTTTTTAAACCCTCACAGTGACCAAAATTGCCCTTTTTACAGAGTTTTGCTTACTCAGAAGCTTCAATTTTGACCAATTTCAGGCACAGAAATGACTTTAAACACACTTATTTTAGTTGAAAAAGTAATAATTCACATCTAACAGTAATTATGCAGTCAAAAGATTAAATGTTAAAATTTCATCAGAATTGACCATTTTGGGAACGTTCGACAGCTCCGCGGTCATCGTTTTTTGTCCGAAAATTGATTTTTTGGACTTTACCAAAAATGATTCAAAATGTCAATTGGATCGTGCCTCATGTTGAATAACCACTTTTTAAACCCTCACAGTGACCAAAATTGACATTTTTACAGAGTTTTTCTTACTCAGAAGCTTCAATTTTGACCAATTTCAGGCACAGAAATGACTTTAAACACACTTATTTTAGTTGAAAAAGTAATAATTCACATCCAACAGTAATTTGCAGTCAAAAGATTAAATGTTAAAATTTCATTAGAATTGACCATTTTGGGAACGTTCGACAGCTCCGCGGTCATCGTTTTTCGTCCGAAAATTGATTTTTTGGACTTTACCAAAAATGATTCAAAATGTCAATTGGATCGTGCCTCATGTTGAATAACCACTTTTTAAACCCTCACAGTGACCAAAATTGATATTTTTACAGAGTTTTGCTTACTCAGAAGCTTCAATTTTGACCAATTTCAGGCAGAGAAATGACTTTAAACACACTTATTTTAGTTGAAAAGGTAATAATTCACATCCAACAGTAATTTGCAGTCAAAAGATTAAATGTTAAAATTTCATCAGAATTGACCATTTTGGCAACGTTCAACAGCTCCGCGGTCATCGTTTTTTGTCCGAAAATTGATTTTTTGGACTTTACCAAAAATGATTCAAAATGTCAATTGGATCGTGCCTCATGTTGAATAACCACTTTTTAAACCCTCACAGTGACCAAAATTGCCATTTTTACAGAGTTTTGCTTACTCAGAAGCTTCAATTTTGACCAATTTCAGGCAGAGAAATGACTTTAAACACACTTATTTTAGTTGAAAAGGTAATAATTCACATCCAACAGTAATTTGCAGTCAAAAGATTAAATGTTAATATTTCATCAGAATTGACCATTTTGGGAACGTTTGACAGCTCCGCGGTCATCGTTTTTTGTCCGAAAATTGATTTTTTGGACTTTACCAAAAATGATTCAAAATGTCAATTGGATCGTGCCTCATGTTGAATAACTTCTTTTTAAACCCTCACAGTGACCAAAATTGCAATTTTTACAGAGTTTTGCTCACTCAGAAGCTTCAATTTTGACCAATTTCAGGCAGAGAAATGACTTTAAACACACTTATTTTAGTTGAAAAGGTAATAATTCACATCCAACAGTAATTTGCAGTCAAAAGATTAAATGTTAAAATTTCATCAGAATTGACCATTTTGGGAACGTTCGACAGCTCCGCGGTCATCGTTTTTCGTCCGAAAATTGATTTTTTGGACTTTACCAAAAATGATTCAAAATGTCAATTGGATCGTGCCTCATGTTGAATAACCACTTTTTAAACCCTCACAGTGACCAAAATTGCCATTTTTACAGAGTTTTGCTTACTCAGAAGCTTCAATTTTGACCAATTTCAGGCAGAGAAATTACTTTAAACACACTTATTTTAGTTGAAAAAGTAATAATTCATATCCAACAGTAATTTGCAGTCAAAAGATTAAATGTTAAAATTTCATCAGAATTGACCATTTTGGGAACGTTCGACAGCTCCGCGGTCATCGTTTTTTGTCTGAAAATTGATTTTTTGGACTTTACCAAAAATGATTCAAAATGTCAATTGGATCGTGCCTCATGTTGAATAACCACTTTTTAAACCCTCACAGTGACCAAAATTGACATTTTTACAGAGTTTTGCTTACTCAGAAGCTTCAATTTTGACCAATTTCAGGCAGAGAAATGACTTTAAACACACTTATTTTAGTTGAAAAGGTAATATTTCACATCCAACAGTACTTTGCAGTCAAAAGATCAAATGTTAAAATTTCATCAGAATTGACCATTTTGGGAACGTTCGACAGCTCCGCGGTCATCGTTTTTCGTCCGAAAATTGATTTTTTGGACTTTACCAAAAATGATTCAAAATGTCAATTGGATCGTGCCTCATGTTGAATAACCACTTTTTAAACCCTCACAGTGACCAAAATTGCCATTTTTACAGAGTTTTGCTTACTCAGAAGCTTCAATTTTGACCAATTTCAGGCACAAAAATGACTTTAAACACACTTATTTTAGTTGAAAAAGTAATAATTCACATCCAACAGTGATTTGCAGTCAAAAGATTAAATGTTAAAATTTCATTAGAATTGACAATTTTGGGAACGTTCGACAGCTCCGCGGTCATCGTTTTTTGTCCGAAAATTGATTTTTTGGACTTTACCAAAAATGATTCAAAATGTCAATTGGATCGTGCCTCATGTTGAATAACCACTTTTTAAACCCTCACAGTGACCAAAATTGACATTTTTACAGAGTTTTGCTTACTCAGAAGCTTCAATTTTGACCAATTTCAGGCAGAGAAATGACTTTAAACACACTTATTTTAGTTGAAAAGGTAATAATTCATATCCAACAGTAATTTGCAGTCAAAAGATTAAATGTTAAAATTTCCTCAGAATTGACCATTTTGGGAACGTTCGACAGCTCCGCGGTCATCGTTTTTTGTCCGAAAATTGATTTTTTGGACTTTATCAAAAATGATTCAAAATGTCAATTGGATCGTGCCTCATGTTGAATAACCACTTTTTAAACCCTCACAGTGACCAAAATTGCCCTTTTTACAGAGTTTTGCTTACTCAGAAGCTTCAATTTTGACCAATTTCAGGCACAGAAATGACTTTAAACACACTTATTTTAGTTGAAAAAGTAATAATTCACATCTAACAGTAATTATGCAGTCAAAAGATTAAATGTTAAAATTTCATCAGAATTGACCATTTTGGGAACGTTCGACAGCTCCGCGGTCATCGTTTTTTGTCCGAAAATTGATTTTTTGGACTTTACCAAAAATGATTCAAAATGTCAATTGGATCGTGCCTCATGTTGAATAACCACTTTTTAAGCCCTCACAGTGACCAAAATTGCCATTTTTACAGAGTTTTGCTTACTCAGAAGCTTCAATTTTGACCAATATTAGGCAGAGAAATGACTTTAAACACACTTATTTTAGTTAAAAAAGTAATAATTCACATCCAACAGTAATTTGCAGTCAAAAGATTAAATGTTAAAATTTCATCAGAATTGACCATTTTGGGAACGTTCGACAGCTCCGCAGTCATCGTTTTTTGTCCGAAAATTGATTTTTTGGACTTTACCAAAAATGATTCAAAATGTCAATTGGATCGTGCCTCATGTTGAATAACCACTTTTTAAACCCTCACAGTGACCAAAATTGACATTTTTACAGAGTTTTGCTTACTCAGAAGCTTCAATTTTGACCAATTTCAGGCAGAGAAATGACTTTAAACACACTTATTTTAGTTGAAAAGGTAATATTTCACATCCAACAGTACTTTGCAGTCAAAAGATCAAATGTTAAAATTTCATCAGAATTGACCATTTTGGGAACGTTCGACAGCTCCGCGGTCATCGTTTTTCGTCCGAAAATTGATTTTTTGGACTTTACCAAAAATGATTCAAAATGTCAATTGGATCGTGCCTCATGTTGAATAACCACTTTTTAAACCCTCACAGTGACCAAAATTGCCATTTTTACAGAGTTTTGCTTACTCAGAAGCTTCAATTTTGACCAATTTCAGGCACAAAAATGACTTTAAACACACTTATTTTAGTTGAAAAAGTAATAATTCACATCCAACAGTGATTTGCAGTCAAAAGATTAAATGTTAAAATTTCATTAGAATTGACAATTTTGGGAACGTTCGACAGCTCCGCGGTCATCGTTTTTTGTCCGAAAATTGATTTTTTGGACTTTACCAAAAATGATTCAAAATGTCAATTGGATCGTGCCTCATGTTGAATAACCACTTTTTAAACCCTCACAGTGACCAAAATTGACATTTTTACAGAGTTTTGCTTACTCAGAAGCTTCAATTTTGACCAATTTCAGGCAGAGAAATGACTTTAAACACACTTATTTTAGTTGAAAAGGTAATAATTCATATCCAACAGTAATTTGCAGTCAAAAGATTAAATGTTAAAATTTCCTCAGAATTGACCATTTTGGGAACGTTCGACAGCTCCGCGGTCATCGTTTTTTGTCCGAAAATTGATTTTTTGGACTTTATCAAAAATGATTCAAAATGTCAATTGGATCGTGCCTCATGTTGAATAACCACTTTTTAAACCCTCACAGTGACCAAAATTGCCCTTTTTACAGAGTTTTGCTTACTCAGAAGCTTCAATTTTGACCAATTTCAGGCACAGAAATGACTTTAAACACACTTATTTTAGTTGAAAAAGTAATAATTCACATCTAACAGTAATTATGCAGTCAAAAGATTAAATGTTAAAATTTCATCAGAATTGACCATTTTGGGAACGTTCGACAGCTCCGCGGTCATCGTTTTTTGTCCGAAAATTGATTTTTTGGACTTTACCAAAAATGATTCAAAATGTCAATTGGATCGTGCCTCATGTTGAATAACCACTTTTTAAGCCCTCACAGTGACCAAAATTGCCATTTTTACAGAGTTTTGCTTACTCAGAAGCTTCAATTTTGACCAATATTAGGCAGAGAAATGACTTTAAACACACTTATTTTAGTTAAAAAAGTAATAATTCACATCCAACAGTAATTTGCAGTCAAAAGATTAAATGTTAAAATTTCATCAGAATTGACCATTTTGGGAACGTTCGACAGCTCCGCAGTCATCGTTTTTTGTCCGAAAATTGATTTTTTGGACTTTACCAAAAATGATTCAAAATGTCAATTGGATCGTGCCTCATGTTGAATAACCACTTTTTAAACCCTCACAGTGACCAAAATTGCCATTTTTACAGAGTTTTGCTTACTCAGAAGCTTCAATTTTGACCAATTTCAGGCACAGAAATGACTTTAAACACACTTATTTTAGTTGAAAAGGTAATAATTCACATCCAACAGTACTTTGCAGTCAAAAGATTAAATGTTAACATTTCATCAGAATTGACCATTTTGGGAACGTTCGACAGCTCCGCGGTCATCGTTTTTTGTCCGAAAATTGATTTTTTGGACTTTACCAAAAATGATTCAAAATGTCAATTGGATCGTGCCTCATGTTGAATAACCACTTTTTAAACCCTCACAGTGACCAAAATTGACATTTTTACAGAGTTTTTCTTACTCAGAAGCTTCAATTTTGACCAATTTCAGGCACAGAAATGACTTTAAACACACTTATTTTAGTTGAAAAAGTAATAATTCACATCCAACAGTAATTTGCAGTCAAAAGATTAAATGTTAAAATTTCATTAGAATTGACCATTTTGGGAACGTTCGACAGCTCCGCGGTCATCGTTTTTCGTCCGAAAATTGATTTTTTGGACTTTACCAAAAATGATTCAAAATGTCAATTGGATCGTGCCTCATGTTGAATAACCACTTTTTAAACCCTCACAGTGACCAAAATTGATATTTTTACAGAGTTTTGCTTACTCAGAAGCTTCAATTTTGACCAATTTCAGGCAGAGAAATGACTTTAAACACACTTATTTTAGTTGAAAAGGTAATAATTCACATCCAACAGTAATTTGCAGTCAAAAGATTAAATGTTAAAATTTCATCAGAATTGACCATTTTGGCAACGTTCAACAGCTCCGCGGTCATCGTTTTTTGTCCGAAAATTGATTTTTTGGACTTTACCAAAAATGATTCAAAATGTCAATTGGATCGTGCCTCATGTTGAATAACCACTTTTTAAACCCTCACAGTGACCAAAATTGCCATTTTTACAGAGTTTTGCTTACTCAGAAGCTTCAATTTTGACCAATTTCAGGCACAGAAATGACTTTAAACACACTTATTTTAGTTGAAAAGGTAATATTTCACATCCAACAGTACTTTGCAGTCAAAAGTTTAAATGTTAAAATTTCATCAGAATTGACCATTTTGGGAACGATAGACAGCTCCGCGGACATCGTTTTTTGTCCGAAAATTGATTTTTTGGACTTTACCAAAAATGATTCAAAATGTCAATTGGATCGTGCCTCATGTTGAATAACCACTTTTTAAACCCTCACATGACCAAAATTTACATTTGTACAGAGTTTTGCTTACTCAGAAGCTTCAATTTTGACCAATTTCAGGCAGAGAAATGACTTTAAACACACTTATTTTAGTTGAAAAGGTAATAATTCACATCCAACAGTAATTATGCAGTCAAAAGATTAAATGTTAAAATTTCATCAGAATTGACCATTTTGGGAACGTTCGACAGCTCCGCGGTCATCGTTTTTTGTCCGAAAATTGATTTTTTGGACTTTATCAAAAATGATTCAAAATGTCAATTGGATCGTGCCTCATGTTGAATAACAACTTTTTAAACCCTCACAGTGACCAAAATTGACATTTTTACAGAGTTTTGCTTACTCAGAAGCTTCAATTTTGACCAATTTCAGGCAGAGAAATGACTTTAAACACACTTATTTTAGTTGAAAAGGTAATAATTCACATCCAACAGTAATTTGCAGTCAAAAGATTAAATGTTAATATTTCATCAGAATTGACCATTTTGGGAACGTTTGACAGCTCCGCGGTCATCGTTTTTTGTCCGAAAATTGATTTTTTGGACTTTACCAAAAATGATTCAAAATGTCAATTGGATCGTGCCTCATGTTGAATAACTTCTTTTTAAACCCTCACAGTGACCAAAATTGCAATTTTTACAGAGTTTTGCTCACTCAGAAGCTTCAATTTTGACCAATTTCAGGCAGAGAAATGACTTTAAACACACTTATTTTAGTTGAAAAGGTAATAATTCACATCCAACAGTAATTTGCAGTCAAAAGATTAAATGTTAAAATTTCATCAGAATTGACCATTTTGGGAACGTTCGACAGCTCCGCGGTCATCGTTTTTTGTCCGAAAATTGATTTTTTGGACTTTACCAAAAATGATTCAAAATGTCAATTGGATCGTGCCTCATGTTGAATAACCACTTTTTAAACCCTCACAGTGACCAAAATTGCCATTTTTACAGAGTTTTGCTTACTCAGAAGCTTCAATTTTGACCAATTTCAGGCACAGAAATGACTTTAAACACACTTATTTTAGTTGAAAAAGTAATAATTCACATCCAACAGTAATTATGCAGTCAAAAGATTAAATGTTAAAATTTCATCAGAATTGACCATTTTGGGAAAGTTCGACAGCTCCGCGGTCATCGTTTTTCGTCCGAAAATTGATTTTTTGGACTTTACCAAAAATGATTCAAAATGTCAATTGGATCGTGCCTCATGTTGAATAACCACTTTTTAAACCCTCACAGTGACCAAAATTGCCCTTTTTACAGAGTTTTGCTTACTCAGAAGCTTCAATTTTGACCAATTTCAGGCACAGAAATGACTTTAAACACACTTATTTTAGTTGAAAAAGTAATAATTCACATCTAACAGTAATTATGCAGTCAAAAGATTAAATGTTAAAATTTCATCAGAATTGACCATTTTGGGAACGTTCGACAGCTCCGCGGTCATCGTTTTTTGTCCGAAAATTGATTTTTTGGACTTTACCAAAAATGATTCAAAATGTCAATTG
Source organism: Lissotriton helveticus (assembly GCF_964261635.1). Lineage (NCBI taxonomy): Eukaryota > Metazoa > Chordata > Amphibia > Caudata > Salamandridae > Lissotriton > Lissotriton helveticus. The sequence goes on from NW_027612068.1 coordinate 393,600, forward strand.
GATCGTGCCTCATGTTGAATAACCACTTTTTAAACCCTCACAGTGACCAAAATTGACATTTTTACAGAGTTTTGCTCACTCAGAAGCTTCAATTTTGACCAATTTCAGGCAGAGAAATGACTTTAAACACACTTATTTTAGTTGAAAAGGTAATAATTCACATCCAACAGTAATTTGCAGTCAAAAGATTAAATGTTAAAATTTCATTAGAATTGACCATTTTGGGAACGTTCGACAGCTCCGCGGTCATCGTTTTTCGTCCGAAAATTGATTTTTTGGACTTTACCAAAATGATTCAAAATGTCAATTGGATCGTGCCTCATGTTGAATAACCACTTTTTAAACCCTCACAGTGACCAAAATTGATATTTTTACAGAGTTTTGCTTACTCAGAAGCTTCAATTTTGACCAATTTCAGGCAGAGAAATGACTTTAAACACACTTATTTTAGTTGAAAAGGTAATAATTCACATCCAACAGTAATTTGCAGTCAAAAGATTAAATGTTAAAATTTCATCAGAATTGACCATTTTGGCAACGTTCAACAGCTCCGCGGTCATCGTTTTTTGTCCGAAAATTGATTTTTTGGACTTTACCAAAAATGATTCAAAATGTCAATTGGATCGTGCCTCATGTTGAATAACCACTTTTTAAACCCTCACAGTGACCAAAATTGCCATTTTTACAGAGTTTTGCTTACTCAGAAGCTTCAATTTTGACCAATTTCAGGCACAGAAATGACTTTAAACACACTTATTTTAGTTGAAAAGGTAATATTTCACATCCAACAGTACTTTGCAGTCAAAAGTTTAAATGTTAAAATTTCATCAGAATTGACCATTTTGGGAACGTTCGACAGCTCCGCGGACATCGTTTTTTGTCCGAAAATTGATTTTTTGGACTTTACCAAAAATGATTCAAAATGTCAATTGGATCGTGCCTCATGTTGAATAACCACTTTTTAAACCCTCACATGACCAAAATTTACATTTTTACAGAGTTTTGCTTACTCAGAAGCTTCAATTTTGACCAATTTCAGGCAGAGAAATGACTTTAAACACACTTATTTTAGTTGAAAAGGTAATAATTCACATCCAACAGTAATTATGCAGTCAAAAGATTAAATGTTAAAATTTCATCAGAATTGACCATTTTGGGAACGTTCGACAGCTCCGCGGTCATCGTTTTTTGTCCGAAAATTGATTTTTTGGACTTTATCAAAAATGATTCAAAATGTCAATTGGATCGTGCCTCATGTTGAATAACAACTTTTTAAACCCTCACAGTGACCAAAATTGACATTTTTACAGAGTTTTGCTTACTCAGAAGCTTCAATTTTGACCAATTTCAGGCAGAGAAATGACTTTAAACACACTTATTTTAGTTGAAAAGGTAATAATTCACATCCAACAGTAATTTGCAGTCAAAAGATTAAATGTTAATATTTCATCAGAATTGACCATTTTGGGAACGTTTGACAGCTCCGCGGTCATCGTTTTTTGTCCGAAAATTGATTTTTTGGACTTTACCAAAAATGATTCAAAATGTCAATTGGATCGTGCCTCATGTTGAATAACTTCTTTTTAAACCCTCACAGTGACCAAAATTGCAATTTTTACAGAGTTTTGCTCACTCAGAAGCTTCAATTTTGACCAATTTCAGGCAGAGAAATGACTTTAAACACACTTATTTTAGTTGAAAAGGTAATAATTCACATCCAACAGTAATTTGCAGTCAAAAGATTAAATGTTAAAATTTCATCAGAATTGACCATTTTGGGAACGTTCGACAGCTCCGCGGTCATCGTTTTTTGTCCGAAAATTGATTTTTTGGACTTTACCAAAAATGATTCAAAATGTCAATTGGATCGTGCCTCATGTTGAATAACCACTTTTTAAACCCTCACAGTGACCAAAATTGCCATTTTTACAGAGTTTTGCTTACTCAGAAGCTTCAATTTTGACCAATTTCAGGCACAGAAATGACTTTAAACACACTTATTTTAGTTGAAAAAGTAATAATTCACATCCAACAGTAATTATGCAGTCAAAAGATTAAATGTTAAAATTTCATCAGAATTGACCATTTTGGGAAAGTTCGACAGCTCCGCGGTCATCGTTTTTCGTCCGAAAATTGATTTTTTGGACTTTACCAAAAATGATTCAAAATGTCAATTGGATCGTGCCTCATGTTGAATAACCACTTTTTAAACCCTCACAGTGACCAAAATTGCCCTTTTTACAGAGTTTTGCTTACTCAGAAGCTTCAATTTTGACCAATTTCAGGCACAGAAATGACTTTAAACACACTTATTTTAGTTGAAAAAGTAATAATTCACATCTAACAGTAATTATGCAGTCAAAAGATTAAATGTTAAAATTTCATCAGAATTGACCATTTTGGGAACGTTCGACAGCTCCGCGGTCATCGTTTTTTGTCCGAAAATTGATTTTTTGGACTTTACCAAAAATGATTCAAAATGTCAATTGGATCGTGCCTCATGTTGAATAACCACTTTTTAAACCCTCACAGTGACCAAAATTGACATTTTTACAGAGTTTTTCTTACTCAGAAGCTTCAATTTTGACCAATTTCAGGCACAGAAATGACTTTAAACACACTTATTTTAGTTGAAAAAGTAATAATTCACATCCAACAGTAATTTGCAGTCAAAAGATTAAATGTTAAAATTTCATTAGAATTGACCATTTTGGGAACGTTCGACAGCTCCGCGGTCATCGTTTTTCGTCCGAAAATTGATTTTTTGGACTTTACCAAAAATGATTCAAAATGTCAATTGGATCGTGCCTCATGTTGAATAACCACTTTTTAAACCCTCACAGTGACCAAAATTGATATTTTTACAGAGTTTTGCTTACTCAGAAGCTTCAATTTTGACCAATTTCAGGCAGAGAAATGACTTTAAACACACTTATTTTAGTTGAAAAGGTAATAATTCACATCCAACAGTAATTTGCAGTCAAAAGATTAAATGTTAAAATTTCATCAGAATTGACCATTTTGGCAACGTTCAACAGCTCCGCGGTCATCGTTTTTTGTCCGAAAATTGATTTTTTGGACTTTACCAAAAATGATTCAAAATGTCAATTGGATCGTGCCTCATGTTGAATAACCACTTTTTAAACCCTCACAGTGACCAAAATTGCCATTTTTACAGAGTTTTGCTTACTCAGAAGCTTCAATTTTGACCAATTTCAGGCACAGAAATGACTTTAAACACACTTATTTTAGTTGAAAAGGTAATATTTCACATCCAACAGTACTTTGCAGTCAAAAGTTTAAATGTTAAAATTTCATCAGAATTGACCATTTTGGGAACGTTCGACAGCTCCGCGGACATCGTTTTTTGTCCGAAAATTGATTTTTTGGACTTTACCAAAAATGATTCAAAATGTCAATTGGATCGTGCCTCATGTTGAATAACCACTTTTTAAACCCTCACATGACCAAAATTTACATTTTTACAGAGTTTTGCTTACTCAGAAGCTTCAATTTTGACCAATTTCAGGCAGAGAAATGACTTTAAACACACTTATTTTAGTTGAAAAGGTAATAATTCACATCCAACAGTAATTATGCAGTCAAAAGATTAAATGTTAAAATTTCATCAGAATTGACCATTTTGGGAACGTTCGACAGCTCCGCGGTCATCGTTTTTTGTCCGAAAATTGATTTTTTGGACTTTATCAAAAATGATTCAAAATGTCAATTGGATCGTGCCTCATGTTGAATAACAACTTTTTAAACCCTCACAGTGACCAAAATTGACATTTTTACAGAGTTTTGCTTACTCAGAAGCTTCAATTTTGACCAATTTCAGGCAGAGAAATGACTTTAAACACACTTATTTTAGTTGAAAAGGTAATAATTCACATCCAACAGTAATTTGCAGTCAAAAGATTAAATGTTAATATTTCATCAGAATTGACCATTTTGGGAACGTTTGACAGCTCCGCGGTCATCGTTTTTTGTCCGAAAATTGATTTTTTGGACTTTACCAAAAATGATTCAAAATGTCAATTGGATCGTGCCTCATGTTGAATAACTTCTTTTTAAACCCTCACAGTGACCAAAATTGCAATTTTTACAGTGTTTTGCTCACTCAGAAGCTTCAATTTTGACCAATTTCAGGCAGAGAAATGACTTTAAACACACTTATTTTAGTTGAAAAGGTAATAATTCACATCCAACAGTAATTTGCAGTCAAAAGATTAAATGTTAAAATTTCATCAGAATTGACCATTTTGGGAACGTTCGACAGCTCCGCGGTCATCGTTTTTTGTCCGAAAATTGATTTTTTGGACTTTACCAAAAATGATTCAAAATGTCAATTGGATCGTGCCTCATGTTGAATAACCACTTTTTAAACCCTCACAGTGACCAAAATTGCCATTTTTACAGAGTTTTGCTTACTCAGAAGCTTCAATTTTGACCAATTTCAGGCACAGAAATGACTTTAAACACACTTATTTTAGTTGAAAAAGTAATAATTCACATCCAACAGTAATTATGCAGTCAAAAGATTAAATGTTAAAATTTCATCAGAATTGACCATTTTGGGAAAGTTCGACAGCTCCGCGGTCATCGTTTTTCGTCCGAAAATTGATTTTTGGGACTTTACCAAAAATGATTCAAAATGTCAATTGGATCGTGCCTCATGTTGAATAACCACTTTTTAAACCCTCACAGTGACCAAAATTGCCATTTTTACAGAGTTTTGCTTACTCAGAAGCTTCAATTTTGACCAATTTCAGGCAGAGAAATTACTTTAAACACACTTATTTTAGTTGAAAAAGTAATAATTCATATCCAACAGTAATTTGCAGTCAAAAGATTAAATGTTAAAATTTCATCAGAATTGACCATTTTGGGAACGTTCGACAGCTCCGCGGTCATCGTTTTTTGTCTGAAAATTGATTTTTTGGACTTTACCAAAAATGATTCAAAATGTCAATTGGATCGTGCCTCATGTTGAATAACCACTTTTTAAACCCTCACAGTGACCAAAATTGACATTTTTACAGAGTTTTGCTTACTCAGAAGCTTCAATTTTGACCAATTTCAGGCAGAGAAATGACTTTAAACACACTTATTTTAGTTGAAAAGGTAATATTTCACATCCAACAGTACTTTGCAGTCAAAAGATCAAATGTTAAAATTTCATCAGAATTGACCATTTTGGGAACGTTCGACAGCTCCGCGGTCATCGTTTTTCATCCGAAAATTGATTTTTTGGACTTTACCAAAAATGATTCAAAATGTCAATTGGATCGTGCCTCATGTTGAATAACCACTTTTTAAACCCTCACAGTGACCAAAATTGCCATTTTTACAGAGTTTTGCTTACTCAGAAGCTTCAATTTTGACCAATTTCAGGCACAAAAATGACTTTAAACACACTTATTTTAGTTGAAAAAGTAATAATTCACATCCAACAGTGATTTGCAGTCAAAAGATTAAATGTTAAAATTTCATTAGAATTGACAATTTTGGGAACGTTCGACAGCTCCGCGGTCATCGTTTTTTGTCCGAAAATTGATTTTTTGGACTTTACCAAAAATGATTCAAAATGTCAATTGGATCGTGCCTCATGTTGAATAACCACTTTTTAAACCCTCACAGTGACCAAAATTGACATTTTTACAGAGTTTTGCTTACTCAGAAGCTTCAATTTTGACCAATTTCAGGCAGAGAAATGACTTTAAACACACTTATTTTAGTTGAAAAGGTAATATTTCACATCCAACAGTACTTTGCAGTCAAAAGATCAAATGTTAAAATTTCATCAGAATTGACCATTTTGGGAACGTTCGACAGCTCCGCGGTCATCGTTTTTCGTCCGAAAATTGATTTTTTGGACTTTACCAAAAATGATTCAAAATGTCAATTGGATCGTGCCTCATGTTGAATAACCACTTTTTAAACCCTCACAGTGACCAAAATTGCCATTTTTACAGAGTTTTGCTTACTCAGAAGCTTCAATTTTGACCAATTTCAGGCACAAAAATGACTTTAAACACACTTATTTTAGTTGAAAAAGTAATAATTCACATCCAACAGTGATTTGCAGTCAAAAGATTAAATGTTAAAATTTCATTAGAATTGACAATTTTGGGAACGTTCGACAGCTCCGCGGTCATCGTTTTTTGTCCGAAAATTGATTTTTTGGACTTTACCAAAAATGATTCAAAATGTCAATTGGATCGTGCCTCATGTTGAATAACCACTTTTTAAACCCTCACAGTGACCAAAATTGACATTTTTACAGAGTTTTGCTTACTCAGAAGCTTCAATTTTGACCAATTTCAGGCAGAGAAATGACTTTAAACACACTTATTTTAGTTGAAAAGGTAATAATTCATATCCAACAGTAATTTGCAGTCAAAAGATTAAATGTTAAAATTTCCTCAGAATTGACCATTTTGGGAACGTTCGACAGCTCCGCGGTCATCGTTTTTTGTCCGAAAATTGATTTTTTGGACTTTATCAAAAATGATTCAAAATGTCAATTGGATCGTGCCTCATGTTGAATAACCACTTTTTAAACCCTCACAGTGACCAAAATTGCCCTTTTTACAGAGTTTTGCTTACTCAGAAGCTTCAATTTTGACCAATTTCAGGCACAGAAATGACTTTAAACACACTTATTTTAGTTGAAAAAGTAATAATTCACATCTAACAGTAATTATGCAGTCAAAAGATTAAATGTTAAAATTTCATCAGAATTGACCATTTTGGGAACGTTCGACAGCTCCGCGGTCATCGTTTTTTGTCCGAAAATTGATTTTTTGGACTTTACCAAAAATGATTCAAAATGTCAATTGGATCGTGCCTCATGTTGAATAACCACTTTTTAAGCCCTCACAGTGACCAAAATTGCCATTTTTACAGAGTTTTGCTTACTCAGAAGCTTCAATTTTGACCAATATTAGGCAGAGAAATGACTTTAAACACACTTATTTTAGTTAAAAAAGTAATAATTCACATCCAACAGTAATTTGCAGTCAAAAGATTAAATGTTAAAATTTCATCAGAATTGACCATTTTGGGAACGTTCGACAGCTCCGCAGTCATCGTTTTTTGTCCGAAAATTGATTTTTTGGACTTTACCAAAAATGATTCAAAATGTCAATTGGATCGTGCCTCATGTTGAATAACCACTTTTTAAACCCTCACAGTGACCAAAATTGCAATTTTTACAGAGTTTTGCTTACTCAGAAGCTTCAATTTTGACCAATTTCAGGCACAGAAATGACTTTAAACACACTTATTTTAGTTGAAAAGGTAATAATTCACATCCAACAGTACTTTGCAGTCAAAAGATTAAATGTTAACATTTCATCAGAATTGACCATTTTGGGAACGTTCGACAGCTCCGCGGTCATCGTTTTTTGTCCGAAAATTGATTTTTTGGACTTTACCAAAAATGATTCAAAATGTCAATTGGATCGTGCCTCATGTTGAATAACCACTTTTTAAACCCTCACAGTGACCAAAATTGACATTTTTACAGAGTTTTTCTTACTCAGAAGCTTCAATTTTGACCAATTTCAGGCACAGAAATGACTTTAAACACACTTATTTTAGTTGAAAAAGTAATAATTCACATCCAACAGTAATTTGCAGTCAAAAGATAAAATGTTAAAATTTCATTAGAATTGACCATTTTGGGAACGTTCGACAGCTCCGCGGTCATCGTTTTTCGTCCGAAAATTGATTTTTTGGACTTTACCAAAAATGATTCAAAATGTCAATTGGATCGTGCCTCATGTTGAATAACCACTTTTTAAACCCTCACAGTGACCAAAATTGATATTTTTACAGAGTTTTGCTTACTCAGAAGCTTCAATTTTGACCAATTTCAGGCAGAGAAATGACTTTAAACACACTTATTTTAGTTGAAAAGGTAATAATTCACATCCAACAGTAATTTGCAGTCAAAAGATTAAATGTTAAAATTTCATCAGAATTGACCATTTTGGCAACGTTCAACAGCTCCGCGGTCATCGTTTTTTGTCCGAAAATTGATTTTTTGGACTTTACCAAAAATGATTCAAAATGTCAATTGGATCGTGCCTCATGTTGAATAACCACTTTTTAAACCCTCACAGTGACCAAAATTGCCATTTTTACAGAGTTTTGCTTACTCAGAAGCTTCAATTTTGACCAATTTCAGGCACAGAAATGACTTTAAACACACTTATTTTAGTTGAAAAGGTAATATTTCACATCCAACAGTACTTTGCAGTCAAAAGTTTAAATGTTAAAATTTCATCAGAATTGACCATTTTGGGAACGTTCGACAGCTCCGCGGACATCGTTTTTTGTCCGAAAATTGATTTTTTGGACTTTACCAAAAATGATTCAAAATGTCAATTGGATCGTGCCTCATGTTGAATAACCACTTTTTAAACCCTCACATGACCAAAATTTACATTTTTACAGAGTTTTGCTTACTCAGAAGCTTCAATTTTGACCAATTTCAGGCAGAGAAATGACTTTAAACACACTTATTTTAGTTGAAAAGGTAATAATTCACATCCAACAGTAATTATGCAGTCAAAAGATTAAATGTTAAAATTTCATCAGAATTGACCATTTTGGGAACGTTCGACAGCTCCGCGGTCATCGTTTTTTGTCCGAAAATTGATTTTTTGGACTTTATCAAAAATGATTCAAAATGTCAATTGGATCGTGCCTCATGTTGAATAACAACTTTTTAAACCCTCACAGTGACCAAAATTGACATTTTTACAGAGTTTTGCTTACTCAGAAGCTTCAATTTTGACCAATTTCAGGCAGAGAAATGACTTTAAACACACTTATTTTAGTTGAAAAGGTAATAATTCACATCCAACAGTAATTTGCAGTCAAAAGATTAAATGTTAATATTTCATCAGAATTGACCATTTTGGGAACGTTTGACAGCTCCGCGGTCATCGTTTTTTGTCCGAAAATTGATTTTTTGGACTTTACCAAAAATGATTCAAAATGTCAATTGGATCGTGCCTCATGTTGAATAACTTCTTTTTAAACCCTCACAGTGACCAAAATTGCAATTTTTACAGAGTTTTGCTCACTCAGAAGCTTCAATTTTGACCAATTTCAGGCAGAGAAATGACTTTAAACACACTTATTTTAGTTGAAAAGGTAATAATTCACATCCAACAGTAATTTGCAGTCAAAAGATTAAATGTTAAAATTTCATCAGAATTGACCATTTTGGGAACGTTCGACAGCTCCGCGGTCATCGTTTTTTGTCCGAAAATTGATTTTTTGGACTTTACCAAAAATGATTCAAAATGTCAATTGGATCGTGCCTCATGTTGAATAACCACTTTTTAAACCCTCACAGTGACCAAAATTGCCATTTTTACAGAGTTTTGCTTACTCAGAAGCTTCAATTTTGACCAATTTCAGGCACAGAAATGACTTTAAACACACTTATTTTAGTTGAAAAAGTAATAATTCACATCCAACAGTAATTATGCAGTCAAAAGATTAAATGTTAAAATTTCATCAGAATTGACCATTTTGGGAAAGTTCGACAGCTCCGCGGTCATCGTTTTTTGTCCGAAAATTGATTTTTTGGACTTTACCAAAAATGATTCAAAATGTCAATTGGATCGTGCCTCATGTTGAATAACCACTTTTTAAACCCTCACAGTGACCAAAATTGCCATTTTTACAGAGTTTTGCTTACTCAGAAGCTTCAATTTTGACCAATTTCAGGCAGAGAAATTACTTTAAACACACTTATTTTAGTTGAAAAAGTAATAATTCATATCCAACAGTAATTTGCAGTCAAAAGATTAAATGTTAAAATTTCATCAGAATTGACCATTTTGGGAACGTTCGACAGCTCCGCGGTCATCGTTTTTTGTCTGAAAATTGATTTTTTGGACTTTACCAAAAATGATTCAAAATGTCAATTGGATCGTGCCTCATGTTGAATAACCACTTTTTAAACCCTCACAGTGACCAAAATTGACATTTTTACAGAGTTTTGCTTACTCAGAAGCTTCAATTTTGACCAATTTCAGGCAGAGAAATGACTTTAAACACACTTATTTTAGTTGAAAAGGTAATATTTCACATCCAACAGTACTTTGCAGTCAAAAGATCAAATGTTAAAATTTCATCAGAATTGACCATTTTGGGAACGTTCGACAGCTCCGCGGTCATCGTTTTTCATCCGAAAATTGATTTTTTGGACTTTACCAAAAATGATTCAAAATGTCAATTGGATCGTGCCTCATGTTGAATAACCACTTTTTAAACCCTCACAGTGACCAAAATTGCCATTTTTACAGAGTTTTGCTTACTCAGAAGCTTCAATTTTGACCAATTTCAGGCACAAAAATGACTTTAAACACACTTATTTTAGTTGAAAAAGTAATAATTCACATCCAACAGTGATTTGCAGTCAAAAGATTAAATGTTAAAATTTCATTAGAATTGACAATTTTGGGAACGTTCGACAGCTCCGCGGTCATCGTTTTTTGTCCGAAAATTGATTTTTTGGACTTTACCAAAAATGATTCAAAATGTCAATTGGATCGTGCCTCATGTTGAATAACCACTTTTTAAACCCTCACAGTGACCAAAATTGACATTTTTACAGAGTTTTGCTTACTCAGAAGCTTCAATTTTGACCAATTTCAGGCAGAGAAATGACTTTAAACACACTTATTTTAGTTGAAAAGGTAATATTTCACATCCAACAGTACTTTGCAGTCAAAAGATCAAATGTTAAAATTTCATCAGAATTGACCATTTTGGGAACGTTCGACAGCTCCGCGGTCATCGTTTTTCGTCCGAAAATTGATTTTTTGGACTTTACCAAAAATGATTCAAAATGTCAATTGGATCGTGCCTCATGTTGAATAACCACTTTTTAAACCCTCACAGTGACCAAAATTGCCATTTTTACAGAGTTTTGCTTACTCAGAAGCTTCAATTTTGACCAATTTCAGGCACAAAAATGACTTTAAACACACTTATTTTAGTTGAAAAAGTAATAATTCACATCCAACAGTGATTTGCAGTCAAAAGATTAAATGTTAAAATTTCATTAGAATTGACAATTTTGGGAACGTTCGACAGCTCCGCGGTCATCGTTTTTTGTCCGAAAATTGATTTTTTGGACTTTACCAAAAATGATTCAAAATGTCAATTGGATCGTGCCTCATGTTGAATAACCACTTTTTAAACCCTCACAGTGACCAAAATTGACATTTTTACAGAGTTTTGCTTACTCAGAAGCTTCAATTTTGACCAATTTCAGGCAGAGAAATGACTTTAAACACACTTATTTTAGTTGAAAAGGTAATAATTCATATCCAACAGTAATTTGCAGTCAAAAGATTAAATGTTAAAATTTCCTCAGAATTGACCATTTTGGGAACGTTCGACAGCTCCGCGGTCATCGTTTTTTGTCCGAAAATTGATTTTTTGGACTTTATCAAAAATGATTCAAAATGTCAATTGGATCGTGCCTCATGTTGAATAACCACTTTTTAAACCCTCACAGTGACCAAAATTGCCCTTTTTACAGAGTTTTGCTTACTCAGAAGCTTCAATTTTGACCAATTTCAGGCACAGAAATGACTTTAAACACACTTATTTTAGTTGAAAAAGTAATAATTCACATCTAACAGTAATTATGCAGTCAAAAGATTAAATGTTAAAATTTCATCAGAATTGACCATTTTGGGAACGTTCGACAGCTCCGCGGTCATCGTTTTTTGTCCGAAAATTGATTTTTTGGACTTTACCAAAAATGATTCAAAATGTCAATTGGATCGTGCCTCATGTTGAATAACCACTTTTTAAGCCCTCACAGTGACCAAAATTGCCATTTTTACAGAGTTTTGCTTACTCAGAAGCTTCAATTTTGACCAATATTAGGCAGAGAAATGACTTTAAACACACTTATTTTAGTTAAAAAAGTAATAATTCACATCCAACAGTAATTTGCAGTCAAAAGATTAAATGTTAAAATTTCATCAGAATTGACCATTTTGGGAACGTTCGACAGCTCCGCAGTCATCGTTTTTTGTCCGAAAATTGATTTTTTGGACTTTACCAAAAATGATTCAAAATGTCAATTGGATCGTGCCTCATGTTGAATAACCACTTTTTAAACCCTCACAGTGACCAAAATTGCAATTTTTACAGAGTTTTGCTTACTCAGAAGCTTCAATTTTGACCAATTTCAGGCACAGAAATGACTTTAAACACACTTATTTTAGTTGAAAAGGTAATAATTCACATCCAACAGTACTTTGCAGTCAAAAGATTAAATGTTAACATTTCATCAGAATTGACCATTTTGGGAACGTTCGACAGCTCCGCGGTCATCGTTTTTTGTCCGAAAATTGATTTTTTGGACTTTACCAAAAATGATTCAAAATGTCAATTGGATCGTGCCTCATGTTGAATAACCACTTTTTAAACCCTCACAGTGACCAAAATTGACATTTTTACAGAGTTTTTCTTACTCAGAAGCTTCAATTTTGACCAATTTCAGGCACAGAAATGACTTTAAACACACTTATTTTAGTTGAAAAAGTAATAATTCACATCCAACAGTAATTTGCAGTCAAAAGATAAAATGTTAAAATTTCATTAGAATTGACCATTTTGGGAACGTTCGACAGCTCCGCGGTCATCGTTTTTCGTCCGAAAATTGATTTTTTGGACTTTACCAAAAATGATTCAAAATGTCAATTGGATCGTGCCTCATGTTGAATAACCACTTTTTAAACCCTCACAGTGACCAAAATTGATATTTTTACAGAGTTTTGCTTACTCAGAAGCTTCAATTTTGACCAATTTCAGGCAGAGAAATGACTTTAAACACACTTATTTTAGTTGAAAAGGTAATAATTCACATCCAACAGTAATTTGCAGTCAAAAGATTAAATGTTAAAATTTCATCAGAATTGACCATTTTGGCAACGTTCAACAGCTCCGCGGTCATCGTTTTTTGTCCGAAAATTGATTTTTTGGACTTTACCAAAAATGATTCAAAATGTCAATTGGATCGTGCCTCATGTTGAATAACCACTTTTTAAACCCTCACAGTGACCAAAATTGCCATTTTTACAGAGTTTTGCTTACTCAGAAGCTTCAATTTTGACCAATTTCAGGCACAGAAATGACTTTAAACACACTTATTTTAGTTGAAAAGGTAATATTTCACATCCAACAGTACTTTGCAGTCAAAAGTTTAAATGTTAAAATTTCATCAGAATTGACCATTTTGGGAACGTTCGACAGCTCCGCGGACATCGTTTTTTGTCCGAAAATTGATTTTTTGGACTTTACCAAAAATGATTCAAAATGTCAATTGGATCGTGCCTCATGTTGAATAACCACTTTTTAAACCCTCACATGACCAAAATTTACATTTTTACAGAGTTTTGCTTACTCAGAAGCTTCAATTTTGACCAATTTCAGGCAGAGAAATGACTTTAAACACACTTATTTTAGTTGAAAAGGTAATAATTCACATCCAACAGTAATTATGCAGTCAAAAGATTAAATGTTAAAATTTCATCAGAATTGACCATTTTGGGAACGTTCGACAGCTCCGCGGTCATCGTTTTTTGTCCGAAAATTGATTTTTTGGACTTTATCAAAAATGATTCAAAATGTCAATTGGATCGTGCCTCATGTTGAATAACAACTTTTTAAACCCTCACAGTGACCAAAATTGACATTTTTACAGAGTTTTGCTTACTCAGAAGCTTCAATTTTGACCAATTTCAGGCAGAGAAATGACTTTAAACACACTTATTTTAGTTGAAAAGGTAATAATTCACATCCAACAGTAATTTGCAGTCAAAAGATTAAATGTTAATATTTCATCAGAATTGACCATTTTGGGAACGTTTGACAGCTCCGCGGTCATCGTTTTTTGTCCGAAAATTGATTTTTTGGACTTTACCAAAAATGATTCAAAATGTCAATTGGATCGTGCCTCATGTTGAATAACTTCTTTTTAAACCCTCACAGTGACCAAAATTGCAATTTTTACAGAGTTTTGCTCACTCAGAAGCTTCAATTTTGACCAATTTCAGGCAGAGAAATGACTTTAAACACACTTATTTTAGTTGAAAAGGTAATAATTCACATCCAACAGTAATTTGCAGTCAAAAGATTAAATGTTAAAATTTCATCAGAATTGACCATTTTGGGAACGTTCGACAGCTCCGCGGTCATCGTTTTTTGTCCGAAAATTGATTTTTTGGACTTTACCAAAAATGATTCAAAATGTCAATTGGATCGTGCCTCATGTTGAATAACCACTTTTTAAACCCTCACAGTGACCAAAATTGCCATTTTTACAGAGTTTTGCTTACTCAGAAGCTTCAATTTTGACCAATTTCAGGCACAGAAATGACTTTAAACACACTTATTTTAGTTGAAAAAGTAATAATTCACATCCAACAGTAATTATGCAGTCAAAAGATTAAATGTTAAAATTTCATCAGAATTGACCATTTTGGGAAAGTTCGACAGCTCCGCGGTCATCGTTTTTCGTCCGAAAATTGATTTTTTGGACTTTACCAAAAATGATTCAAAATGTCAATTGGATCGTGCCTCATGTTGAATAACCACTTTTTAAACCCTCACAGTGACCAAAATTGCCATTTTTACAGAGTTTTGCTTACTCAGAAGCTTCAATTTTGACCAATTTCAGGCAGAGAAATTACTTTAAACACACTTATTTTAGTTGAAAAAGTAATAATTCATATCCAACAGTAATTTGCAGTCAAAAGATTAAATGTTAAAATTTCATCAGAATTGACCATTTTGGGAACGTTCGACAGCTCCGCGGTCATCGTTTTTTGTCCGAAAATTGATTTTTTGGACTTTACCAAAAATGATTCAAAATGTCAATTGGATCGTGCCTCATGTTGAATAACCACTTTTTAAACCCTCACAGTGACCAAAATTGACATTTTTACAGAGTTTTGCTTACTCAGAAGCTTCAATTTTGACCAATTTCAGGCAGAGAAATGACTTTAAACACACTTATTTTAGTTGAAAAGGTAATATTTCACATCCAACAGTACTTTGCAGTCAAAAGATCAAATGTTAAAATTTCATCAGAATTGACCATTTTGGGAACGTTCGACAGCTCCGCGGTCATCGTTTTTCGTCCGAAAATTGATTTTTTGGACTTTACCAAAAATGATTCAAAATGTCAATTGGATCGTGCCTCATGTTGAATAACCACTTTTTAAACCCTCACAGTGACCAAAATTGCCATTTTTACAGAGTTTTGCTTACTCAGAAGCTTCAATTTTGACCAAT
Organism: Lissotriton helveticus; assembly: GCF_964261635.1. Classification (NCBI taxonomy): domain Eukaryota; kingdom Metazoa; phylum Chordata; class Amphibia; order Caudata; family Salamandridae; genus Lissotriton; species Lissotriton helveticus. The sequence continues at coordinate 408,948 of NW_027612068.1, forward strand.
TTCAGGCACAAAAATGACTTTAAACACACTTATTTTAGTTGAAAAAGTAATAATTCACATCCAACAGTGATTTGCAGTCAAAAGATTAAATGTTAAAATTTCATTAGAATTGACAATTTTGGGAACGTTCGACAGCTCCGCGGTCATCGTTTTTTGTCCGAAAATTGATTTTTTGGACTTTACCAAAAATGATTCAAAATGTCAATTGGATCGTGCCTCATGTTGAATAACCACTTTTTAAACCCTCACAGTGACCAAAATTGACATTTTTACAGAGTTTTGCTTACTCAGAAGCTTCAATTTTGACCAATTTCAGGCAGAGAAATGACTTTAAACACACTTATTTTAGTTGAAAAGGTAATAATTCATATCCAACAGTAATTTGCAGTCAAAAGATTAAATGTTAAAATTTCCTCAGAATTGACCATTTTGGGAACGTTCGACAGCTCCGCGGTCATCGTTTTTTGTCCGAAAATTGATTTTTTGGACTTTATCAAAAATGATTCAAAATGTCAATTGGATCGTGCCTCATGTTGAATAACCACTTTTTAAACCCTCACAGTGACCAAAATTGCCCTTTTTACAGAGTTTTGCTTACTCAGAAGCTTCAATTTTGACCAATTTCAGGCACAGAAATGACTTTAAACACACTTATTTTAGTTGAAAAAGTAATAATTCACATCTAACAGTAATTATGCAGTCAAAAGATTAAATGTTAAAATTTCATCAGAATTGACCATTTTGGGAACGTTCGACAGCTCCGCGGTCATCGTTTTTTGTCCGAAAATAGATTTTTTGGACTTTACCAAAAATGATTCAAAATGTCAATTGGATCGTGCCTCATGTTGAATAACCACTTTTTAAGCCCTCACAGTGACCAAAATTGCCATTTTTACAGAGTTTTGCTTACTCAGAAGCTTCAATTTTGACCAATATTAGGCAGAGAAATGACTTTAAACACACTTATTTTAGTTAAAAAAGTAATAATTCACATCCAACAGTAATTTGCAGTCAAAAGATTAAATGTTAAAATTTCATCAGAATTGACCATTTTGGGAACGTTCGACAGCTCCGCAGTCATCGTTTTTTGTCCGAAAATTGATTTTTTGGACTTTACCAAAAATGATTCAAAATGTCAATTGGATCGTGCCTCATGTTGAATAACCACTTTTTAAACCCTCACAGTGACCAAAATTGCCATTTTTACAGAGTTTTGCTTACTCAGAAGCTTCAATTTTGACCAATTTCAGGCACAGAAATGACTTTAAACACACTTATTTTAGTTGAAAAGGTAATAATTCACATCCAACAGTACTTTGCAGTCAAAAGATTAAATGTTAACATTTCATCAGAATTGACCATTTTGGGAACGTTCGACAGCTCCGCGGTCATCGTTTTTTGTCCGAAAATTGATTTTTTGGACTTTACCAAAAATGATTCAAAATGTCAATTGGATCGTGCCTCATGTTGAATAACCACTTTTTAAACCCTCACAGTGACCAAAATTGACATTTTTACAGAGTTTTTCTTACTCAGAAGCTTCAATTTTGACCAATTTCAGGCACAGAAATGACTTTAAACACACTTATTTTAGTTGAAAAAGTAATAATTCACATCCAACAGTAATTTGCAGTCAAAAGATTAAATGTTAAAATTTCATTAGAATTGACCATTTTGGGAACGTTCGACAGCTCCGCGGTCATCGTTTTTCGTCCGAAAATTGATTTTTTGGACTTTACCAAAAATGATTCAAAATGTCAATTGGATCGTGCCTCATGTTGAATAACCACTTTTTAAACCCTCACAGTGACCAAAATTGATATTTTTACAGAGTTTTGCTTACTCAGAAGCTTCAATTTTGACCAATTTCAGGCAGAGAAATGACTTTAAACACACTTATTTTAGTTGAAAAGGTAATAATTCACATCCAACAGTAATTTGCAGTCAAAAGATTAAATGTTAAAATTTCATCAGAATTGACCATTTTGGCAACGTTCAACAGCTCCGCGGTCATCGTTTTTTGTCCGAAAATTGATTTTTTGGACTTTACCAAAAATGATTCAAAATGTCAATTGGATCGTGCCTCATGTTGAATAACAACTTTTTAAACCCTCACAGTGACCAAAATTGACATTTTTACAGAGTTTTGCTTACTCAGAAGCTTCAATTTTGACCAATTTCAGGCAGAGAAATGACTTTAAACACACTTATTTTAGTTGAAAAGGTAATAATTCACATCCAACAGTAATTTGCAGTCAAAAGATTAAATGTTAATATTTCATCAGAATTGACCATTTTGGGAACGTTTGACAGCTCCGCGGTCATCGTTTTTTGTCCGAAAATTGATTTTTTGGACTTTACCAAAAATGATTCAAAATGTCAATTGGATCGTGCCTCATGTTGAATAACTTCTTTTTAAACCCTCACAGTGACCAAAATTGCAATTTTTACAGAGTTTTGCTCACTCAGAAGCTTCAATTTTGACCAATTTCAGGCAGAGAAATGACTTTAAACACACTTATTTTAGTTGAAAAGGTAATAATTCACATCCAACAGTAATTTGCAGTCAAAAGATTAAATGTTAAAATTTCATCAGAATTGACCATTTTGGGAACGTTCGACAGCTCCGCGGTCATCGTTTTTTGTCCGAAAATTGATTTTTTGGACTTTACCAAAAATGATTCAAAATGTCAATTGGATCGTGCCTCATGTTGAATAACCACTTTTTAAACCCTCACAGTGACCAAAATTGCCATTTTTACAGAGTTTTGCTTACTCAGAAGCTTCAATTTTGACCAATTTCAGGCACAGAAATGACTTTAAACACACTTATTTTAGTTGAAAAGGTAATAATTCACATCCAACAGTAATTTGCAGTCAAAAGATTAAATGTTAAAATTTCATCAGAATTGACCATTTTGGCAACGTTCAACAGCTCCGCGGTCATCGTTTTTTGTCCGAAAATTGATTTTTTGGACTTTACCAAAAATGATTCAAAATGTCAATTGGATCGTGCCTCATGTTGAATAACCACTTTTTAAACCCTCACAGTGACCAAAATTGCCATTTTTACAGAGTTTTGCTTACTCAGAAGCTTCAATTTTGACCAATTTCAGGCACAGAAATGACTTTAAACACACTTATTTTAGTTGAAAAGGTAATATTTCACATCCAACAGTACTTTGCAGTCAAAAGTTTAAATGTTAAAATTTCATCAGAATTGACCATTTTGGGAACGTTCGACAGCTCCGCGGACATCGTTTTTTGTCCGAAAATTGATTTTTTGGACTTTACCAAAAATGATTCAAAATGTCAATTGGATCGTGCCTCATGTTGAATAACCACTTTTTAAACCCTCACATGACCAAAATTTACATTTTTACAGAGTTTTGCTTACTCAGAAGCTTCAATTTTGACCAATTTCAGGCAGAGAAATGACTTTAAACACACTTATTTTAGTTGAAAAGGTAATAATTCACATCCAACAGTAATTATGCAGTCAAAAGATTAAATGTTAAAATTTCATCAGAATTGACCATTTTGGGAACGTTCGACAGCTCCGCGGTCATCGTTTTTTGTCCGAAAATTGATTTTTTGGACTTTATCAAAAATGATTCAAAATGTCAATTGGATCGTGCCTCATGTTGAATAACAACTTTTTAAACCCTCACAGTGACCAAAATTGACATTTTTACAGAGTTTTGCTTACTCAGAAGCTTCAATTTTGACCAATTTCAGGCAGAGAAATGACTTTAAACACACTTATTTTAGTTGAAAAGGTAATAATTCACATCCAACAGTAATTTGCAGTCAAAAGATTAAATGTTAATATTTCATCAGAATTGACCATTTTGGGAACGTTTGACAGCTCCGCGGTCATCGTTTTTTGTCCGAAAATTGATTTTTTGGACTTTACCAAAAATGATTCAAAATGTCAATTGGATCGTGCCTCATGTTGAATAACTTCTTTTTAAACCCTCACAGTGACCAAAATTGCAATTTTTACAGTGTTTTGCTCACTCAGAAGCTTCAATTTTGACCAATTTCAGGCAGAGAAATGACTTTAAACACACTTATTTTAGTTGAAAAGGTAATAATTCACATCCAACAGTAATTTGCAGTCAAAAGATTAAATGTTAAAATTTCATCAGAATTGACCATTTTGGGAACGTTCGACAGCTCCGCGGTCATCGTTTTTTGTCCGAAAATTGATTTTTTGGACTTTACCAAAAATGATTCAAAATGTCAATTGGATCGTGCCTCATGTTGAATAACCACTTTTTAAACCCTCACAGTGACCAAAATTGCCATTTTTACAGAGTTTTGCTTACTCAGAAGCTTCAATTTTGACCAATTTCAGGCACAGAAATGACTTTAAACACACTTATTTTAGTTGAAAAAGTAATAATTCACATCCAACAGTAATTATGCAGTCAAAAGATTAAATGTTAAAATTTCATCAGAATTGACCATTTTGGGAAAGTTCGACAGCTCCGCGGTCATCGTTTTTCGTCCGAAAATTGATTTTTGGGACTTTACCAAAAATGATTCAAAATGTCAATTGGATCGTGCCTCATGTTGAATAACCACTTTTTAAACCCTCACAGTGACCAAAATTGCCATTTTTACAGAGTTTTGCTTACTCAGAAGCTTCAATTTTGACCAATTTCAGGCAGAGAAATTACTTTAAACACACTTATTTTAGTTGAAAAAGTAATAATTCATATCCAACAGTAATTTGCAGTCAAAAGATTAAATGTTAAAATTTCATCAGAATTGACCATTTTGGGAACGTTCGACAGCTCCGCGGTCATCGTTTTTTGTCTGAAAATTGATTTTTTGGACTTTACCAAAAATGATTCAAAATGTCAATTGGATCGTGCCTCATGTTGAATAACCACTTTTTAAACCCTCACAGTGACCAAAATTGACATTTTTACAGAGTTTTGCTTACTCAGAAGCTTCAATTTTGACCAATTTCAGGCAGAGAAATGACTTTAAACACACTTATTTTAGTTGAAAAGGTAATATTTCACATCCAACAGTACTTTGCAGTCAAAAGATCAAATGTTAAAATTTCATCAGAATTGACCATTTTGGGAACGTTCGACAGCTCCGCGGTCATCGTTTTTCATCCGAAAATTGATTTTTTGGACTTTACCAAAAATGATTCAAAATGTCAATTGGATCGTGCCTCATGTTGAATAACCACTTTTTAAACCCTCACAGTGACCAAAATTGCCATTTTTACAGAGTTTTGCTTACTCAGAAGCTTCAATTTTGACCAATTTCAGGCACAAAAATGACTTTAAACACACTTATTTTAGTTGAAAAAGTAATAATTCACATCCAACAGTGATTTGCAGTCAAAAGATTAAATGTTAAAATTTCATTAGAATTGACAATTTTGGGAACGTTCGACAGCTCCGCGGTCATCGTTTTTTGTCCGAAAATTGATTTTTTGGACTTTACCAAAAATGATTCAAAATGTCAATTGGATCGTGCCTCATGTTGAATAACCACTTTTTAAACCCTCACAGTGACCAAAATTGACATTTTTACAGAGTTTTGCTTACTCAGAAGCTTCAATTTTGACCAATTTCAGGCAGAGAAATGACTTTAAACACACTTATTTTAGTTGAAAAGGTAATATTTCACATCCAACAGTACTTTGCAGTCAAAAGATCAAATGTTAAAATTTCATCAGAATTGACCATTTTGGGAACGTTCGACAGCTCCGCGGTCATCGTTTTTCGTCCGAAAATTGATTTTTTGGACTTTACCAAAAATGATTCAAAATGTCAATTGGATCGTGCCTCATGTTGAATAACCACTTTTTAAACCCTCACAGTGACCAAAATTGCCATTTTTACAGAGTTTTGCTTACTCAGAAGCTTCAATTTTGACCAATTTCAGGCACAAAAATGACTTTAAACACACTTATTTTAGTTGAAAAAGTAATAATTCACATCCAACAGTGATTTGCAGTCAAAAGATTAAATGTTAAAATTTCATTAGAATTGACAATTTTGGGAACGTTCGACAGCTCCGCGGTCATCGTTTTTTGTCCGAAAATTGATTTTTTGGACTTTACCAAAAATGATTCAAAATGTCAATTGGATCGTGCCTCATGTTGAATAACCACTTTTTAAACCCTCACAGTGACCAAAATTGACATTTTTACAGAGTTTTGCTTACTCAGAAGCTTCAATTTTGACCAATTTCAGGCAGAGAAATGACTTTAAACACACTTATTTTAGTTGAAAAGGTAATAATTCATATCCAACAGTAATTTGCAGTCAAAAGATTAAATGTTAAAATTTCCTCAGAATTGACCATTTTGGGAACGTTCGACAGCTCCGCGGTCATCGTTTTTTGTCCGAAAATTGATTTTTTGGACTTTATCAAAAATGATTCAAAATGTCAATTGGATCGTGCCTCATGTTGAATAACCACTTTTTAAACCCTCACAGTGACCAAAATTGCCCTTTTTACAGAGTTTTGCTTACTCAGAAGCTTCAATTTTGACCAATTTCAGGCACAGAAATGACTTTAAACACACTTATTTTAGTTGAAAAAGTAATAATTCACATCTAACAGTAATTATGCAGTCAAAAGATTAAATGTTAAAATTTCATCAGAATTGACCATTTTGGGAACGTTCGACAGCTCCGCGGTCATCGTTTTTTGTCCGAAAATTGATTTTTTGGACTTTACCAAAAATGATTCAAAATGTCAATTGGATCGTGCCTCATGTTGAATAACCACTTTTTAAGCCCTCACAGTGACCAAAATTGCCATTTTTACAGAGTTTTGCTTACTCAGAAGCTTCAATTTTGACCAATATTAGGCAGAGAAATGACTTTAAACACACTTATTTTAGTTAAAAAAGTAATAATTCACATCCAACAGTAATTTGCAGTCAAAAGATTAAATGTTAAAATTTCATCAGAATTGACCATTTTGGGAACGTTCGACAGCTCCGCAGTCATCGTTTTTTGTCCGAAAATTGATTTTTTGGACTTTACCAAAAATGATTCAAAATGTCAATTGGATCGTGCCTCATGTTGAATAACCACTTTTTAAACCCTCACAGTGACCAAAATTGCAATTTTTACAGAGTTTTGCTTACTCAGAAGCTTCAATTTTGACCAATTTCAGGCACAGAAATGACTTTAAACACACTTATTTTAGTTGAAAAGGTAATAATTCACATCCAACAGTACTTTGCAGTCAAAAGATTAAATGTTAACATTTCATCAGAATTGACCATTTTGGGGAACGTTCGACAGCTCCGCGGTCATCGTTTTTTGTCCGAAAATTGATTTTTTGGACTTTACCAAAAATGATTCAAAATGTCAATTGGATCGTGCCTCATGTTGAATAACCACTTTTTAAAACCCTCACAGTGACCAAAATTGACATTTTTACAGAGTTTTTCTTACTCAGAAGCTTCAATTTTGACCAATTTCAGGCACAGAAATGACTTTAAACACACTTATTTTAGTTGAAAAAGTAATAATTCACATCCAACAGTAATTTGCAGTCAAAAGATAAAATGTTAAAATTTCATTAGAATTGACCATTTTGGGAACGTTCGACAGCTCCGCGGATCGTTTTTCGTCCGAAAATTGATTTTTTGGACTTTACCAAAAATGATTCAAAATGTCAATTGGATCGTGCCTCATGTTGAATAACCACTTTTTAAACCCTCACAGTGACCAAAATTGATATTTTTACAGAGTTTTGCTTACTCAGAAGCTTCAATTTTGACCAATTTCAGGCAGAGAAATGACTTTAAACACACTTATTTTAGTTGAAAAGGTAATAATTCACATCCAACAGTAATTTGCAGTCAAAAGATTAAATGTTAAAATTTCATCAGAATTGACCATTTTGGCAACGTTCAACAGCTCCGCGGTCATCGTTTTTTGTCCGAAAATTGATTTTTTGGACTTTACCAAAAATGATTCAAAATGTCAATTGGATCGTGCCTCATGTTGAATAACCACTTTTTAAACCCTCACAGTGACCAAAATTGCCATTTTTACAGAGTTTTGCTTACTCAGAAGCTTCAATTTTGACCAATTTCAGGCACAGAAATGACTTTAAACACACTTATTTTAGTTGAAAAGGTAATATTTCACATCCAACAGTACTTTGCAGTCAAAAGTTTAAATGTTAAAATTTCATCAGAATTGACCATTTTGGGAACGTTCGACAGCTCCGCGGACATCGTTTTTTGTCCGAAAATTGATTTTTTGGACTTTACCAAAAATGATTCAAAATGTCAATTGGATCGTGCCTCATGTTGAATAACCACTTTTTAAACCCTCACATGACCAAAATTTACATTTTTACAGAGTTTTGCTTACTCAGAAGCTTCAATTTTGACCAATTTCAGGCAGAGAAATGACTTTAAACACACTTATTTTAGTTGAAAAGGTAATAATTCACATCCAACAGTAATTATGCAGTCAAAAGATTAAATGTTAAAATTTCATCAGAATTGACCATTTTGGGAACGTTCGACAGCTCCGCGGTCATCGTTTTTTGTCCGAAAATTGATTTTTTGGACTTTATCAAAAATGATTCAAAATGTCAATTGGATCGTGCCTCATGTTGAATAACAACTTTTTAAACCCTCACAGTGACCAAAATTGACATTTTTACAGAGTTTTGCTTACTCAGAAGCTTCAATTTTGACCAATTTCAGGCAGAGAAATGACTTTAAACACACTTATTTTAGTTGAAAAGGTAATAATTCACATCCAACAGTAATTTGCAGTCAAAAGATTAAATGTTAATATTTCATCAGAATTGACCATTTTGGGAACGTTTGACAGCTCCGCGGTCATCGTTTTTTGTCCGAAAATTGATTTTTTGGACTTTACCAAAAATGATTCAAAATGTCAATTGGATCGTGCCTCATGTTGAATAACTTCTTTTTAAACCCTCACAGTGACCAAAATTGCAATTTTTACAGAGTTTTGCTCACTCAGAAGCTTCAATTTTGACCAATTTCAGGCAGAGAAATGACTTTAAACACACTTATTTTAGTTGAAAAGGTAATAATTCACATCCAACAGTAATTTGCAGTCAAAAGATTAAATGTTAAAATTTCATCAGAATTGACCATTTTGGGAACGTTCGACAGCTCCGCGGTCATCGTTTTTTGTCCGAAAATTGATTTTTTGGACTTTACCAAAAATGATTCAAAATGTCAATTGGATCGTGCCTCATGTTGAATAACCACTTTTTAAACCCTCACAGTGACCAAAATTGCCATTTTTACAGAGTTTTGCTTACTCAGAAGCTTCAATTTTGACCAATTTCAGGCACAGAAATGACTTTAAACACACTTATTTTAGTTGAAAAAGTAATAATTCACATCCAACAGTAATTATGCAGTCAAAAGATTAAATGTTAAAATTTCATCAGAATTGACCATTTTGGGAAAGTTCGACAGCTCCGCGGTCATCGTTTTTTGTCCGAAAATTGATTTTTTGGACTTTACCAAAAATGATTCAAAATGTCAATTGGATCGTGCCTCATGTTCAATAACCACTTTTTAAACCCTCACAGTGACCAAAATTGCCATTTTTACAGAGTTTTGCTTACTCAGAAGCTTCAATTTTGACCAATTTCAGGCAGAGAAATTACTTTAAACACACTTATTTTAGTTGAAAAAGTAATAATTCATATCCAACAGTAATTTGCAGTCAAAAGATTAAATGTTAAAATTTCATCAGAATTGACCATTTTGGGAACGTTCGACAGCTCCGCGGTCATCGTTTTTTGTCTGAAAATTGATTTTTTGGACTTTACCAAAAATGATTCAAAATGTCAATTGGATCGTGCCTCATGTTGAATAACCACTTTTTAAACCCTCACAGTGACCAAAATTGACATTTTTACAGAGTTTTGCTTACTCAGAAGCTTCAATTTTGACCAATTTCAGGCAGAGAAATGACTTTAAACACACTTATTTTAGTTGAAAAGGTAATATTTCACATCCAACAGTACTTTGCAGTCAAAAGATCAAATGTTAAAATTTCATCAGAATTGACCATTTTGGGAACGTTCGACAGCTCCGCGGTCATCGTTTTTCATCCGAAAATTGATTTTTTGGACTTTACCAAAAATGATTCAAAATGTCAATTGGATCGTGCCTCATGTTGAATAACCACTTTTTAAACCCTCACAGTGACCAAAATTGCCATTTTTACAGAGTTTTGCTTACTCAGAAGCTTCAATTTTGACCAATTTCAGGCACAAAAATGACTTTAAACACACTTATTTTAGTTGAAAAAGTAATAATTCACATCCAACAGTGATTTGCAGTCAAAAGATTAAATGTTAAAATTTCATTAGAATTGACAATTTTGGGAACGTTCGACAGCTCCGCGGTCATCGTTTTTTGTCCGAAAATTGATTTTTTGGACTTTACCAAAAATGATTCAAAATGTCAATTGGATCGTGCCTCATGTTGAATAACCACTTTTTAAACCCTCACAGTGACCAAAATTGACATTTTTACAGAGTTTTGCTTACTCAGAAGCTTCAATTTTGACCAATTTCAGGCAGAGAAATGACTTTAAACACACTTATTTTAGTTGAAAAGGTAATATTTCACATCCAACAGTACTTTGCAGTCAAAAGATCAAATGTTAAAATTTCATCAGAATTGACCATTTTGGGAACGTTCGACAGCTCCGCGGTCATCGTTTTTCGTCCGAAAATTGATTTTTTGGACTTTACCAAAAATGATTCAAAATGTCAATTGGATCGTGCCTCATGTTGAATAACCACTTTTTAAACCCTCACAGTGACCAAAATTGCCATTTTTACAGAGTTTTGCTTACTCAGAAGCTTCAATTTTGACCAATTTCAGGCACAAAAATGACTTTAAACACACTTATTTTAGTTGAAAAAGTAATAATTCACATCCAACAGTGATTTGCAGTCAAAAGATTAAATGTTAAAATTTCATTAGAATTGACAATTTTGGGAACGTTCGACAGCTCCGCGGTCATCGTTTTTTGTCCGAAAATTGATTTTTTGGACTTTACCAAAAATGATTCAAAATGTCAATTGGATCGTGCCTCATGTTGAATAACCACTTTTTAAACCCTCACAGTGACCAAAATTGACATTTTTACAGAGTTTTGCTTACTCAGAAGCTTCAATTTTGACCAATTTCAGGCAGAGAAATGACTTTAAACACACTTATTTTAGTTGAAAAGGTAATAATTCATATCCAACAGTAATTTGCAGTCAAAAGATTAAATGTTAAAATTTCCTCAGAATTGACCATTTTGGGAACGTTCGACAGCTCCGCGGTCATCGTTTTTTGTCCGAAAATTGATTTTTTGGACTTTATCAAAAATGATTCAAAATGTCAATTGGATCGTGCCTCATGTTGAATAACCACTTTTTAAACCCTCACAGTGACCAAAATTGCCCTTTTTACAGAGTTTTGCTTACTCAGAAGCTTCAATTTTGACCAATTTCAGGCACAGAAATGACTTTAAACACACTTATTTTAGTTGAAAAAGTAATAATTCACATCTAACAGTAATTATGCAGTCAAAAGATTAAATGTTAAAATTTCATCAGAATTGACCATTTTGGGAACGTTCGACAGCTCCGCGGTCATCGTTTTTTGTCCGAAAATTGATTTTTTGGACTTTACCAAAAATGATTCAAAATGTCAATTGGATCGTGCCTCATGTTGAATAACCACTTTTTAAGCCCTCACAGTGACCAAAATTGCCATTTTTACAGAGTTTTGCTTACTCAGAAGCTTCAATTTTGACCAATATTAGGCAGAGAAATGACTTTAAACACACTTATTTTAGTTAAAAAAGTAATAATTCACATCCAACAGTAATTTGCAGTCAAAAGATTAAATGTTAAAATTTCATCAGAATTGACCATTTTGGGAACGTTCGACAGCTCCGCAGTCATCGTTTTTTGTCCGAAAATTGATGTTTTGGACTTTACCAAAAATGATTCAAAATGTCAATTGGATCGTGCCTCATGTTGAATAACCACTTTTTAAACCCTCACAGTGACCAAAATTGCAATTTTTACAGAGTTTTGCTTACTCAGAAGCTTCAATTTTGACCAATTTCAGGCACAGAAATGACTTTAAACACACTTATTTTAGTTGAAAAGGTAATAATTCACATCCAACAGTACTTTGCAGTCAAAAGATTAAATGTTAACATTTCATCAGAATTGACCATTTTGGGAACGTTCGACAGCTCCGCGGTCATCGTTTTTTGTCCGAAAATTGATTTTTTGGACTTTACCAAAAATGATTCAAAATGTCAATTGGATCGTGCCTCATGTTGAATAACCACTTTTTAAACCCTCACAGTGACCAAAATTGACATTTTTACAGAGTTTTTCTTACTCAGAAGCTTCAATTTTGACCAATTTCAGGCACAGAAATGACTTTAAACACACTTATTTTAGTTGAAAAAGTAATAATTCACATCCAACAGTAATTTGCAGTCAAAAGATAAAATGTTAAAATTTCATTAGAATTGACCATTTTGGGAACGTTCGACAGCTCCGCGGTCATCGTTTTTCGTCCGAAAATTGATTTTTTGGACTTTACCAAAAATGATTCAAAATGTCAATTGGATCGTGCCTCATGTTGAATAACCACTTTTTAAACCCTCACAGTGACCAAAATTGATATTTTTACAGAGTTTTGCTTACTCAGAAGCTTCAATTTTGACCAATTTCAGGCAGAGAAATGACTTTAAACACACTTATTTTAGTTGAAAAGGTAATAATTCACATCCAACAGTAATTTGCAGTCAAAAGATTAAATGTTAAAATTTCATCAGAATTGACCATTTTGGCAACGTTCAACAGCTCCGCGGTCATCGTTTTTTGTCCGAAAATTGATTTTTTGGACTTTACCAAAAATGATTCAAAATGTCAATTGGATCGTGCCTCATGTTGAATAACCACTTTTTAAACCCTCACAGTGACCAAAATTGCCATTTTTACAGAGTTTTGCTTACTCAGAAGCTTCAATTTTGACCAATTTCAGGCACAGAAATGACTTTAAACACACTTATTTTAGTTGAAAAGGTAATATTTCACATCCAACAGTACTTTGCAGTCAAAAGTTTAAATGTTAAAATTTCATCAGAATTGACCATTTTGGGAACGTTCGACAGCTCCGCGGACATCGTTTTTTGTCCGAAAATTGATTTTTTGGACTTTACCAAAAATGATTCAAAATGTCAATTGGATCGTGCCTCATGTTGAATAACCACTTTTTAAACCCTCACATGACCAAAATTTACATTTTTACAGAGTTTTGCTTACTCAGAAGCTTCAATTTTGACCAATTTCAGGCAGAGAAATGACTTTAAACACACTTATTTTAGTTGAAAAGGTAATAATTCACATCCAACAGTAATTATGCAGTCAAAAGATTAAATGTTAAAATTTCATCAGAATTGACCATTTTGGGAACGTTCGACAGCTCCGCGGTCATCGTTTTTTGTCCGAAAATTGATTTTTTGGACTTTATCAAAAATGATTCAAAATGTCAATTGGATCGTGCCTCATGTTGAATAACAACTTTTTAAACCCTCACAGTGACCAAAATTGACATTTTTACAGAGTTTTGCTTACTCAGAAGCTTCAATTTTGACCAATTTCAGGCAGAGAAATGACTTTAAACACACTTATTTTAGTTGAAAAGGTAATAATTCACATCCAACAGTAATTTGCAGTCAAAAGATTAAATGTTAATATTTCATCAGAATTGACCATTTTGGGAACGTTTGACAGCTCCGCGGTCATCGTTTTTTGTCCGAAAATTGATTTTTTGGACTTTACCAAAAATGATTCAAAATGTCAATTGGATCGTGCCTCATGTTGAATAACTTCTTTTTAAACCCTCACAGTGACCAAAATTGCAATTTTTACAGAGTTTTGCTCACTCAGAAGCTTCAATTTTGACCAATTTCAGGCAGAGAAATGACTTTAAACACACTTATTTTAGTTGAAAAGGTAATAATTCACATCCAACAGTAATTTGCAGTCAAAAGATTAAATGTTAAAATTTCATCAGAATTGACCATTTTGGGAACGTTCGACAGCTCCGCGGTCATCGTTTTTTGTCCGAAAATTGATTTTTTGGACTTTACCAAAAATGATTCAAAATGTCAATTGGATCGTGCCTCATGTTGAATAACCACTTTTTAAACCCTCACAGTGACCAAAATTGCCATTTTTACAGAGTTTTGCTTACTCAGAAGCTTCAATTTTGACCAATTTCAGGCACAGAAATGACTTTAAACACACTTATTTTAGTTGAAAAAGTAATAATTCACATCCAACAGTAATTATGCAGTCAAAAGATTAAATGTTAAAATTTCATCAGAATTGACCATTTTGGGAAAGTTCGACAGCTCCGCGGTCATCGTTTTTCGTCCGAAAATTGATTTTTTGGACTTTACCAAAAATGATTCAAAATGTCAATTGGATCGTGCCTCATGTTGAATAACCACTTTTTAAACCCTCACAGTGACCAAAATTGCCATTTTTACAGAGTTTTGCTTACTCAGAAGCTTCAATTTTGACCAATTTCAGGCAGAGAAATTACTTTAAACACACTTATTTTAGTTGAAAAAGTAATAATTCATATCCAACAGTAATTTGCAGTCAAAAGATTAAATGTTAAAATTTCATCAGAATTGACCATTTTGGGAACGTTCGACAGCTCCGCGGTCATCGTTTTTTGTCCGAAAATTGATTTTTTGGACTTTACCAAAAATGATTCAAAATGTCAATTGGATCGTGCCTCATGTTGAATAACCACTTTTTAAACCCTCACAGTGACCAAAATTGACATTTTTACAGAGTTTTGCTTACTCAGAAGCTTCAATTTTGACCAATTTCAGGCAGAGAAATGACTTTAAACACACTTATTTTAGTTGAAAAGGTAATATTTCACATCCAACAGTACTTTGCAGTCAAAAGATCAAATGTTAAAATTTCATCAGAATTGACCATTTTGGGAACGTTCGACAGCTCCGCGGTCATCGTTTTTCGTCCGAAAATTGATTTTTTGGACTTTACCAAAAATGATTCAAAATGTCAATTGGATCGTGCCTCATGTTGAATAACCACTTTTTAAACCCTCACAGTGACCAAAATTGCCATTTTTACAGAGTTTTGCTTACTCAGAAGCTTCAATTTTGACCAATTTCAGGCACAAAAATGACTTTAAACACACTTATTTTAGTTGAAAAAGTAATAATTCACATCCAACAGTGATTTGCAGTCAAAAGATTAAATGTTAAAATTTCATTAGAATTGACAATTTTGGGAACGTTCGACAGCTCCGCGGTCATCGTTTTTTGTCCGAAAATTGATTTTTTGGACTTTACCAAAAATGATTCAAAATGTCAATTGGATCGTGCCTCATGTTGAATAACCACTTTTTAAACCCTCACAGTGACCAAAATTGACATTTTTACAGAGTTTTGCTTACTCAGAAGCTTCAATTTTGACCAATTTCAGGCAGAGAAATGACTTTAAACACACTTATTTTAGTTGAAAAGGTAATATTTCACATCCAACAGTACTTTGCAGTCAAAAGATCAAATGTTAAAATTTCATCAGAATTGACCATTTTGGGAACGTTCGACAGCTCCGCGGTCATCGTTTTTCGTCCGAAAATTGATTTTTTGGACTTTACCAAAAATGATTCAAAATGTCAATTGGATCGTGCCTCATGTTGAATAACCACTTTTTAAACCCTCACAGTGACCAAAATTGCCATTTTTACAGAGTTTTGCTTACTCAGAAGCTTCAATTTTGACCAATTTCAGGCACAAAAATGACTTTAAACACACTTATTTTAGTTGAAAAAGTAATAATTCACATCCAACAGTGATTTGCAGTCAAAAGATTAAATGTTAAAATTTCATTAGAATTGACAATTTTGGGAACGTTCGACAGCTCCGCGGTCATCGTTTTTTGTCCGAAAATTGATTTTTTGGACTTTACCAAAAATGATTCAAAATGTCAATTGGATCGTGCCTCATGTTGAATAACCACTTTTTAAACCCTCACAGTGACCAAAATTGACATTTTTACAGAGTTTTGCTTACTCAGAAGCTTCAATTTTGACCAATTTCAGGCAGAGAAATGACTTTAAACACACTTATTTTAGTTGAAAAGGTAATAATTCATATCCAACAGTAATTTGCAGTCAAAAGATTAAATGTTAAAATTTCCTCAGAATTGACCATTTTGGGAACGTTCGACAGCTCCGCGGTCATCGTTTTTTGTCCGAAAATTGATTTTTTGGACTTTATCAAAAATGATTCAAAATGTCAATTGGATCGTGCCTCATGTTGAATAACCACTTTTTAAACCCTCACAGTGACCAAAATTGCCCTTTTTACAGAGTTTTGCTTACTCAGAAGCTTCAATTTTGACCAATTTCAGGCACAGAAATGACTTTAAACACACTTATTTTAGTTGAAAAAGTAATAATTCACATCTAACAGTAATTATGCAGTCAAAAGATTAAATGTTAAAATTTCATCAGAATTGACCATTTTGGGAACGTTCGACAGCTCCGCGGTCATCGTTTTTTGTCCGAAAATTGATTTTTTGGACTTTACCAAAAATGATTCAAAATGTCAATTGGATCGTGCCTCATGTTGAATAACCACTTTTTAAGCCCTCACAGTGACCAAAATTGCCATTTTTACAGAGTTTTGCTTACTCAGAAGCTTCAATTTTGACCAATATTAGGCAGAGAAATGACTTTAAACACACTTATTTTAGTTAAAAAAGTAATAATTCACATCCAACAGTAATTTGCAGTCAAAAGATTAAATGTTAAAATTTCATCAGAATTGACCATTTTGGGAACGTTCGACAGCTCCGCAGTCATCGTTTTTTGTCCGAAAATTGATGTTTTGGACTTTACCAAAAATGATTCAAAATGTCAATTGGATCGTGCCTCATGTTGAATAACCACTTTTTAAACCCTCACAGTGACCAAAATTGCAATTTTTACAGAGTTTTGCTTACTCAGAAGCTTCAATTTTGACCAATTTCAGGCACAGAAATGACTTTAAACACACTTATTTTAGTTGAAAAGGTAATAATTCACATCCAACAGTACTTTGCAGTCAAAAGATTAAATGTTAACATTTCATCAGAATTGACCATTTTGGGAACGTTCGACAGCTCCGCGGTCATCGTTTTTTGTCCGAAAATTGATTTTTTGGACTTTACCAAAAATGATTCAAAATGTCAATTGGATCGTGCCTCATGTTGAATAACCACTTTTTAAACCCTCACAGTGACCAAAATTGACATTTTTACAGAGTTTTTCTTACTCAGAAGCTTCAATTTTGACCAATTTCAGGCACAGAAATGACTTTAAACACACTTATTTTAGTTGAAAAAGTAATAATTCACATCCAACAGTAATTTGCAGTCAAAAGATAAAATGTTAAAATTTCATTAGAATTGACCATTTTGGGAACGTTCGACAGCTCCGCGGTCATCGTTTTTCGTCCGAAAATTGATTTTTTGGACTTTACCAAAAATGATTCAAAATGTCAATTGGATCGTGCCTCATGTTGAATAACCACTTTTTAAACCCTCACAGTGACCAAAATTGATATTTTTACAGAGTTTTGCTTACTCAGAAGCTTCAATTTTGACCAATTTCAGGCAGAGAAATGACTTTAAACACACTTATTTTAGTTGAAAAGGTAATAATTCACATCCAACAGTAATTTGCAGTCAAAAGATTAAATGTTAAAATTTCATCAGAATTGACCATTTTGGCAACGTTCAACAGCTCCGCGGTCATCGTTTTTTGTCCGAAAATTGATTTTTTGGACTTTACCAAAAATGATTCAAAATGTCAATTGGATCGTGCCTCATGTTGAATAACCACTTTTTAAACCCTCACAGTGACCAAAATTGCCATTTTTACAGAGTTTTGCTTACTCAGAAGCTTCAATTTTGACCAATTTCAGGCACAGAAATGACTTTAAACACACTTATTTTAGTTGAAAAGGTAATATTTCACATCCAACAGTACTTTGCAGTCAAAAGTTTAAATGTTAAAATTTCATCAGAATTGACCATTTTGGGAACGTTCGACAGCTCCGCGGACATCGTTTTTTGTCCGAAAATTGATTTTTTGGACTTTACCAAAAATGATTCAAAATGTCAATTGGATCGTGCCTCATGTTGAATAACCACTTTTTAAACCCTCACATGACCAAAATTTACATTTTTACAGAGTTTTGCTTACTCAGAAGCTTCAATTTTGACCAATTTCAGGCAGAGAAATGACTTTAAACACACTTATTTTAGTTGAAAAGGTAATAATTCACATCCAACAGTAATTATGCAGTCAAAAGATTAAATGTTAAAATTTCATCAGAATTGACCATTTTGGGAACGTTCGACAGCTCCGCGGTCATCGTTTTTTGTCCGAAAATTGATTTTTTGGACTTTATCAAAAATGATTCAAAATGTCAATTGGATCGTGCCTCATGTTGAATAACAACTTTTTAAACCCTCACAGTGACCAAAATTGACATTTTTACAGAGTTTTGCTTACTCAGAAGCTTCAATTTTGACCAATTTCAGGCAGAGAAATGACTTTAAACACACTTATTTTAGTTGAAAAGGTAATAATTCACATCCAACAGTAATTTGCAGTCAAAAGATTAAATGTTAATATTTCATCAGAATTGACCATTTTGGGAACGTTTGACAGCTCCGCGGTCATCGTTTTTTGTCCGAAAATTGATTTTTTGGACTTTACCAAAAATGATTCAAAATGTCAATTGGATCGTGCCTCATGTTGAATAACTTCTTTTTAAACCCTCACAGTGACCAAAATTGCAATTTTTACAGAGTTTTGCTCACTCAGAAGCTTCAATTTTGACCAATTTCAGGCAGAGAAATGACTTTAAACACACTTATTTTAGTTGAAAAGGTAATAATTCACATCCAACAGTAATTTGCAGTCAAAAGATTAAATGTTAAAATTTCATCAGAATTGACCATTTTGGGAACGTTCGACAGCTCCGCGGTCATCGTTTTTTGTCCGAAAATTGATTTTTTGGACTTTACCAAAAATGATTCAAAATGTCAATTGGATCGTGCCTCATGTTGAATAACCACTTTTTAAACCCTCACAGTGACCAAAATTGCCATTTTTACAGAGTTTTGCTTACTCAGAAGCTTCAATTTTGACCAATTTCAGGCACAGAAATGACTTTAAACACACTTATTTTAGTTGAAAAAGTAATAATTCACATCCAACAGTAATTATGCAGTCAAAAGATTAAATGTTAAAATTTCATCAGAATTGACCATTTTGGGAAAGTTCGACAGCTCCGCGGTCATCGTTTTTCGTCCGAAAATTGATTTTTTGGACTTTACCAAAAATGATTCAAAATGTCAATTGGATCGTGCCTCATGTTGAATAACCACTTTTTAAACCCTCACAGTGACCAAAATTGCCATTTTTACAGAGTTTTGCTTACTCAGAAGCTTCAATTTTGACCAATTTCAGGCAGAGAAATTACTTTAAACACACTTATTTTAGTTGAAAAAGTAATAATTCATATCCAACAGTAATTTGCAGTCAAAAGATTAAATGTTAAAATTTCATCAGAATTGACCATTTTGGGAACGTTCGACAGCTCCGCGGTCATCGTTTTTTGTCCGAAAATTGATTTTTTGGACTTTACCAAAAATGATTCAAAATGTCAATTGGATCGTGCCTCATGTTGAATAACCACTTTTTAAACCCTCACAGTGACCAAAATTGACATTTTTACAGAGTTTTGCTTACTCAGAAGCTTCAATTTTGACCAATTTCAGGCAGAGAAATGACTTTAAACACACTTATTTTAGTTGAAAAGGTAATATTTCACATCCAACAGTACTTTGCAGTCAAAAGATCAAATGTTAAAATTTCATCAGAATTGACCATTTTGGGAACGTTCGACAGCTCCGCGGTCATCGTTTTTCGTCCGAAAATTGATTTTTTGGACTTTACCAAAAATGATTCAAAATGTCAATTGGATCGTGCCTCATGTTGAATAACCACTTTTTAAACCCTCACAGTGACCAAAATTGCCATTTTTACAGAGTTTTGCTTACTCAGAAGCTTCAATTTTGACCAATTTCAGGCACAAAAATGACTTTAAACACACTTATTTTAGTTGAAAAAGTAATAATTCACATCCAACAGTGATTTGCAGTCAAAAGATTAAATGTTAAAATTTCATTAGAATTGACAATTTTGGGAACGTTCGACAGCTCCGCGGTCATCGTTTTTTGTCCGAAAATTGATTTTTTGGACTTTACCAAAAATGATTCAAAATGTCAATTGGATCGTGCCTCATGTTGAATAACCACTTTTTAAACCCTCACAGTGACCAAAATTGACATTTTTACAGAGTTTTGCTTACTCAGAAGCTTCAATTTTGACCAATTTCAGGCAGAGAAATGACTTTAAACACACTTATTTTAGTTGAAAAGGTAATAATTCATATCCAACAGTAATTTGCAGTCAAAAGATTAAATGTTAAAATTTCCTCAGAATTGACCATTTTGGGAACGTTCGACAGCTCCGCGGTCATCGTTTTTTGTCCGAAAATTGATTTTTTGGACTTTATCAAAAATGATTCAAAATGTCAATTGGATCGTGCCTCATGTTGAATAACCACTTTTTAAACCCTCACAGTGACCAAAATTGCCCTTTTTACAGAGTTTTGCTTACTCAGAAGCTTCAATTTTGACCAATTTCAGGCACAGAAATGACTTTAAACACACTTATTTTAGTTGAAAAAGTAATAATTCACATCTAACAGTAATTATGCAGTCAAAAGATTAAATGTTAAAATTTCATCAGAATTGACCATTTTGGGAACGTTCGACAGCTCCGCGGTCATCGTTTTTTGTCCGAAAATAGATTTTTTGGACTTTACCAAAAATGATTCAAAATGTCAATTGGATCGTGCCTCATGTTGAATAACCACTTTTTAAGCCCTCACAGTGACCAAAATTGCCATTTTTACAGAGTTTTGCTTACTCAGAAGCTTCAATTTTGACCAATATTAGGCAGAGAAATGACTTTAAACACACTTATTTTAGTTAAAAAAGTAATAATTCACATCCAACAGTAATTTGCAGTCAAAAGATTAAATGTTAAAATTTCATCAGAATTGACCATTTTGGGAACGTTCGACAGCTCCGCAGTCATCGTTTTTTGTCCGAAAATTGATTTTTTGGACTTTACCAAAAATGATTCAAAATGTCAATTGGATCGTGCCTCATGTTGAATAACCACTTTTTAAACCCTCACAGTGACCAAAATTGCCATTTTTACAGAGTTTTGCTTACTCAGAAGCTTCAATTTTGACCAATTTCAGGCACAGAAATGACTTTAAACACACTTATTTTAGTTGAAAAGGTAATAATTCACATCCAACAGTACTTTGCAGTCAAAAGATTAAATGTTAACATTTCATCAGAATTGACCATTTTGGGAACGTTCGACAGCTCCGCGGTCATCGTTTTTTGTCCGAAAATTGATTTTTTGGACTTTACCAAAAATGATTCAAAATGTCAATTGGATCGTGCCTCATGTTGAATAACCACTTTTTAAACCCTCACAGTGACCAAAATTGACATTTTTACAGAGTTTTTCTTACTCAGAAGCTTCAATTTTGACCAATTTCAGGCACAGAAATGACTTTAAACACACTTATTTTAGTTGAAAAAGTAATAATTCACATCCAACAGTAATTTGCAGTCAAAAGATTAAATGTTAAAATTTCATTAGAATTGACCATTTTGGGAACGTTCGACAGCTCCGCGGTCATCGTTTTTCGTCCGAAAATTGATTTTTTGGACTTTACCAAAAATGATTCAAAATGTCAATTGGATCGTGCCTCATGTTGAATAACCACTTTTTAAACCCTCACAGTGACCAAAATTGATATTTTTACAGAGTTTTGCTTACTCAGAAGCTTCAATTTTGACCAATTTCAGGCAGAGAAATGACTTTAAACACACTTATTTTAGTTGAAAAGGTAATAATTCACATCCAACAGTAATTTGCAGTCAAAAGATTAAATGTTAAAATTTCATCAGAATTGACCATTTTGGCAACGTTCAACAGCTCCGCGGTCATCGTTTTTTGTCCGAAAATTGATTTTTTGGACTTTACCAAAAATGATTCAAAATGTCAATTGGATCGTGCCTCATGTTGAATAACAACTTTTTAAACCCTCACAGTGACCAAAATTGACATTTTTACAGAGTTTTGCTTACTCAGAAGCTTCAATTTTGACCAATTTCAGGCAGAGAAATGACTTTAAACACACTTATTTTAGTTGAAAAGGTAATAATTCACATCCAACAGTAATTTGCAGTCAAAAGATTAAATGTTAATATTTCATCAGAATTGACCATTTTGGGAACGTTTGACAGCTCCGCGGTCATCGTTTTTTGTCCGAAAATTGATTTTTTGGACTTTACCAAAAATGATTCAAAATGTCAATTGGATCGTGCCTCATGTTGAATAACTTCTTTTTAAACCCTCACAGTGACCAAAATTGCAATTTTTACAGAGTTTTGCTCACTCAGAAGCTTCAATTTTGACCAATTTCAGGCAGAGAAATGACTTTAAACACACTTATTTTAGTTGAAAAGGTAATAATTCACATCCAACAGTAATTTGCAGTCAAAAGATTAAATGTTAAAATTTCATCAGAATTGACCATTTTGGGAACGTTCGACAGCTCCGCGGTCATCGTTTTTTGTCCGAAAATTGATTTTTTGGACTTTACCAAAAATGATTCAAAATGTCAATTGGATCGTGCCTCATGTTGAATAACCACTTTTTAAACCCTCACAGTGACCAAAATTGCCATTTTTACAGAGTTTTGCTTACTCAGAAGCTTCAATTTTGACCAATTTCAGGCACAGAAATGACTTTAAACACACTTATTTTAGTTGAAAAAGTAATAATTCACATCCAACAGTAATTATGCAGTCAAAAGATTAAATGTTAAAATTTCATCAGAATTGACCATTTTGGGAAAGTTCGACAGCTCCGCGGTCATCGTTTTTCGTCCGAAAATTGATTTTTTGGACTTTACCAAAAATGATTCAAAATGTCAATTGGATCGTGCCTCATGTTGAATAACCACTTTTTAAACCCTCACAGTGACCAAAATTGCCATTTTTACAGAGTTTTGCTTACTCAGAAGCTTCAATTTTGACCAATTTCAGGCAGAGAAATTACTTTAAACACACTTATTTTAGTTGAAAAAGTAATAATTCATATCCAACAGTAATTTGCAGTCAAAAGATTAAATGTTAAAATTTCATCAGAATTGACCATTTTGGGAACGTTCGACAGCTCCGCGGTCATCGTTTTTTGTCCGAAAATTGATTTTTTGGACTTTACCAAAAATGATTCAAAATGTCAATTGGATCGTGCCTCATGTTGAATAACCACTTTTTAAACCCTCACAGTGACCAAAATTGACATTTTTACAGAGTTTTGCTTACTCAGAAGCTTCAATTTTGACCAATTTCAGGCAGAGAAATGACTTTAAACACACTTATTTTAGTTGAAAAGGTAATATTTCACATCCAACAGTACTTTGCAGTCAAAAGATCAAATGTTAAAATTTCATCAGAATTGACCATTTTGGGAACGTTCGACAGCTCCGCGGTCATCGTTTTTCGTCCGAAAATTGATTTTTTGGACTTTACCAAAAATGATTCAAAATGTCAATTGGATCGTGCCTCATGTTGAATAACCACTTTTTAAACCCTCACAGTGACCAAAATTGCCATTTTTACAGAGTTTTGCTTACTCAGAAGCTTCAATTTTGACCAATTTCAGGCACAAAAATGACTTTAAACACACTTATTTTAGTTGAAAAAGTAATAATTCACATCCAACAGTGATTTGCAGTCAAAAGATTAAATGTTAAAATTTCATTAGAATTGACAATTTTGGGAACGTTCGACAGCTCCGCGGTCATCGTTTTTTGTCCGAAAATTGATTTTTTGGACTTTACCAAAAATGATTCAAAATGTCAATTGGATCGTGCCTCATGTTGAATAACCACTTTTTAAACCCTCACAGTGACCAAAATTGACATTTTTACAGAGTTTTGCTTACTCAGAAGCTTCAATTTTGACCAATTTCAGGCAGAGAAATGACTTTAAACACACTTATTTTAGTTGAAAAGGTAATAATTCATATCCAACAGTAATTTGCAGTCAAAAGATTAAATGTTAAAATTTCCTCAGAATTGACCATTTTGGGAACGTTCGACAGCTCCGCGGTCATCGTTTTTTGTCCGAAAATTGATTTTTTGGACTTTATCAAAAATGATTCAAAATGTCAATTGGATCGTGCCTCATGTTGAATAACCACTTTTTAAACCCTCACAGTGACCAAAATTGCCCTTTTTACAGAGTTTTGCTTACTCAGAAGCTTCAATTTTGACCAATTTCAGGCACAGAAATGACTTTAAACACACTTATTTTAGTTGAAAAAGTAATAATTCACATCTAACAGTAATTATGCAGTCAAAAGATTAAATGTTAAAATTTCATCAGAATTGACCATTTTGGGAACGTTCGACAGCTCCGCGGTCATCGTTTTTTGTCCGAAAATTGATTTTTTGGACTTTACCAAAAATGATTCAAAATGTCAATTGGATCGTGCCTCATGTTGAATAACCACTTTTTAAGCCCTCACAGTGACCAAAATTGCCATTTTTACAGAGTTTTGCTTACTCAGAAGCTTCAATTTTGACCAATATTAGGCAGAGAAATGACTTTAAACACACTTATTTTAGTTAAAAAAGTAATAATTCACATCCAACAGTAATTTGCAGTCAAAAGATTAAATGTTAAAATTTCATCAGAATTGACCATTTTGGGAACGTTCGACAGCTCCGCGGTCATCGTTTTTCGTCCGAAAATAGATTTTTTGGACTTTACCAAAAATGATTCAAAATGTCAATTGGATCGTGCCTCATGTTGAATAACCTCTTTTTAAACCCTCACATTGACCAAAATTGACATTTTTACAGAGTTTTGCTTACTCAGAAGCTTCAATTTTGACCAATTTCAGGCAGAGAAATGACTTTAAACACACTTATTTTAGTTGAAAAGGTAATAATTCACATCCAACTGTAATTTGCAGTCAAAAGATTAAATGTTAAAATTTCATCAGAATTGACCATTTTGGGAACGTTCGACAGCTCCGCGGTCATCGTTTTTTGTCCGAAAATTGATTTTTTGGACTTTACCCAAAATGATTCAAAATGTCAATCGGGTCGTGCCTCATGTTGAATAACCACATTTTAAACCCTCACAGTGACCAAAATTGCCATTTTTACAGAGTTTTGCTTACTCAGAAGCTTCAATTTTGACCAATTTCAGGCACAAAAATGACTTTAAACACACTTATTTTAGTTGAAAAAGTAATAATTCACATCCAACAGTGATTTGCAGTCAAAAGATTAAATGTTAAAATTTCATTAGAATTGACAATTTTGGGAACGTTCGACAGCTCCGCGGTCATCGTTTTTTGTCCGAAAATTGATTTTTTGGACTTTACCAAAAATGATTCAAAATGTCAATTGGATCGTGCCTCATGTTGAATAACCACTTTTTAAACCCTCACAGTGACCAAAATTGACATTTTTACAGAGTTTTGCTTACTCAGAAGCTTCAATTTTGACCAATTTCAGGCAGAGAAATGACTTTAAACACACTTATTTTAGTTGAAAAGGTAATAATTCACATCCAACAGTAATTTGCAGTCAAAAGATTAAATGTTAAAATTTCCTCAGAATTGACCATTTTGGGAACGTTCGACAGCTCCGCGGTCATCGTTTTTTGTCCGAAAATTGATTTTTTGGACTTTACCAAAAATGATTCAAAATGTCAATTGGATCGTGCCTCATGTTGAATAACCACTTTTTAAACCCTCACAGTGACCAAAATTGCCCTTTTTACAGAGTTTTGCTTACTCAGAAGCTTCAATTTTGACCAATTTCAGGCACAGAAATGACTTTAAACACACTTATTTTAGTTGAAAAAGTAATAATTCACATCCAACAGTAATTATGCAGTCAAAAGATTAAATGTTAAAATTTCATCAGAATTGACCATTTTGGGAACGTTCGACAGCTCCGCGGTCATCGTTTTTTGTCCGAAAATTGATTTTTTGGACTTTACCAAAAATGATTCAAAATGTCAATTGGATCGTGCCTCATGTTGAATAACCACTTTTTAAGCCCTCACAGTGACCAAAATTGATATTTTTACAGAGTTTTGCTTACTCAGAAGCTTCAATTTTGACCAATTTCAGGCAGAGAAATGACTTTAAACACACTTATTTTAGTTGAAAAGGTAATAATTCACATCCAACAGTAATTTGCAGTCAAAAGATTAAATGTTAAAATTTCATCAGAATTGACCATTTTGGGAACGTTCGACAGCTCCGCGGTCATCGTTTTTTGTCCGAAAATTGATTTTTTGGACTTTACCCAAAATGATTCAAAATGTCAATCGGGTCGTGCCTCATGTTGAATAACCACATTTTAAACCCTCACAGTGACCAAAATTGCCATTTTTACAGAGTTTTGCTTACTCAGAAGCTTCAATTTTGACCAATTTCAGGCACAAAAATGACTTTAAACACACTTATTTTAGTTGAAAAAGTAATAATTCACATCCAACAGTGATTTGCAGTCAAAAGATTAAATGTTAAAATTTCATTAGAATTGACAATTTTGGGAACGTTCGACAGCTCCGCGGTCATCGTTTTTTGTCCGAAAATTGATTTTTTGGACTTTACCAAAAATGATTCAAAATGTCAATTGGATCGTGCCTCATGTTGAATAACCACTTTTTAAACCCTCACAGTGACCAAAATTGACATTTTTACAGAGTTTTGCTTACTCAGAAGCTTCAATTTTGACCAATTTCAGGCAGAGAAATGACTTTAAACACACTTATTTTAGTTGAAAAGGTAATAATTCATATCCAACAGTAATTTGCAGTCAAAAGATTAAATGTTAAAATTTCATCAGAATTGACCATTTTGGGAACGTTCGACAGCTCCGCGGTCATCGTTTTTTGTCCGAAAATTGATTTTTTGGACTTTACCCAAAATGATTCAAAATGTCAATCGGGTCGTGCCTCATGTTGAATAACCACATTTTAAACCCTCACAGTGACCAAAATTGCCATTTTTACAGAGTTTTGCTTACTCAGAAGCTTCAATTTTGACCAATTTCAGGCACAAAAATGACTTTAAACACACTTATTTTAGTTGAAAAAGTAATAATTCACATCCAACAGTGATTTGCAGTCAAAAGATTAAATGTTAAAATTTCCTCAGAATTGACCATTTTGGGAACGTTCGACAGCTCCGCGGTCATCGTTTTTTGTCCGAAAATTGATTTTTTGGACTTTACCAAAAATGATTCAAAATGTCAATTGGATCGTGCCTCATGTTGAATAACCACTTTTTAAACCCTCACAGTGACCAAAATTGCCCTTTTTACAGAGTTTTGCTTACTCAGAAGCTTCAATTTTGACCAATTTCAGGCACAGAAATGACTTTAAACACACTTATTTTAGTTGAAAAAGTAATAATTCACATCCAACAGTAATTATGCAGTCAAAAGATTAAATGTTAAAATTTCATCAGAATTGACCATTTTGGGAACGTTCGACAGCTCCGCGGTCATCGTTTTTTGTCCGAAAATTGATTTTTTGGACTTTACCAAAAATGATTCAAAATGTCAATTGGATCGTGCCTCATGTTGAATAACCACTTTTTAAGCCCTCACAGTGACCAAAATTGATATTTTTACAGAGTTTTGCTTACTCAGAAGCTTCAATTTTGACCAATTTCAGGCAGAGAAATGACTTTAAACACACTTATTTTAGTTGAAAAGGTAATAATTCACATCCAACAGTAATTTGCAGTCAAAAGATTAAATGTTAAAATTTCATCAGAATTGACCATTTTGGGAACGTTCGACAGCTCCGCGGTCATCGTTTTTTGTCCGAAAATTGATTTTTTGGACTTTACCCAAAATGATTCAAAATGTCAATCGGGTCGTGCCTCATGTTGAATAACCACATTTTAAACCCTCACAGTGACCAAAATTGCCATTTTTACAGAGTTTTGCTTACTCAGAAGCTTCAATTTTGACCAATTTCAGGCACAAAAATGACTTTAAACACACTTATTTTAGTTGAAAAAGTAATAATTCACATCCAACAGTGATTTGCAGTCAAAAGATTAAATGTTAAAATTTCATTAGAATTGACAATTTTGGGAACGTTCGACAGCTCCGCGGTCATCGTTTTTTGTCCGAAAATTGATTTTTTGGACTTTACCAAAAATGATTCAAAATGTCAATTGGATCGTGCCTCATGTTGAATAACCACTTTTTAAACCCTCACAGTGACCAAAATTGACATTTTTACAGAGTTTTGCTTACTCAGAAGCTTCAATTTTGACCAATTTCAGGCAGAGAAATGACTTTAAACACACTTATTTTAGTTGAAAAGGTAATAATTCATATCCAACAGTAATTTGCAGTCAAAAGATTAAATGTTAAAATTTCATCAGAATTGACCATTTTGGGAACGTTCGACAGCTCCGCGGTCATCGTTTTTTGTCCGAAAATTGATTTTTTGGACTTTACCCAAAATGATTCAAAATGTCAATCGGGTCGTGCCTCATGTTGAATAACCACATTTTAAACCCTCACAGTGACCAAAATTGCCATTTTTACAGAGTTTTGCTTACTCAGAAGCTTCAATTTTGACCAATTTCAGGCACAAAAATGACTTTAAACACACTTATTTTAGTTGAAAAAGTAATAATTCACATCCAACAGTGATTTGCAGTCAAAAGATTAAATGTTAAAATTTCATTAGAATTGACAATTTTGGGAACGTTCGACAGCTCCGCGGTCATCGTTTTTTGTCCGAAAATTGATTTTTTGGACTTTACCAAAAATGATTCAAAATGTCAATTGGATCGTGCCTCATGTTGAATAACCACTTTTTAAACCCTCACAGTGACCAAAATTGACATTTTTACAGAGTTTTGCTTACTCAGAAGCTTCAATTTTGACCAATTTCAGGCAGAGAAATGACTTTAAACACACTTATTTTAGTTGAAAAGGTAATAATTCATATCCAACAGTAATTTGCAGTCAAAAGATTAAATGTTAAAATTTCCTCAGAATTGACCATTTTGGGAACGTTCGACAGCTCCGCGGTCATCGTTTTTTGTCCGAAAATAGATTTTTTGGACTTTATCAAAAATGATTCAAAATGTCAATTGGATCGTGCCTCATGTTGAATAACCACTTTTTAAACCCTCACAGTGACCAAAATTGCCCTTTTTACAGAGTTTTGCTTACTCAGAAGCTTCAATTTTGACCAATTTCAGGCACAGAAATGACTTTAAACACACTTATTTTAGTTGAAAAAGTAATAATTCACATCTAACAGTAATTATGCAGTCAAAAGATTAAATGTTAAAATTTCATCAGAATTGACCATTTTGGGAACGTTCGACAGCTCCGCGGTCATCGTTTTTTGTCCGAAAATTGATTTTTTGGACTTTACCAAAAATGATTCAAAATGTCAATTGGATCGTGCCTCATGTTGAATAACCACTTTTTAAGCCCTCACAGTGACCAAAATTGCCATTTTTACAGAGTTTTGCTTACTCAGAAGCTTCAATTTTGACCAATTTCAGGCAGAGAAATGACTTTAAACACACTTATTTTAGTTGAAAAGGTAATAATTCACATCCAACAGTACTTTGCAGTCAAAAGATTAAATGTTAACATTTCATCAGAATTGACCATTTTGGGAACGTTCGACAGCTCCGCGGTCATCGTTTTTTGTCCGAAAATTGATTTTTTGGACTTTACCAAAAATGATTCAAAATGTCAATTGGATCGTGCCTCATGTTGAATAACCACTTTTTAAACCCTCACAGTGACCAAAATTGACATTTTTACAGAGTTTTTCTTACTCAGAAGCTTCAATTTTGACCAATTTCAGGCACAGAAATGACTTTAAACACACTTATTTTAGTTGAAAAAGTAATAATTCACATCCAACAGTAATTTGCAGTCAAAAGATTAAATGTTAAAATTTCATTAGAATTGACCATTTTGGGAACGTTCGACAGCTCCGCGGTCATCGTTTTTCGTCCGAAAATTGATTTTTTGGACTTTACCAAAAATGATTCAAAATGTCAATTGGATCGTGCCTCATGTTGAATAACCACTTTTTAAACCCTCACAGTGACCAAAATTGATATTTTTACAGAGTTTTGCTTACTCAGAAGCTTCAATTTTGACCAATTTCAGGCAGAGAAATGACTTTAAACACACTTATTTTAGTTGAAAAGGTAATAATTCACATCCAACAGTAATTTGCAGTCAAAAGATTAAATGTTAAAATTTCATCAGAATTGACCATTTTGGCAACGTTCAACAGCTCCGCGGTCATCGTTTTTTGTCCGAAAATTGATTTTTTGGACTTTACCAAAAATGATTCAAAATGTCAATTGGATCGTGCCTCATGTTGAATAACAACTTTTTAAACCCTCACAGTGACCAAAATTGACATTTTTACAGAGTTTTGCTTACTCAGAAGCTTCAATTTTGACCAATTTCAGGCAGAGAAATGACTTTAAACACACTTATTTTAGTTGAAAAGGTAATAATTCACATCCAACAGTAATTTGCAGTCAAAAGATTAAATGTTAATATTTCATCAGAATTGACCATTTTGGGAACGTTTGACAGCTCCGCGGTCATCGTTTTTTGTCCGAAAATTGATTTTTTGGACTTTACCAAAAATGATTCAAAATGTCAATTGGATCGTGCCTCATGTTGAATAACTTCTTTTTAAACCCTCACAGTGACCAAAATTGCAATTTTTACAGAGTTTTGCTCACTCAGAAGCTTCAATTTTGACCAATTTCAGGCAGAGAAATGACTTTAAACACACTTATTTTAGTTGAAAAGGTAATAATTCACATCCAACAGTAATTTGCAGTCAAAAGATTAAATGTTAAAATTTCATCAGAATTGACCATTTTGGGAACGTTCGACAGCTCCGCGGTC
This sequence comes from Lissotriton helveticus, assembly GCF_964261635.1. Classification (NCBI taxonomy): domain Eukaryota; kingdom Metazoa; phylum Chordata; class Amphibia; order Caudata; family Salamandridae; genus Lissotriton; species Lissotriton helveticus. The sequence continues at coordinate 440,207 of NW_027612068.1, forward strand.
ATCGTTTTTTGTCCGAAAATTGATTTTTTGGACTTTACCAAAAATGATTCAAAATGTCAATTGGATCGTGCCTCATGTTGAATAACCACTTTTTAAACCCTCACAGTGACCAAAATTGCCATTTTTACAGAGTTTTGCTTACTCAGAAGCTTCAATTTTGACCAATTTCAGGCACAGAAATGACTTTAAACACACTTATTTTAGTTGAAAAAGTAATAATTCACATCCAACAGTAATTATGCAGTCAAAAGATTAAATGTTAAAATTTCATCAGAATTGACCATTTTGGGAAAGTTCGACAGCTCCGCGGTCATCGTTTTTCGTCCGAAAATTGATTTTTTGGACTTTACCAAAAATGATTCAAAATGTCAATTGGATCGTGCCTCATGTTGAATAACCACTTTTTAAACCCTCACAGTGACCAAAATTGCCATTTTTACAGAGTTTTGCTTACTCAGAAGCTTCAATTTTGACCAATTTCAGGCAGAGAAATTACTTTAAACACACTTATTTTAGTTGAAAAAGTAATAATTCATATCCAACAGTAATTTGCAGTCAAAAGATTAAATGTTAAAATTTCATCAGAATTGACCATTTTGGGAACGTTCGACAGCTCCGCGGTCATCGTTTTTTGTCCGAAAATTGATTTTTTGGACTTTACCAAAAATGATTCAAAATGTCAATTGGATCGTGCCTCATGTTGAATAACCACTTTTTAAACCCTCACAGTGACCAAAATTGACATTTTTACAGAGTTTTGCTTACTCAGAAGCTTCAATTTTGACCAATTTCAGGCAGAGAAATGACTTTAAACACACTTATTTTAGTTGAAAAGGTAATATTTCACATCCAACAGTACTTTGCAGTCAAAAGATCAAATGTTAAAATTTCATCAGAATTGACCATTTTGGGAACGTTCGACAGCTCCGCGGTCATCGTTTTTCGTCCGAAAATTGATTTTTTGGACTTTACCAAAAATGATTCAAAATGTCAATTGGATCGTGCCTCATGTTGAATAACCACTTTTTAAACCCTCACAGTGACCAAAATTGCCATTTTTACAGAGTTTTGCTTACTCAGAAGCTTCAATTTTGACCAATTTCAGGCACAAAAATGACTTTAAACACACTTATTTTAGTTGAAAAAGTAATAATTCACATCCAACAGTGATTTGCAGTCAAAAGATTAAATGTTAAAATTTCATTAGAATTGACAATTTTGGGAACGTTCGACAGCTCCGCGGTCATCGTTTTTTGTCCGAAAATTGATTTTTTGGACTTTACCAAAAATGATTCAAAATGTCAATTGGATCGTGCCTCATGTTGAATAACCACTTTTTAAACCCTCACAGTGACCAAAATTGACATTTTTACAGAGTTTTGCTTACTCAGAAGCTTCAATTTTGACCAATTTCAGGCAGAGAAATGACTTTAAACACACTTATTTTAGTTGAAAAGGTAATAATTCATATCCAACAGTAATTTGCAGTCAAAAGATTAAATGTTAAAATTTCCTCAGAATTGACCATTTTGGGAACGTTCGACAGCTCCGCGGTCATCGTTTTTTGTCCGAAAATTGATTTTTTGGACTTTATCAAAAATGATTCAAAATGTCAATTGGATCGTGCCTCATGTTGAATAACCACTTTTTAAACCCTCACAGTGACCAAAATTGCCCTTTTTACAGAGTTTTGCTTACTCAGAAGCTTCAATTTTGACCAATTTCAGGCACAGAAATGACTTTAAACACACTTATTTTAGTTGAAAAAGTAATAATTCACATCTAACAGTAATTATGCAGTCAAAAGATTAAATGTTAAAATTTCATCAGAATTGACCATTTTGGGAACGTTCGACAGCTCCGCGGTCATCGTTTTTTGTCCGAAAATTGATTTTTTGGACTTTACCAAAAATGATTCAAAATGTCAATTGGATCGTGCCTCATGTTGAATAACCACTTTTTAAGCCCTCACAGTGACCAAAATTGCCATTTTTACAGAGTTTTGCTTACTCAGAAGCTTCAATTTTGACCAATATTAGGCAGAGAAATGACTTTAAACACACTTATTTTAGTTAAAAAAGTAATAATTCACATCCAACAGTAATTTGCAGTCAAAAGATTAAATGTTAAAATTTCATCAGAATTGACCATTTTGGGAACGTTCGACAGCTCCGCGGTCATCGTTTTTCGTCCGAAAATAGATTTTTGGGACTTTACCAAAAATGATTCAAAATGTCAATTGGATCGTGCCTCATGTTGAATAACCTCTTTTTAAACCCTCACAGTGACCAAAATTGACATTTTTACAGAGTTTTGCTTACTCAGAAGCTTCAATTTTGACCAATTTCAGGCAGAGAAATGACTTTAAACACACTTATTTTAGTTGAAAAGGTAATAATTCACATCCAACAGTTAATTTGCACTCAAAAGATTAAATGTTAAAATTTCATCAGAATTGACCATTTTGGGAACGTTCGACAGCTCCGCGGTCATCGTTTTTTGTCCGAAAATTGATTTTTTGGACTTTACCCAAAATGATTCAAAATGTCAATCGGGTCGTGCCTCATGTTGAATAACCACATTTTAAACCCTCACAGTGACCAAAATTGCCATTTTTACAGAGTTTTGCTTACTCAGAAGCTTCAATTTTGACCAATTTCAGGCACAAAAATGACTTTAAACACACTTATTTTAGTTGAAAAAGTAATAATTCACATCCAACAGTGATTTGCAGTCAAAAGATTAAATGTTAAAATTTCATTAGAATTGACAATTTTGGGAACGTTCGACAGCTCCGCGGTCATCGTTTTTTGTCCGAAAATTGATTTTTTGGACTTTACCAAAAATGATTCAAAATGTCAATTGGATCGTGCCTCATGTTGAATAACCACTTTTTAAACCCTCACAGTGACCAAAATTGACATTTTTACAGAGTTTTGCTTACTCAGAAGCTTCAATTTTGACCAATTTCAGGCAGAGAAATGACTTTAAACACACTTATTTTAGTTGAAAAGGTAATAATTCATATCCAACAGTAATTTGCAGTCAAAAGATTAAATGTTAAAATTTCCTCAGAATTGACCATTTTGGGAACGTTCGACAGCTCCGCGGTCATCGTTTTTTGTCCGAAAATTGATTTTTTGGACTTTATCAAAAATGATTCAAAATGTCAATTGGATCGTGCCTCATGTTGAATAACCACTTTTTAAACCCTCACAGTGACCAAAATTGCCCTTTTTACAGAGTTTTGCTTACTCAGAAGCTTCAATTTTGACCAATTTCAGGCACAGAAATGACTTTAAACACACTTATTTTAGTTGAAAAAGTAATAATTCACATCTAACAGTAATTATGCAGTCAAAAGATTAAATGTTAAAATTTCATCAGAATTGACCATTTTGGGAACGTTCGACAGCTCCGCGGTCATCGTTTTTTGTCCGAAAATTGATTTTTTGGACTTTACCAAAAATGATTCAAAATGTCAATTGGATCGTGCCTCATGTTGAATAACCACTTTTTAAACCCTCACAGTGACCAAAATTGACATTTTTACAGAGTTTTTCTTACTCAGAAGCTTCAATTTTGACCAATTTCAGGCACAGAAATGACTTTAAACACACTTATTTTAGTTGAAAAAGTAATAATTCACATCCAACAGTAATTTGCAGTCAAAAGATTAAATGTTAAAATTTCATTAGAATTGACCATTTTGGGAACGTTCGACAGCTCCGCGGTCATCGTTTTTCGTCCGAAAATTGATTTTTTGGACTTTACCAAAAATGATTCAAAATGTCAATTGGATCGTGCCTCATGTTGAATAACCACTTTTTAAACCCTCACAGTGACCAAAATTGATATTTTTACAGAGTTTTGCTTACTCAGAAGCTTCAATTTTGACCAATTTCAGGCAGAGAAATGACTTTAAACACACTTATTTTAGTTGAAAAGGTAATAATTCACATCCAACAGTAATTTGCAGTCAAAAGATTAAATGTTAAAATTTCATCAGAATTGACCATTTTGGCAACGTTCAACAGCTCCGCGGTCATCGTTTTTTGTCCGAAAATTGATTTTTTGGACTTTACCAAAAATGATTCAAAATGTCAATTGGATCGTGCCTCATGTTGAATAACCACTTTTTAAACCCTCACAGTGACCAAAATTGCCATTTTTACAGAGTTTTGCTTACTCAGAAGCTTCAATTTTGACCAATTTCAGGCAGAGAAATGACTTTAAACACACTTATTTTAGTTGAAAAGGTAATAATTCACATCCAACAGTAATTTGCAGTCAAAAGATTAAATGTTAATATTTCATCAGAATTGACCATTTTGGGAACGTTTGACAGCTCCGCGGTCATCGTTTTTTGTCCGAAAATTGATTTTTTGGACTTTACCAAAAATGATTCAAAATGTCAATTGGATCGTGCCTCATGTTGAATAACTTCTTTTTAAACCCTCACAGTGACCAAAATTGCAATTTTTACAGAGTTTTGCTCACTCAGAAGCTTCAATTTTGACCAATTTCAGGCAGAGAAATGACTTTAAACACACTTATTTTAGTTGAAAAGGTAATAATTCACATCCAACAGTAATTTGCAGTCAAAAGATTAAATGTTAAAATTTCATCAGAATTGACCATTTTGGGAACGTTCGACAGCTCCGCGGTCATCGTTTTTCGTCCGAAAATTGATTTTTTGGACTTTACCAAAAATGATTCAAAATGTCAATTGGATCGTGCCTCATGTTGAATAACCACTTTTTAAACCCTCACAGTGACCAAAATTGCCATTTTTACAGAGTTTTGCTTACTCAGAAGCTTCAATTTTGACCAATTTCAGGCAGAGAAATTACTTTAAACACACTTATTTTAGTTGAAAAAGTAATAATTCATATCCAACAGTAATTTGCAGTCAAAAGATTAAATGTTAAAATTTCATCAGAATTGACCATTTTGGGAACGTTCGACAGCTCCGCGGTCATCGTTTTTTGTCTGAAAATTGATTTTTTGGACTTTACCAAAAATGATTCAAAATGTCAATTGGATCGTGCCTCATGTTGAATAACCACTTTTTAAACCCTCACAGTGACCAAAATTGACATTTTTACAGAGTTTTGCTTACTCAGAAGCTTCAATTTTGACCAATTTCAGGCAGAGAAATGACTTTAAACACACTTATTTTAGTTGAAAAGGTAATATTTCACATCCAACAGTACTTTGCAGTCAAAAGATCAAATGTTAAAATTTCATCAGAATTGACCATTTTGGGAACGTTCGACAGCTCCGCGGTCATCGTTTTTCGTCCGAAAATTGATTTTTTGGACTTTACCAAAAATGATTCAAAATGTCAATTGGATCGTGCCTCATGTTGAATAACCACTTTTTAAACCCTCACAGTGACCAAAATTGCCATTTTTACAGAGTTTTGCTTACTCAGAAGCTTCAATTTTGACCAATTTCAGGCACAAAAATGACTTTAAACACACTTATTTTAGTTGAAAAAGTAATAATTCACATCCAACAGTGATTTGCAGTCAAAAGATTAAATGTTAAAATTTCATTAGAATTGACAATTTTGGGAACGTTCGACAGCTCCGCGGTCATCGTTTTTTGTCCGAAAATTGATTTTTTGGACTTTACCAAAAATGATTCAAAATGTCAATTGGATCGTGCCTCATGTTGAATAACCACTTTTTAAACCCTCACAGTGACCAAAATTGACATTTTTACAGAGTTTTGCTTACTCAGAAGCTTCAATTTTGACCAATTTCAGGCAGAGAAATGACTTTAAACACACTTATTTTAGTTGAAAAGGTAATAATTCATATCCAACAGTAATTTGCAGTCAAAAGATTAAATGTTAAAATTTCCTCAGAATTGACCATTTTGGGAACGTTCGACAGCTCCGCGGTCATCGTTTTTTGTCCGAAAATTGATTTTTTGGACTTTATCAAAAATGATTCAAAATGTCAATTGGATCGTGCCTCATGTTGAATAACCACTTTTTAAACCCTCACAGTGACCAAAATTGCCCTTTTTACAGAGTTTTGCTTACTCAGAAGCTTCAATTTTGACCAATTTCAGGCACAGAAATGACTTTAAACACACTTATTTTAGTTGAAAAAGTAATAATTCACATCTAACAGTAATTATGCAGTCAAAAGATTAAATGTTAAAATTTCATCAGAATTGACCATTTTGGGAACGTTCGACAGCTCCGCGGTCATCGTTTTTTGTCCGAAAATTGATTTTTTGGACTTTACCAAAAATGATTCAAAATGTCAATTGGATCGTGCCTCATGTTGAATAACCACTTTTTAAGCCCTCACAGTGACCAAAATTGCCATTTTTACAGAGTTTTGCTTACTCAGAAGCTTCAATTTTGACCAATATTAGGCAGAGAAATGACTTTAAACACACTTATTTTAGTTAAAAAAGTAATAATTCACATCCAACAGTAATTTGCAGTCAAAAGATTAAATGTTAAAATTTCATCAGAATTGACCATTTTGGGAACGTTCGACAGCTCCGCAGTCATCGTTTTTTGTCCGAAAATTGATTTTTTGGACTTTACCAAAAATGATTCAAAATGTCAATTGGATCGTGCCTCATGTTGAATAACCACTTTTTAAACCCTCACAGTGACCAAAATTGCCATTTTTACAGAGTTTTGCTTACTCAGAAGCTTCAATTTTGACCAATTTCAGGCACAGAAATGACTTTAAACACACTTATTTTAGTTGAAAAGGTAATAATTCACATCCAACAGTACTTTGCAGTCAAAAGATTAAATGTTAACATTTCATCAGAATTGACCATTTTGGGAACGTTCGACAGCTCCGCGGTCATCGTTTTTTGTCCGAAAATTGATTTTTTGGACTTTACCAAAAATGATTCAAAATGTCAATTGGATCGTGCCTCATGTTGAATAACCACTTTTTAAACCCTCACAGTGACCAAAATTGACATTTTTACAGAGTTTTTCTTACTCAGAAGCTTCAATTTTGACCAATTTCAGGCACAGAAATGACTTTAAACACACTTATTTTAGTTGAAAAAGTAATAATTCACATCCAACAGTAATTTGCAGTCAAAAGATTAAATGTTAAAATTTCATTAGAATTGACCATTTTGGGAACGTTCAACAGCTCCGCGGTCATCGTTTTTCGTCCGAAAATTGATTTTTTGGACTTTACCAAAAATGATTCAAAATGTCAATTGGATCGTGCCTCATGTTGAATAACCACTTTTTAAACCCTCACAGTGACCAAAATTGATATTTTTACAGAGTTTTGCTTACTCAGAAGCTTCAATTTTGACCAATTTCAGGCAGAGAAATGACTTTAAACACACTTATTTTAGTTGAAAAGGTAATAATTCACATCCAACAGTAATTTGCAGTCAAAAGATTAAATGTTAAAATTTCATCAGAATTGACCATTTTGGCAACGTTCAACAGCTCCGCGGTCATCGTTTTTTGTCCGAAAATTGATTTTTTGGACTTTACCAAAAATGATTCAAAATGTCAATTGGATCGTGCCTCATGTTGAATAACCACTTTTTAAACCCTCACAGTGACCAAAATTGCCATTTTTACAGAGTTTTGCTTACTCAGAAGCTTCAATTTTGACCAATTTCAGGCACAGAAATGACTTTAAACACACTTATTTTAGTTGAAAAGGTAATATTTCACATCCAACAGTACTTTGCAGTCAAAAGTTTAAATGTTAAAATTTCATCAGAATTGACCATTTTGGGAACGTTCGACAGCTCCGCGGACATCGTTTTTTGTCCGAAAATTGATTTTTTGGACTTTACCAAAAATGATTCAAAATGTCAATTGGATCGTGCCTCATGTTGAATAACCACTTTTTAAACCCTCACATGACCAAAATTTACATTTTTACAGAGTTTTGCTTACTCAGAAGCTTCAATTTTGACCAATTTCAGGCAGAGAAATGACTTTAAACACACTTATTTTAGTTGAAAAGGTAATAATTCACATCCAACAGTAATTATGCAGTCAAAAGATTAAATGTTAAAATTTCATCAGAATTGACCATTTTGGGAACGTTCGACAGCTCCGCGGTCATCGTTTTTTGTCCGAAAATTGATTTTTTGGACTTTATCAAAAATGATTCAAAATGTCAATTGGATCGTGCCTCATGTTGAATAACAACTTTTTAAACCCTCACAGTGACCAAAATTGACATTTTTACAGAGTTTTGCTTACTCAGAAGCTTCAATTTTGACCAATTTCAGGCAGAGAAATGACTTTAAACACACTTATTTTAGTTGAAAAGGTAATAATTCACATCCAACAGTAATTTGCAGTCAAAAGATTAAATGTTAATATTTCATCAGAATTGACCATTTTGGGAACGTTTGACAGCTCCGCGGTCATCGTTTTTTGTCCGAAAATTGATTTTTTGGACTTTACCAAAAATGATTCAAAATGTCAATTGGATCGTGCCTCATGTTGAATAACTTCTTTTTAAACCCTCACAGTGACCAAAATTGCAATTTTTACAGAGTTTTGCTCACTCAGAAGCTTCAATTTTGACCAATTTCAGGCAGAGAAATGACTTTAAACACACTTATTTTAGTTGAAAAGGTAATAATTCACATCCAACAGTAATTTGCAGTCAAAAGATTAAATGTTAAAATTTCATCAGAATTGACCATTTTGGGAACGTTCGACAGCTCCGCGGTCATCGTTTTTTGTCCGAAAATTGATTTTTTGGACTTTACCAAAAATGATTCAAAATGTCAATTGGATCGTGCCTCATGTTGAATAACCACTTTTTAAACCCTCACAGTGACCAAAATTGCCATTTTTACAGAGTTTTGCTTACTCAGAAGCTTCAATTTTGACCAATTTCAGGCACAGAAATGACTTTAAACACACTTATTTTAGTTGAAAAAGTAATAATTCACATCCAACAGTAATTATGCAGTCAAAAGATTAAATGTTAAAATTTCATCAGAATTGACCATTTTGGGAAAGTTCGACAGCTCCGCGGTCATCGTTTTTCGTCCGAAAATTGATTTTTTGGACTTTACCAAAAATGATTCAAAATGTCAATTGGATCGTGCCTCATGTTGAATAACCACTTTTTAAACCCTCACAGTGACCAAAATTGCCCTTTTTACAGAGTTTTGCTTACTCAGAAGCTTCAATTTTGACCAATTTCAGGCACAGAAATGACTTTAAACACACTTATTTTAGTTGAAAAAGTAATAATTCACATCTAACAGTAATTATGCAGTCAAAAGATTAAATGTTAAAATTTCATCAGAATTGACCATTTTGGGAACGTTCGACAGCTCCGCGGTCATCGTTTTTTGTCCGAAAATTGATTTTTTGGACTTTACCAAAAATGATTCAAAATGTCAATTGGATCGTGCCTCATGTTGAATAACCACTTTTTAAACCCTCACAGTGACCAAAATTGACATTTTTACAGAGTTTTGCTCACTCAGAAGCTTCAATTTTGACCAATTTCAGGCAGAGAAATGACTTTAAACACACTTATTTTAGTTGAAAAGGTAATAATTCACATCCAACAGTAATTTGCAGTCAAAAGATTAAATGTTAAAATTTCATTAGAATTGACCATTTTGGGAACGTTCGACAGCTCCGCGGTCATCGTTTTTCGTCCGAAAATTGATTTTTTGGACTTTACCAAAATGATTCAAAATGTCAATTGGATCGTGCCTCATGTTGAATAACCACTTTTTAAACCCTCACAGTGACCAAAATTGATATTTTTACAGAGTTTTGCTTACTCAGAAGCTTCAATTTTGACCAATTTCAGGCAGAGAAATGACTTTAAACACACTTATTTTAGTTGAAAAGGTAATAATTCACATCCAACAGTAATTTGCAGTCAAAAGATTAAATGTTAAAATTTCATCAGAATTGACCATTTTGGCAACGTTCAACAGCTCCGCGGTCATCGTTTTTTGTCCGAAAATTGATTTTTTGGACTTTACCAAAAATGATTCAAAATGTCAATTGGATCGTGCCTCATGTTGAATAACCACTTTTTAAACCCTCACAGTGACCAAAATTGCCATTTTTACAGAGTTTTGCTTACTCAGAAGCTTCAATTTTGACCAATTTCAGGCACAGAAATGACTTTAAACACACTTATTTTAGTTGAAAAGGTAATATTTCACATCCAACAGTACTTTGCAGTCAAAAGTTTAAATGTTAAAATTTCATCAGAATTGACCATTTTGGGAACGTTCGACAGCTCCGCGGACATCGTTTTTTGTCCGAAAATTGATTTTTTGGACTTTACCAAAAATGATTCAAAATGTCAATTGGATCGTGCCTCATGTTGAATAACCACTTTTTAAACCCTCACATGACCAAAATTTACATTTTTACAGAGTTTTGCTTACTCAGAAGCTTCAATTTTGACCAATTTCAGGCAGAGAAATGACTTTAAACACACTTATTTTAGTTGAAAAGGTAATAATTCACATCCAACAGTAATTATGCAGTCAAAAGATTAAATGTTAAAATTTCATCAGAATTGACCATTTTGGGAACGTTCGACAGCTCCGCGGTCATCGTTTTTTGTCCGAAAATTGATTTTTTGGACTTTATCAAAAATGATTCAAAATGTCAATTGGATCGTGCCTCATGTTGAATAACAACTTTTTAAACCCTCACAGTGACCAAAATTGACATTTTTACAGAGTTTTGCTTACTCAGAAGCTTCAATTTTGACCAATTTCAGGCAGAGAAATGACTTTAAACACACTTATTTTAGTTGAAAAGGTAATAATTCACATCCAACAGTAATTTGCAGTCAAAAGATTAAATGTTAATATTTCATCAGAATTGACCATTTTGGGAACGTTTGACAGCTCCGCGGTCATCGTTTTTTGTCCGAAAATTGATTTTTTGGACTTTACCAAAAATGATTCAAAATGTCAATTGGATCGTGCCTCATGTTGAATAACTTCTTTTTAAACCCTCACAGTGACCAAAATTGCAATTTTTACAGAGTTTTGCTCACTCAGAAGCTTCAATTTTGACCAATTTCAGGCAGAGAAATGACTTTAAACACACTTATTTTAGTTGAAAAGGTAATAATTCACATCCAACAGTAATTTGCAGTCAAAAGATTAAATGTTAAAATTTCATCAGAATTGACCATTTTGGGAACGTTCGACAGCTCCGCGGTCATCGTTTTTTGTCCGAAAATTGATTTTTTGGACTTTACCAAAAATGATTCAAAATGTCAATTGGATCGTGCCTCATGTTGAATAACCACTTTTTAAACCCTCACAGTGACCAAAATTGCCATTTTTACAGAGTTTTGCTTACTCAGAAGCTTCAATTTTGACCAATTTCAGGCACAGAAATGACTTTAAACACACTTATTTTAGTTGAAAAAGTAATAATTCACATCCAACAGTAATTATGCAGTCAAAAGATTAAATGTTAAAATTTCATCAGAATTGACCATTTTGGGAAAGTTCGACAGCTCCGCGGTCATCGTTTTTCGTCCGAAAATTGATTTTTTGGACTTTACCAAAAATGATTCAAAATGTCAATTGGATCGTGCCTCATGTTGAATAACCACTTTTTAAACCCTCACAGTGACCAAAATTGATATTTTTACAGAGTTTTGCTTACTCAGAAGCTTCAATTTTGACCAATTTCAGGCAGAGAAATGACTTTAAACACACTTATTTTAGTTGAAAAGGTAATAATTCACATCCAACAGTAATTTGCAGTCAAAAGATTAAATGTTAAAATTTCATCAGAATTGACCATTTTGGCAACGTTCAACAGCTCCGCGGTCATCGTTTTTTGTCCGAAAATTGATTTTTTGGACTTTACCAAAAATGATTCAAAATGTCAATTGGATCGTGCCTCATGTTGAATAACCACTTTTTAAACCCTCACAGTGACCAAAATTGCCATTTTTACAGAGTTTTGCTTACTCAGAAGCTTCAATTTTGACCAATTTCAGGCACAGAAATGACTTTAAACACACTTATTTTAGTTGAAAAGGTAATATTTCACATCCAACAGTACTTTGCAGTCAAAAGTTTAAATGTTAAAATTTCATCAGAATTGACCATTTTGGGAACGTTCGACAGCTCCGCGGACATCGTTTTTTGTCCGAAAATTGATTTTTTGGACTTTACCAAAAATGATTCAAAATGTCAATTGGATCGTGCCTCATGTTGAATAACCACTTTTTAAACCCTCACATGACCAAAATTTACATTTTTACAGAGTTTTGCTTACTCAGAAGCTTCAATTTTGACCAATTTCAGGCAGAGAAATGACTTTAAACACACTTATTTTAGTTGAAAAGGTAATAATTCACATCCAACAGTAATTATGCAGTCAAAAGATTAAATGTTAAAATTTCATCAGAATTGACCATTTTGGGAACGTTCGACAGCTCCGCGGTCATCGTTTTTTGTCCGAAAATTGATTTTTTGGACTTTATCAAAAATGATTCAAAATGTCAATTGGATCGTGCCTCATGTTGAATAACAACTTTTTAAACCCTCACAGTGACCAAAATTGACATTTTTACAGAGTTTTGCTTACTCAGAAGCTTCAATTTTGACCAATTTCAGGCAGAGAAATGACTTTAAACACACTTATTTTAGTTGAAAAGGTAATAATTCACATCCAACAGTAATTTGCAGTCAAAAGATTAAATGTTAATATTTCATCAGAATTGACCATTTTGGGAACGTTTGACAGCTCCGCGGTCATCGTTTTTTGTCCGAAAATTGATTTTTTGGACTTTACCAAAAATGATTCAAAATGTCAATTGGATCGTGCCTCATGTTGAATAACTTCTTTTTAAACCCTCACAGTGACCAAAATTGCAATTTTTACAGTGTTTTGCTCACTCAGAAGCTTCAATTTTGACCAATTTCAGGCAGAGAAATGACTTTAAACACACTTATTTTAGTTGAAAAGGTAATAATTCACATCCAACAGTAATTTGCAGTCAAAAGATTAAATGTTAAAATTTCATCAGAATTGACCATTTTGGGAACGTTCGACAGCTCCGCGGTCATCGTTTTTTGTCCGAAAATTGATTTTTTGGACTTTACCAAAAATGATTCAAAATGTCAATTGGATCGTGCCTCATGTTGAATAACCACTTTTTAAACCCTCACAGTGACCAAAATTGCCATTTTTACAGAGTTTTGCTTACTCAGAAGCTTCAATTTTGACCAATTTCAGGCACAGAAATGACTTTAAACACACTTATTTTAGTTGAAAAAGTAATAATTCACATCCAACAGTAATTATGCAGTCAAAAGATTAAATGTTAAAATTTCATCAGAATTGACCATTTTGGGAAAGTTCGACAGCTCCGCGGTCATCGTTTTTCGTCCGAAAATTGATTTTTGGGACTTTACCAAAAATGATTCAAAATGTCAATTGGATCGTGCCTCATGTTGAATAACCACTTTTTAAACCCTCACAGTGACCAAAATTGCCATTTTTACAGAGTTTTGCTTACTCAGAAGCTTCAATTTTGACCAATTTCAGGCAGAGAAATTACTTTAAACACACTTATTTTAGTTGAAAAAGTAATAATTCATATCCAACAGTAATTTGCAGTCAAAAGATTAAATGTTAAAATTTCATCAGAATTGACCATTTTGGGAACGTTCGACAGCTCCGCGGTCATCGTTTTTTGTCTGAAAATTGATTTTTTGGACTTTACCAAAAATGATTCAAAATGTCAATTGGATCGTGCCTCATGTTGAATAACCACTTTTTAAACCCTCACAGTGACCAAAATTGACATTTTTACAGAGTTTTGCTTACTCAGAAGCTTCAATTTTGACCAATTTCAGGCAGAGAAATGACTTTAAACACACTTATTTTAGTTGAAAAGGTAATATTTCACATCCAACAGTACTTTGCAGTCAAAAGATCAAATGTTAAAATTTCATCAGAATTGACCATTTTGGGAACGTTCGACAGCTCCGCGGTCATCGTTTTTCATCCGAAAATTGATTTTTTGGACTTTACCAAAAATGATTCAAAATGTCAATTGGATCGTGCCTCATGTTGAATAACCACTTTTTAAACCCTCACAGTGACCAAAATTGCCATTTTTACAGAGTTTTGCTTACTCAGAAGCTTCAATTTTGACCAATTTCAGGCACAAAAATGACTTTAAACACACTTATTTTAGTTGAAAAAGTAATAATTCACATCCAACAGTGATTTGCAGTCAAAAGATTAAATGTTAAAATTTCATTAGAATTGACAATTTTGGGAACGTTCGACAGCTCCGCGGTCATCGTTTTTTGTCCGAAAATTGATTTTTTGGACTTTACCAAAAATGATTCAAAATGTCAATTGGATCGTGCCTCATGTTGAATAACCACTTTTTAAACCCTCACAGTGACCAAAATTGACATTTTTACAGAGTTTTGCTTACTCAGAAGCTTCAATTTTGACCAATTTCAGGCAGAGAAATGACTTTAAACACACTTATTTTAGTTGAAAAGGTAATATTTCACATCCAACAGTACTTTGCAGTCAAAAGATCAAATGTTAAAATTTCATCAGAATTGACCATTTTGGGAACGTTCGACAGCTCCGCGGTCATCGTTTTTCGTCCGAAAATTGATTTTTTGGACTTTACCAAAAATGATTCAAAATGTCAATTGGATCGTGCCTCATGTTGAATAACCACTTTTTAAACCCTCACAGTGACCAAAATTGCCATTTTTACAGAGTTTTGCTTACTCAGAAGCTTCAATTTTGACCAATTTCAGGCACAAAAATGACTTTAAACACACTTATTTTAGTTGAAAAAGTAATATTTCACATCCAACAGTGATTTGCAGTCAAAAGATTAAATGTTAAAATTTCATTAGAATTGACAATTTTGGGAACGTTCGACAGCTCCGCGGTCATCGTTTTTTGTCCGAAAATTGATTTTTTGGACTTTACCAAAAATGATTCAAAATGTCAATTGGATCGTGCCTCATGTTGAATAACCACTTTTTAAACCCTCACAGTGACCAAAATTGACATTTTTACAGAGTTTTGCTTACTCAGAAGCTTCAATTTTGACCAATTTCAGGCAGAGAAATGACTTTAAACACACTTATTTTAGTTGAAAAGGTAATAATTCATATCCAACAGTAATTTGCAGTCAAAAGATTAAATGTTAAAATTTCCTCAGAATTGACCATTTTGGGAACGTTCGACAGCTCCGCGGTCATCGTTTTTTGTCCGAAAATTGATTTTTTGGACTTTATCAAAAATGATTCAAAATGTCAATTGGATCGTGCCTCATGTTGAATAACCACTTTTTAAACCCTCACAGTGACCAAAATTGCCCTTTTTACAGAGTTTTGCTTACTCAGAAGCTTCAATTTTGACCAATTTCAGGCACAGAAATGACTTTAAACACACTTATTTTAGTTGAAAAAGTAATAATTCACATCTAACAGTAATTATGCAGTCAAAAGATTAAATGTTAAAATTTCATCAGAATTGACCATTTTGGGAACGTTCGACAGCTCCGCGGTCATCGTTTTTTGTCCGAAAATTGATTTTTTGGACTTTACCAAAAATGATTCAAAATGTCAATTGGATCGTGCCTCATGTTGAATAACCACTTTTTAAGCCCTCACAGTGACCAAAATTGCCATTTTTACAGAGTTTTGCTTACTCAGAAGCTTCAATTTTGACCAATATTAGGCAGAGAAATGACTTTAAACACACTTATTTTAGTTAAAAAAGTAATAATTCACATCCAACAGTAATTTGCAGTCAAAAGATTAAATGTTAAAATTTCATCAGAATTGACCATTTTGGGAACGTTCGACAGCTCCGCAGTCATCGTTTTTTGTCCGAAAATTGATTTTTTGGACTTTACCAAAAATGATTCAAAATGTCAATTGGATCGTGCCTCATGTTGAATAACCACTTTTTAAACCCTCACAGTGACCAAAATTGCAATTTTTACAGAGTTTTGCTTACTCAGAAGCTTCAATTTTGACCAATTTCAGGCACAGAAATGACTTTAAACACACTTATTTTAGTTGAAAAGGTAATAATTCACATCCAACAGTACTTTGCAGTCAAAAGATTAAATGTTAACATTTCATCAGAATTGACCATTTTGGGAACGTTCGACAGCTCCGCGGTCATCGTTTTTTGTCCGAAAATTGATTTTTTGGACTTTACCAAAAATGATTCAAAATGTCAATTGGATCGTGCCTCATGTTGAATAACCACTTTTTAAACCCTCACAGTGACCAAAATTGACATTTTTACAGAGTTTTTCTTACTCAGAAGCTTCAATTTTGACCAATTTCAGGCACAGAAATGACTTTAAACACACTTATTTTAGTTGAAAAAGTAATAATTCACATCCAACAGTAATTTGCAGTCAAAAGATAAAATGTTAAAATTTCATTAGAATTGACCATTTTGGGAACGTTCGACAGCTCCGCGGTCATCGTTTTTCGTCCGAAAATTGATTTTTTGGACTTTACCAAAAATGATTCAAAATGTCAATTGGATCGTGCCTCATGTTGAATAACCACTTTTTAAACCCTCACAGTGACCAAAATTGATATTTTTACAGAGTTTTGCTTACTCAGAAGCTTCAATTTTGACCAATTTCAGGCAGAGAAATGACTTTAAACACACTTATTTTAGTTGAAAAGGTAATAATTCACATCCAACAGTAATTTGCAGTCAAAAGATTAAATGTTAAAATTTCATCAGAATTGACCATTTTGGCAACGTTCAACAGCTCCGCGGTCATCGTTTTTTGTCCGAAAATTGATTTTTTGGACTTTACCAAAAATGATTCAAAATGTCAATTGGATCGTGCCTCATGTTGAATAACCACTTTTTAAACCCTCACAGTGACCAAAATTGCCATTTTTACAGAGTTTTGCTTACTCAGAAGCTTCAATTTTGACCAATTTCAGGCACAGAAATGACTTTAAACACACTTATTTTAGTTGAAAAGGTAATATTTCACATCCAACAGTACTTTGCAGTCAAAAGTTTAAATGTTAAAATTTCATCAGAATTGACCATTTTGGGAACGTTCGACAGCTCCGCGGACATCGTTTTTTGTCCGAAAATTGATTTTTTGGACTTTACCAAAAATGATTCAAAATGTCAATTGGATCGTGCCTCATGTTGAATAACCACTTTTTAAACCCTCACATGACCAAAATTTACATTTTTACAGAGTTTTGCTTACTCAGAAGCTTCAATTTTGACCAATTTCAGGCAGAGAAATGACTTTAAACACACTTATTTTAGTTGAAAAGGTAATAATTCACATCCAACAGTAATTATGCAGTCAAAAGATTAAATGTTAAAATTTCATCAGAATTGACCATTTTGGGAACGTTCGACAGCTCCGCGGTCATCGTTTTTTGTCCGAAAATTGATTTTTTGGACTTTATCAAAAATGATTCAAAATGTCAATTGGATCGTGCCTCATGTTGAATAACAACTTTTTAAACCCTCACAGTGACCAAAATTGACATTTTTACAGAGTTTTGCTTACTCAGAAGCTTCAATTTTGACCAATTTCAGGCAGAGAAATGACTTTAAACACACTTATTTTAGTTGAAAAGGTAATAATTCACATCCAACAGTAATTTGCAGTCAAAAGATTAAATGTTAATATTTCATCAGAATTGACCATTTTGGGAACGTTTGACAGCTCCGCGGTCATCGTTTTTTGTCCGAAAATTGATTTTTTGGACTTTACCAAAAATGATTCAAAATGTCAATTGGATCGTGCCTCATGTTGAATAACTTCTTTTTAAACCCTCACAGTGACCAAAATTGCAATTTTTACAGAGTTTTGCTCACTCAGAAGCTTCAATTTTGACCAATTTCAGGCAGAGAAATGACTTTAAACACACTTATTTTAGTTGAAAAGGTAATAATTCACATCCAACAGTAATTTGCAGTCAAAAGATTAAATGTTAAAATTTCATCAGAATTGACCATTTTGGGAACGTTCGACAGCTCCGCGGTCATCGTTTTTTGTCCGAAAATTGATTTTTTGGACTTTACCAAAAATGATTCAAAATGTCAATTGGATCGTGCCTCATGTTGAATAACCACTTTTTAAACCCTCACAGTGACCAAAATTGCCATTTTTACAGAGTTTTGCTTACTCAGAAGCTTCAATTTTGACCAATTTCAGGCACAGAAATGACTTTAAACACACTTATTTTAGTTGAAAAAGTAATAATTCACATCCAACAGTAATTATGCAGTCAAAAGATTAAATGTTAAAATTTCATCAGAATTGACCATTTTGGGAAAGTTCGACAGCTCCGCGGTCATCGTTTTTTGTCCGAAAATTGATTTTTTGGACTTTACCAAAAATGATTCAAAATGTCAATTGGATCGTGCCTCATGTTGAATAACCACTTTTTAAACCCTCACAGTGACCAAAATTGCCATTTTTACAGAGTTTTGCTTACTCAGAAGCTTCAATTTTGACCAATTTCAGGCAGAGAAATTACTTTAAACACACTTATTTTAGTTGAAAAAGTAATAATTCATATCCAACAGTAATTTGCAGTCAAAAGATTAAATGTTAAAATTTCATCAGAATTGACCATTTTGGGAACGTTCGACAGCTCCGCGGTCATCGTTTTTTGTCTGAAAATTGATTTTTTGGACTTTACCAAAAATGATTCAAAATGTCAATTGGATCGTGCCTCATGTTGAATAACCACTTTTTAAACCCTCACAGTGACCAAAATTGACATTTTTACAGAGTTTTGCTTACTCAGAAGCTTCAATTTTGACCAATTTCAGGCAGAGAAATGACTTTAAACACACTTATTTTAGTTGAAAAGGTAATATTTCACATCCAACAGTACTTTGCAGTCAAAAGATCAAATGTTAAAATTTCATCAGAATTGACCATTTTGGGAACGTTCGACAGCTCCGCGGTCATCGTTTTTCATCCGAAAATTGATTTTTTGGACTTTACCAAAAATGATTCAAAATGTCAATTGGATCGTGCCTCATGTTGAATAACCACTTTTTAAACCCTCACAGTGACCAAAATTGCCATTTTTACAGAGTTTTGCTTACTCAGAAGCTTCAATTTTGACCAATTTCAGGCACAAAAATGACTTTAAACACACTTATTTTAGTTGAAAAAGTAATAATTCACATCCAACAGTGATTTGCAGTCAAAAGATTAAATGTTAAAATTTCATTAGAATTGACAATTTTGGGAACGTTCGACAGCTCCGCGGTCATCGTTTTTTGTCCGAAAATTGATTTTTTGGACTTTACCAAAAATGATTCAAAATGTCAATTGGATCGTGCCTCATGTTGAATAACCACTTTTTAAACCCTCACAGTGACCAAAATTGACATTTTTACAGAGTTTTGCTTACTCAGAAGCTTCAATTTTGACCAATTTCAGGCAGAGAAATGACTTTAAACACACTTATTTTAGTTGAAAAGGTAATATTTCACATCCAACAGTACTTTGCAGTCAAAAGATCAAATGTTAAAATTTCATCAGAATTGACCATTTTGGGAACGTTCGACAGCTCCGCGGTCATCGTTTTTCGTCCGAAAATTGATTTTTTGGACTTTACCAAAAATGATTCAAAATGTCAATTGGATCGTGCCTCATGTTGAATAACCACTTTTTAAACCCTCACAGTGACCAAAATTGCCATTTTTACAGAGTTTTGCTTACTCAGAAGCTTCAATTTTGACCAATTTCAGGCACAAAAATGACTTTAAACACACTTATTTTAGTTGAAAAAGTAATAATTCACATCCAACAGTGATTTGCAGTCAAAAGATTAAATGTTAAAATTTCATTAGAATTGACAATTTTGGGAACGTTCGACAGCTCCGCGGTCATCGTTTTTTGTCCGAAAATTGATTTTTTGGACTTTACCAAAAATGATTCAAAATGTCAATTGGATCGTGCCTCATGTTGAATAACCACTTTTTAAACCCTCACAGTGACCAATATTGACATTTTTACAGAGTTTTGCTTACTCAGAAGCTTCAATTTTGACCAATTTCAGGCAGAGAAATGACTTTAAACACACTTATTTTAGTTGAAAAGGTAATAATTCATATCCAACAGTAATTTGCAGTCAAAAGATTAAATGTTAAAATTTCCTCAGAATTGACCATTTTGGGAACGTTCGACAGCTCCGCGGTCATCGTTTTTTGTCCGAAAATTGATTTTTTGGACTTTATCAAAAATGATTCAAAATGTCAATTGGATCGTGCCTCATGTTGAATAACCACTTTTTAAACCCTCACAGTGACCAAAATTGCCCTTTTTACAGAGTTTTGCTTACTCAGAAGCTTCAATTTTGACCAATTTCAGGCACAGAAATGACTTTAAACACACTTATTTTAGTTGAAAAAGTAATAATTCACATCTAACAGTAATTATGCAGTCAAAAGATTAAATGTTAAAATTTCATCAGAATTGACCATTTTGGGAACGTTCGACAGCTCCGCGGTCATCGTTTTTTGTCCGAAAATTGATTTTTTGGACTTTACCAAAAATGATTCAAAATGTCAATTGGATCGTGCCTCATGTTGAATAACCACTTTTTAAGCCCTCACAGTGACCAAAATTGCCATTTTTACAGAGTTTTGCTTACTCAGAAGCTTCAATTTTGACCAATATTAGGCAGAGAAATGACTTTAAACACACTTATTTTAGTTAAAAAAGTAATAATTCACATCCAACAGTAATTTGCAGTCAAAAGATTAAATGTTAAAATTTCATCAGAATTGACCATTTTGGGAACGTTCGACAGCTCCGCAGTCATCGTTTTTTGTCCGAAAATTGATTTTTTGGACTTTACCAAAAATGATTCAAAATGTCAATTGGATCGTGCCTCATGTTGAATAACCACTTTTTAAACCCTCACAGTGACCAAAATTGCAATTTTTACAGAGTTTTGCTTACTCAGAAGCTTCAATTTTGACCAATTTCAGGCACAGAAATGACTTTAAACACACTTATTTTAGTTGAAAAGGTAATAATTCACATCCAACAGTACTTTGCAGTCAAAAGATTAAATGTTAACATTTCATCAGAATTGACCATTTTGGGAACGTTCGACAGCTCCGCGGTCATCGTTTTTTGTCCGAAAATTGATTTTTTGGACTTTACCAAAAATGATTCAAAATGTCAATTGGATCGTGCCTCATGTTGAATAACCACTTTTTAAACCCTCACAGTGACCAAAATTGACATTTTTACAGAGTTTTTCTTACTCAGAAGCTTCAATTTTGACCAATTTCAGGCACAGAAATGACTTTAAACACACTTATTTTAGTTGAAAAAGTAATAATTCACATCCAACAGTAATTTGCAGTCAAAAGATAAAATGTTAAAATTTCATTAGAATTTACCATTTTGGGAACGTTCGACAGCTCCGCGGTCATCGTTTTTCGTCCGAAAATTGATTTTTTGGACTTTACCAAAAATGATTCAAAATGTCAATTGGATCGTGCCTCATGTTGAATAACCACTTTTTAAACCCTCACAGTGACCAAAATTGATATTTTTACAGAGTTTTGCTTACTCAGAAGCTTCAATTTTGACCAATTTCAGGCAGAGAAATGACTTTAAACACACTTATTTTAGTTGAAAAGGTAATAATTCACATCCAACAGTAATTTGCAGTCAAAAGATTAAATGTTAAAATTTCATCAGAATTGACCATTTTGGCAACGTTCAACAGCTCCGCGGTCATCGTTTTTTGTCCGAAAATTGATTTTTTGGACTTTACCAAAAATGATTCAAAATGTCAATTGGATCGTGCCTCATGTTGAATAACCACTTTTTAAACCCTCACAGTGACCAAAATTGCCATTTTTACAGAGTTTTGCTTACTCAGAAGCTTCAATTTTGACCAATTTCAGGCACAGAAATGACTTTAA
The DNA here is from genome assembly GCF_964261635.1 of Lissotriton helveticus. Taxonomy (NCBI): domain Eukaryota; kingdom Metazoa; phylum Chordata; class Amphibia; order Caudata; family Salamandridae; genus Lissotriton; species Lissotriton helveticus. The sequence continues at coordinate 462,177 of NW_027612068.1, forward strand.
ACACACTTATTTTAGTTGAAAAGGTAATATTTCACATCCAACAGTACTTTGCAGTCAAAAGTTTAAATGTTAAAATTTCATCAGAATTGACCATTTTGGGAACGTTCGACAGCTCCGCGGACATCGTTTTTTGTCCGAAAATTGATTTTTTGGACTTTACCAAAAATGATTCAAAATGTCAATTGGATCGTGCCTCATGTTGAATAACCACTTTTTAAACCCTCACATGACCAAAATTTACATTTTTACAGAGTTTTGCTTACTCAGAAGCTTCAATTTTGACCAATTTCAGGCAGAGAAATGACTTTAAACACACTTATTTTAGTTGAAAAGGTAATAATTCACATCCAACAGTAATTATGCAGTCAAAAGATTAAATGTTAAAATTTCATCAGAATTGACCATTTTGGGAACGTTCGACAGCTCCGCGGTCATCGTTTTTTGTCCGAAAATTGATTTTTTGGACTTTATCAAAAATGATTCAAAATGTCAATTGGATCGTGCCTCATGTTGAATAACAACTTTTTAAACCCTCACAGTGACCAAAATTGACATTTTTACAGAGTTTTGCTTACTCAGAAGCTTCAATTTTGACCAATTTCAGGCAGAGAAATGACTTTAAACACACTTATTTTAGTTGAAAAGGTAATAATTCACATCCAACAGTAATTTGCAGTCAAAAGATTAAATGTTAATATTTCATCAGAATTGACCATTTTGGGAACGTTTGACAGCTCCGCGGTCATCGTTTTTTGTCCGAAAATTGATTTTTTGGACTTTACCAAAAATGATTCAAAATGTCAATTGGATCGTGCCTCATGTTGAATAACTTCTTTTTAAACCCTCACAGTGACCAAAATTGCAATTTTTACAGAGTTTTGCTCACTCAGAAGCTTCAATTTTGACCAATTTCAGGCAGAGAAATGACTTTAAACACACTTATTTTAGTTGAAAAGGTAATAATTCACATCCAACAGTAATTTGCAGTCAAAAGATTAAATGTTAAAATTTCATCAGAATTGACCATTTTGGGAACGTTCGACAGCTCCGCGGTCATCGTTTTTTGTCCGAAAATTGATTTTTTGGACTTTACCAAAAATGATTCAAAATGTCAATTGGATCGTGCCTCATGTTGAATAACCACTTTTTAAACCCTCACAGTGACCAAAATTGCCATTTTTACAGAGTTTTGCTTACTCAGAAGCTTCAATTTTGACCAATTTCAGGCACAGAAATGACTTTAAACACACTTATTTTAGTTGAAAAAGTAATAATTCACATCCAACAGTAATTATGCAGTCAAAAGATTAAATGTTAAAATTTCATCAGAATTGACCATTTTGGGAAAGTTCGACAGCTCCGCGGTCATCGTTTTTCGTCCGAAAATTGATTTTTTGGACTTTACCAAAAATGATTCAAAATGTCAATTGGATCGTGCCTCATGTTGAATAACCACTTTTTAAACCCTCACAGTGACCAAAATTGCCATTTTTACAGAGTTTTGCTTACTCAGAAGCTTCAATTTTGACCAATTTCAGGCAGAGAAATTACTTTAAACACACTTATTTTAGTTGAAAAAGTAATAATTCATATCCAACAGTAATTTGCAGTCAAAAGATTAAATGTTAAAATTTCATCAGAATTGACCATTTTGGGAACGTTCGACAGCTCCGCGGTCATCGTTTTTTGTCCGAAAATTGATTTTTTGGACTTTACCAAAAATGATTCAAAATGTCAATTGGATCGTGCCTCATGTTGAATAACCACTTTTTAAACCCTCACAGTGACCAAAATTGACATTTTTACAGAGTTTTGCTTACTCAGAAGCTTCAATTTTGACCAATTTCAGGCAGAGAAATGACTTTAAACACACTTATTTTAGTTGAAAAGGTAATATTTCACATCCAACAGTACTTTGCAGTCAAAAGATCAAATGTTAAAATTTCATCAGAATTGACCATTTTGGGAACGTTCGACAGCTCCGCGGTCATCGTTTTTCGTCCGAAAATTGATTTTTTGGACTTTACCAAAAATGATTCAAAATGTCAATTGGATCGTGCCTCATGTTGAATAACCACTTTTTAAACCCTCACAGTGACCAAAATTGCCATTTTTACAGAGTTTTGCTTACTCAGAAGCTTCAATTTTGACCAATTTCAGGCACAAAAATGACTTTAAACACACTTATTTTAGTTGAAAAAGTAATAATTCACATCCAACAGTGATTTGCAGTCAAAAGATTAAATGTTAAAATTTCATTAGAATTGACAATTTTGGGAACGTTCGACAGCTCCGCGGTCATCGTTTTTTGTCCGAAAATTGATTTTTTGGACTTTACCAAAAATGATTCAAAATGTCAATTGGATCGTGCCTCATGTTGAATAACCACTTTTTAAACCCTCACAGTGACCAAAATTGACATTTTTACAGAGTTTTGCTTACTCAGAAGCTTCAATTTTGACCAATTTCAGGCAGAGAAATGACTTTAAACACACTTATTTTAGTTGAAAAGGTAATAATTCATATCCAACAGTAATTTGCAGTCAAAAGATTAAATGTTAAAATTTCCTCAGAATTGACCATTTTGGGAACGTTCGACAGCTCCGCGGTCATCGTTTTTTGTCCGAAAATTGATTTTTTGGACTTTATCAAAAATGATTCAAAATGTCAATTGGATCGTGCCTCATGTTGAATAACCACTTTTTAAACCCTCACAGTGACCAAAATTGCCCTTTTTACAGAGTTTTGCTTACTCAGAAGCTTCAATTTTGACCAATTTCAGGCACAGAAATGACTTTAAACACACTTATTTTAGTTGAAAAAGTAATAATTCACATCTAACAGTAATTATGCAGTCAAAAGATTAAATGTTAAAATTTCATCAGAATTGACCATTTTGGGAACGTTCGACAGCTCCGCGGTCATCGTTTTTTGTCCGAAAATAGATTTTTTGGACTTTACCAAAAATGATTCAAAATGTCAATTGGATCGTGCCTCATGTTGAATAACCACTTTTTAAGCCCTCACAGTGACCAAAATTGCCATTTTTACAGAGTTTTGCTTACTCAGAAGCTTCAATTTTGACCAATATTAGGCAGAGAAATGACTTTAAACACACTTATTTTAGTTAAAAAAGTAATAATTCACATCCAACAGTAATTTGCAGTCAAAAGATTAAATGTTAAAATTTCATCAGAATTGACCATTTTGGGAACGTTCGACAGCTCCGCAGTCATCGTTTTTTGTCCGAAAATTGATTTTTTGGACTTTACCAAAAATGATTCAAAATGTCAATTGGATCGTGCCTCATGTTGAATAACCACTTTTTAAACCCTCACAGTGACCAAAATTGCCATTTTTACAGAGTTTTGCTTACTCAGAAGCTTCAATTTTGACCAATTTCAGGCACAGAAATGACTTTAAACACACTTATTTTAGTTGAAAAGGTAATAATTCACATCCAACAGTACTTTGCAGTCAAAAGATTAAATGTTAACATTTCATCAGAATTGACCATTTTGGGAACGTTCGACAGCTCCGCGGTCATCGTTTTTTGTCCGAAAATTGATTTTTTGGACTTTACCAAAAATGATTCAAAATGTCAATTGGATCGTGCCTCATGTTGAATAACCACTTTTTAAACCCTCACAGTGACCAAAATTGACATTTTTACAGAGTTTTTCTTACTCAGAAGCTTCAATTTTGACCAATTTCAGGCACAGAAATGACTTTAAACACACTTATTTTAGTTGAAAAAGTAATAATTCACATCCAACAGTAATTTGCAGTCAAAAGATTAAATGTTAAAATTTCATTAGAATTGACCATTTTGGGAACGTTCGACAGCTCCGCGGTCATCGTTTTTCGTCCGAAAATTGATTTTTTGGACTTTACCAAAAATGATTCAAAATGTCAATTGGATCGTGCCTCATGTTGAATAACCACTTTTTAAACCCTCACAGTGACCAAAATTGATATTTTTACAGAGTTTTGCTTACTCAGAAGCTTCAATTTTTTTTGACCAATTTCAGGCAGAGAAATGACTTTAAACACACTTATTTTAGTTAAAAAAGTAATAATTCACATCCAACAGTAATTTGCAGTCAAAAGATTAAATGTTAAAATTTCATCAGAATTGACCATTTTGGGAACGTTCGACAGCTCCGCGATCATCGTTTTTCGTCCGAAAATTGATTTTTTGGACTTTACCAAAAATGATTCAAAATGTCAATTGGATCGTGCCTCATGTTGAATAACCACTTTTTAAACCCTCACAGTGACCAAAATTGCCATTTTTACAGAGTTTTGCTTACTCAGAAGCTTCAATTTTGACCAATTTCAGGCAGAGAAATGACTTTAAACACACTTATTTTAGTTAAAAAAGTAATAATTCACATCCAACAGTAATTTGCAGTCAAAAGATTAAATGTTAAAATTTCATCAGAATTGACCATTTTGGGAACGTTCGACAGCTCCGCGGTCATCGTTTTTTGGCCGAAAATTGATTTTTGGGACTTTACCAAAAATGATTCAAAATGTCAATTGGATCGTGCCTCATGTTAAATAACCACTTTTTAAACCCTCACAGTGACCAAAATTGACATTTTTACAGAGTTTTGCTTACTCAGAAGCTTCAATTTTGACCAATTTCAGGCAGAGAAATGACTTTAAACACACTTATTTTAGTTGAAAAGGTAATAATTCACATCCAACAGTAATTTGCAGTCAAAAGATTAAATGTTAAAATTTCATCAGAATTGACCATTTTGGGAACGTTCGACAGCTCCGCGGTCATCGTTTTTCGTCCGAAAATTGATTTTTTGGACTTTACCAAAAATGATTCAAAATGTCAATTGGATCGTGCCTCATGTTGAATAACCACTTTTTAAACCCTCACAGTGACCAGAATTGCCATTTTTACAGAGTTTTGCTTACTCAGAAGCTTCAATTTTGACCAATTTCAGGCACAGAAATGACTTTAAACACACTTATTTTAGTTGAAAAAGTAATAATTCACATCCAACAGTAATTATGCAGTCAAAAGATTAAATGTTAAAATTTCATCAGAATTGACCATTTTGGGAACGTTCGACAGCTCCGCGGTCATCGTTTTTTGTCCGAAAATTGATTTTTGGGACTTTACCAAAAATGATTCAAAATGTCAATTGGATCGTGCCTCATGTTGAATAACCACTTTTTAAACCCTCACAGTGACCAAAATTGACATTTTTACAGAGTTTTGCTTACTCAGAAGCTTCAATTTTGACCAATTTCAGGCAGAGAAATGACTTTAAACACACTTATTTTAGTTGAAAAGGTAATAATTCACATCCAACAGTAATTTGCAGTCAAAAGATTAAATGTTAAAATTTCATCAGAATTGACCATTTTGGGAACGTTCGACAGCTCCGCGGTCATCGTTTTTTGTCCAAAAATTGATTTTTGGGACTTTATCAAAAATGATTCAAAATGTCAATTGGATCGTGCCTCATGTTGAATAACCACTTTTTAAACCCTCACAGTGACCAGAATTGACATTTTGACAGAGTTTTGCTTACTCAGAAGCTTCAATTTTGACCAATTTCAGGCAGAGAAATGACTTTAAACACACTTATTTTAGTTGAAAAGGTAATAATTCACATCCAACAGTAATTTGCAGTCAAAAGATTAAATGTTAAAATTTCATCAGAATTGACCATTTTGGGAACGTTCGACAGGTCCGCGGTCATCGTTTTGCCTCCGAAAATTGATTTTATGGACTCTACCAAAAATGATTCAAAATGTCAATTGGATCGTGCCTCATGTTGAATAACCACTTTTTAAACCCTCACAGTGACCAAAATTGCCATTTTTACAGAGTTTTGCTTACTCAGAAGCTTCAATTTTGACCAATTTCAGGCACAGAAATGACTTTAAACACACTTATTTTAGTTGAAAAAGTAATAATTCACATCCAACAGTAATTATGCAGTCAAAAGATTAAATGTTAAAATTTCATCAGAATTGACCATTTTGGGAACGTTCGACAGCTCCGCGGTCATCGTTTTTTGTCCGAAAATTGATTTTTTGGACTTTACCAAAAATGATTCAAAATGTCAATTGGATCGTGCCTCATGTTGAATAACCACTTTTTAAACCCTCACAGTGACCAAAATTGCCATTTTTACAGAGTTTTGCTTACTCAGAAGCTTCAATTTTGACCAATTTCAGGCAGAGAAATTACTTTAAACACACTTATTTTAGTTGAAAAAGTAATAATTCATATCCAACAGTAATTTGCAGTCAAAAGATTAAATGTTAAAATTTCCTCAGAATTGACCATTTTGGGAACGTTCGACAGCTCCGCGGTCATCGTTTTTTGTCCGAAAATTGATTTTTTGGACTTTACCAAAAATGATTCAAAATGTCAATTGGATCGTGCTTCATGTTGAATAACCACTTTTTAAACCCTCACAGTGACCAAAATTGCCATTTTTACAGAGTTTTGCTTACTCAGAAGCTTCAATTTTGACCAATTTCAGGCACAGAAATGACTTTAAACACACTTATTTTAGTTGAAAAAGTAATAATTCATATCCAACAGTAATTTGCAGTCAAAAGATTAAATGTTAAAATTTCCTCAGAATTGACCATTTTGGGAACGTTCGACAGCTCCGCGGTCATCGTTTTTTGTCCGAAAATTGATTTTTTGGACTTTACCAAAAATGATTCAAAATGTCAATTGGATCGTGCCTCATGTTGAATAACCACTTTTTAAACCCTCACAGTGACCAAAATTGCCATTTTTACAGAGTTTTGCTTACTCAGAAGCTTCAATTTTGACCAATTTCAGGCACAGAAATGACTTTAAACACACTTATTTTAGTTGAAAAAGTAATAATTCACATCCAACAGTAATTATGCAGTCAAAAGATTAAATGTTAAAATTTCATCAGAATTGACCATTTTGGGAACATTCGACAGCTCCGCGGTCATCGTTTTTTGTCCGAAAATTGATTTTTTGGACTTTACCAAAAATGATTCAAAATGTCAATTGGGTCGTGCCTCATGTTGAATAATCACTTTTTAAACCCTCACAGTGACCAAAATTGCCATTTTTACAGAGTTTTGCTTACTCAGAAGCTTCAATTTTGACCAATTTCAGGCAGAGAAATTACTTTAAACACACTTATTTTAGTTGAAAAAGTAATAATTCATATCCAACAGTAATTTGCAGTCAAAAGATTAAATGTTAAAATTTCATCAGAATTGACCATTTTGGGAACGTTCGACAGCTCCGTGGTCATCGTTTTTTGTCCGAAAATTGATTTTTGGGACTTTACCAAAAATGATTCAAAATGTCAATTGGATCGTGCCTCATGTTGAATAACCACTTTTTAAACCCTCACAGTGACCAAAATTGACATTTTTACAGAGTTTTGCTTACTCAGAAGCTTCAATTTTGACCAATTTCAGGCAGAGAAATGACTTTAAACCCACTTATTTTAGTTGAAAAAGTAATAATTCATATCAAACAGTAATTTGCAGTCAAAAGATTAAATGTTAAAATTTCATCAGAATTGACCCGTTTGGGAACGTTCGACAGCTCCGCGGTCATCGTATTTTGTCCGAAAATTGATTTTTTGGACTTTACCAAAAATGATTCAAAATGTCAATTGGATCGTGCCTCATGTTGAATAACCACTTTTTAAACCCTCACAGTGACCAAAATTGCCATTTTTACAGAGTTTTGCTTACTCAGAAGCTTCAATTTTGACCAATTTCAGGCAGAGAAATTACTTTAAACACACTTATTTTAGTTGAAAAAGTAATAATTCATATCCAACAGTAATTTGCAGTCAAAAGATTAAATGTTAAAATTTCCTCAGAATTGACCATTTTGCGAACGTTCGACAGCTCCGCGGTCATCGTTTTTTGTCCGAAAATTGATTTTTTGGACTTTACCAAAAATGATTCAAAATGTCAATTGGATCGTGCCTCATGTTGAATAACCACTTTTTAAACCCTCACAGTGACCAAAATTGCCATTTTTACAGAGTTTTGCTTACTCAGAAGCTTCAATTTTGACCAATTTCAGGCACAGAAATGACTTTAAACACACTTATTTTAGTTGAAAAAGTAATAATTCACATCCAACAGTAATTATGCAGTCCAAAGTTTAAATGTTAAAATTTCATCAGAATTGACCATTTTGGGAACATTCGACAGCTCCCCGGTCATCGTTTTTTGTCCGAAAATTGATTTTTTGGACTTTACCAAAAATGATTCAAAATGTCAATTGGATCGTGCCTCATGTTGAATAACCACTTTTTAAACCCTCACAGTGACCAAAATTGACATTTTTACAGAGTTTTGCTTACTCAGAAGCTTCAATTTTGACCAATTTCAGGCAGAGAAATGACTTTAAACACACTTATTTTAGTTGAAAAGGTAATAATTCACATCCAACAGTAATTTGCAGTCAAAAGATTAAATGTTAAAATTTCATCAGAATTGACCATTTTGGGAACGTTCGACAGCTCCGCGGTCATCGTTTTTTGTCCAAAAATTGATTTTTGGGACTTTACCAAAAATGATTCAAAATTTCAATTGGATCGTGCCTCATGTTGAATAACCACTTTTTAAACCCTCACAGTGACCAAAATTGCCATTTTTACAGAGTTTTGCTTACTCAGAAGCTTCAATTTTGACCAATTTCAGGCAGAGAAATTACTTTAAACACACTTATTTTAGTTGAAAAAGTAATAATTCATATCCAACAGTAATTTGCAGTCAAAAGATTAAATGTTAAAATTTCCTCAGAATTGACCATTTTGGGAACGTTCGACAGCTCCGCGGTCATCGTTTTTTGTCCGAAAATTGATTTTTTGGACTTTACCAAAAATGATTCAAAATGTCAATTGGGTCGTGCCTCATGTTGAATAATCACTTTTTAAACCCTCACAGTGACCAAAATTGCCATTTTTACAGAGTTTTGCTTACTCAGAAGCTTCAATTTTGACCAATTTCAGGCAGAGAAATTACTTTAAACACACTTATTTTAGTTGAAAAAGTAATAATTCATATCCAACAGTAATTTGCAGTCAAAAGATTAAATGTTAAAATTTCATCAGAATTGACCATTTTGGGAACGTTCGACAGCTCCGCGGTCATCGTTTTTTGTCCGAAAATTGATTTTTGGGACTTTACCAAAAATGATTCAAAATGTCAATTGGATCGTGCCTCATGTTGAATAACCACTTTTTAAACCCTCACAGTGACCAAAATTGACATTTTTACAGAGTTTTGCTTACTCAGAAGCTTCAATTTTGACCAATTTCAGGCAGAGAAATGACTTTAAACCCACTTATTTCAGTTGAAAAAGTAATAATTCATATCCAACAGTAATTTGCAGTCAAAAGATTAAATGTTAAAATTTCATCAGAATTGACCCGTTTGGGAACGTTCGACAGCTCCGCGGTCATCGTATTTTGTCCGAAAATTGATTTTTTGGACTTTACCAAAAATGATTCAAAATGTCAATTGGATCGTGCCTCATGTTGAATAACCACTTTTTAAACCCTCACAGTGACCAAAATTGCCATTTTTACAGAGTTTTGCTTACTCAGAAGCTTCAATTTTGACCAATTTCAGGCAGAGAAATTACTTTAAACACACTTATTTTAGTTGAAAAAGTAATAATTCATATCCAACAGTAATTTGCAGTCAAAAGATTAAATGTTAAAATTTCCTCAGAATTGACCATTTTGCGAACGTTCGACAGCTCCGCGGTCATCGTTTTTTGTCCGAAAATTGATTTTTTGGACTTTACCAAAAATGATTCAAAATGTCAATTGGATCGTGCCTCATGTTGAATAACCACTTTTTAAACCCTCACAGTGACCAAAATTGCCATTTTTACAGAGTTTTGCTTACTCAGAAGCTTCAATTTTGACCAATTTCAGGCACAGAAATGACTTTAAACACACTTATTTTAGTTGAAAAAGTAATAATTCACATCCAACAGTAATTATGCAGTCAAAAGATTAAATGTTAAAATTTCATCAGAATTGACCATTTTGGGAACGTTCGACAGCTCCCCGGTCATCGTTTTTTGTCCGAAAATTGATTTTTTGTACTTTACCAAAAATGATTCAAAATGTCAATTGGATCGTGCCTCATGTTGAATAACCACTTTTTAACCACTTCAGCGCTAATGACAAGGGTAACTCGTCATGGACTTTCCATTGATTTCAATGGAAAGTCAATGGAAGCTCATCAGGTGCCTTAGCAGCCAAGTGGTTAAACCCTCACAGTGACCAAAATTGCCATTTTTACAGAGTTTTGCTTACTCAGAAGCTTCAATTTTGACCAATTTCAGGCACAGAAATGACTTTAAACACACTTATTTTAGTTGAAAAAGTAATAATTCACATCCAACAGTAATTATGCAGTCAAAAGATTAAATGTTAAAATTTCCTCAGAATTGACCATTTTGGGAACGTTCGACAGCTCCGCGGTCATCGTTTTTTGTCCGAAAATTGATTTTTTGGACTTTACCAAAAATGATTCAAAATGTCAATTGGATCGTGCTTCATGTTGAATAACCACTTTTTAAACCCTCACAGTGACCAAAATTGCCATTTTTACAGAGTTTTGCTTACTCAGAAGCTTCAATTTTGACCAATTTCAGGCACAGAAATGACTTTAAACACACTTATTTTAGTTGAAAAAGTAATAATTCATATCCAACAGTAATTTGCAGTCAAAAGATTAAATGTTAAAATTTCCTCAGAATTGACCATTTTGGGAACGTTCGACAGCTCCGCGGTCATCGTTTTTTGTCCGAAAATTGATTTTTTGGACTTTACCAAAAATGATTCAAAATGTCAATTGGATCGTGCCTCATGTTGAATAACCACTTTTTAAACCCTCACAGTGACCAAAATTGCCATTTTTACAGAGTTTTGCTTACTCAGAAGCTTCAATTTTGACCAATTTCAGGCACAGAAATGACTTTAAACACACTTATTTTAGTTGAAAAAGTAATAATTCACATCCAACAGTAATTATGCAGTCAAAAGATTAAATGTTAAAATTTCATCAGAATTGACCATTTTGGGAACATTCGACAGCTCCGCGGTCATCGTTTTTTGTCCGAAAATTGATTTTTTGGACTTTACCAAAAATGATTCAAAATGTCAATTGGGTCGTGCCTCATGTTGAATAATCACTTTTTAAACCCTCACAGTGACCAAAATTGCCATTTTTACAGAGTTTTGCTTACTCAGAAGCTTCAATTTTGACCAATTTCAGGCAGAGAAATTACTTTAAACACACTTATTTTAGTTGAAAAAGTAATAATTCATATCCAACAGTAATTTGCAGTCAAAAGATTAAATGTTAAAATTTCATCAGAATTGACCATTTTGGGAACGTTCGACAGCTCCGTGGTCATCGTTTTTTGTCCGAAAATTGATTTTTGGGACTTTACCAAAAATGATTCAAAATGTCAATTGGATCGTGCCTCATGTTGAATAACCACTTTTTAAACCCTCACAGTGACCAAAATTGACATTTTTACAGAGTTTTGCTTACTCAGAAGCTTCAATTTTGACCAATTTCAGGCAGAGAAATGACTTTAAACCCACTTATTTTAGTTGAAAAAGTAATAATTCATATCAAACAGTAATTTGCAGTCAAAAGATTAAATGTTAAAATTTCATCAGAATTGACCCGTTTGGGAACGTTCGACAGCTCCGCGGTCATCGTATTTTGTCCGAAAATTGATTTTTTGGACTTTACCAAAAATGATTCAAAATGTCAATTGGATCGTGCCTCATGCTGAATAACCACTTTTTAAACCCTCACAGTGACCAAAATTGCCATTTTTACAGAGTTTTACTTACTCAGAAGCTTCAATTTTGACCAATTTCAGGCAGAGAAATTACTTTAAACACACTTATTTTAGTTGAAAAAGTAATAATTCATATCCAACAGTAATTTGCAGTCAAAAGATTAAATGTTAAAATTTCCTCAGAATTGACCATTTTGCGAACGTTCGACAGCTCCGCGGTCATCGTTTTTTGTCCGAAAATTGATTTTTTGGACTTTACCAAAAATGATTCAAAATGTCAATTGGATCGTGCCTCATGTTGAATAACCACTTTTTAAACCCTCACAGTGACCAAAATTGCCATTTTTACAGAGTTTTGCTTACTCAGAAGCTTCAATTTTGACCAATTTCAGGCACAGAAATGACTTTAAACACACTTATTTTAGTTGAAAAAGTAATAATTCACATCCAACAGTAATTATGCAGTCCAAAGTTTAAATGTTAAAATTTCATCAGAATTGACCATTTTGGGAACATTCGACAGCTCCCCGGTCATCGTTTTTTGTCCGAAAATTGATTTTTTGGACTTTACCAAAAATGATTCAAAATGTCAATTGGATCGTGCCTCATGTTGAATAACCACTTTTTAAACCCTCACAGTGACCAAAATTGACATTTTTACAGAGTTTTGCTTACTCAGAAGCTTCAATTTTGACCAATTTCAGGCAGAGAAATGACTTTAAACACACTTATTTTAGTTGAAAAGGTAATAATTCACATCCAACAGTAATTTGCAGTCAAAAGATTAAATGTTAAAATTTCATCAGAATTGACCATTTTGGGAACGTTCGACAGCTCCGCGGTCATCGTTTTTTGTCCAAAAATTGATTTTTGGGACTTTACCAAAAATGATTCAAAATGTCAATTGGATCGTGCCTCATGTTGAATAACCACTTTTTAAACCCTCACAGTGACCAAAATTGCCATTTTTACAGAGTTTTGCTTACTCAGAAGCTTCAATTTTGACCAATTTCAGGCAGAGAAATTACTTTAAACACACTTATTTTAGTTGAAAAAGTAATAATTCATATCCAACAGTAATTTGCAGTCAAAAGATTAAATGTTAAAATTTCCTCAGAATTGACCATTTTGGGAACGTTCGACAGCTCCGCGGTCATCGTTTTTTGTCCGAAAATTGATTTTTTGGACTTTACCAAAAATGATTCAAAATGTCAATTGGGTCGTGCCTCATGTTGAATAATCACTTTTTAAACCCTCACAGTGACCAAAATTGCCATTTTTACAGAGTTTTGCTTACTCAGAAGCTTCAATTTTGACCAATTTCAGGCAGAGAAATTACTTTAAACACACTTATTTTAGTTGAAAAAGTAATAATTCATATCCAACAGTAATTTGCAGTCAAAAGATTAAATGTTAAAATTTCATCAGAATTGACCATTTTGGGAACGTTCGACAGCTCCGCGGTCATCGTTTTTTGTCCGAAAATTGATTTTTGGGACTTTACCAAAAATGATTCAAAATGTCAATTGGATCGTGCCTCATGTTGAATAACCACTTTTTAAACCCTCACAGTGACCAAAATTGACATTTTTACAGAGTTTTGCTTACTCAGAAGCTTCAATTTTGACCAATTTCAGGCAGAGAAATGACTTTAAACCCACTTATTTTAGTTGAAAAAGTAATAATTCATATCCAACAGTAATTTGCAGTCAAAAGATTAAATGTTAAAATTTCATCAGAATTGACCCGTTTGGGAACGTTCGACAGCTCCGCGGTCATCGTATTTTGTCCGAAAATTGATTTTTTGGACTTTACCAAAAATGATTCAAAATGTCAATTGGATCGTGCCTCATGTTGAATAACCACTTTTTAAACCCTCACAGTGACCAAAATTGCCATTTTTACAGAGTTTTGCTTACTCAGAAGCTTCAATTTTGACCAATTTCAGGCAGAGAAATTACTTTAAACACACTTATTTTAGTTGAAAAAGTAATAATTCATATCCAACAGTAATTTGCAGTCAAAAGATTAAATGTTAAAATTTCCTCAGAATTGACCATTTTGCGAACGTTCGACAGCTCCGCGGTCATCGTTTTTTGTCCGAAAATTGATTTTTTGGACTTTACCAAAAATGATTCAAAATGTCAATTGGATCGTGCCTCATGTTGAATAACCACTTTTTAAACCCTCACAGTGACCAAAATTGCCATTTTTACAGAGTTTTGCTTACTCAGAAGCTTCAATTTTGACCAATTTCAGGCACAGAAATGACTTTAAACACACTTATTTTAGTTGAAAAAGTAATAATTCACATCCAACAGTAATTATGCAGTCAAAAGATTAAATGTTAAAATTTCATCAGAATTGACCATTTTGGGAACATTCGACAGCTCCCCGGTCATCGTTTTTTGTCCGAAAATTGATTTTTTGGACTTTACCAAAAATGATTCAAAATGTCAATTGGATCGTGCCTCATGTTGAATAACCACTTTTTAAACCCTCACAGTGACCAAAATTGACATTTTTACAGAGTTTTGCTTACTCAGAAGCTTCAATTTTGACCAATTTCAGGCAGAGAAATGACTTTAAACACACTTATTTTAGTTGAAAAGGTAATAATTCACATCCAACAGTAATTTGCAGTCAAAAGATTAAATGTTAAAATTTCATCAGAATTGACCATTTTGGGAACGTTCGACAGCTCCGCGGTCATCGTTTTTTGTCCAAAAATTGATTTTTGGGACTTTACCAAAAATGATTCAAAATGTCAATTGGATCGTGCCTCATGTTGAATAACCACTTTTTAAACCCTCACAGTGACCAAAATTGCCATTTTTACAGAGTTTTGCTTACTCAGAAGCTTCAATTTTGACCAATTTCAGGCAGAGAAATTACTTTAAACACACTTATTTTAGTTGAAAAAGTAATAATTCATATCCAACAGTAATTTGCAGTCAAAAGATTAAATGTTAAAATTTCCTCAGAATTGACCATTTTGGGAACGTTCGACAGCTCCGCGGTCATCGTTTTTTGTCCGAAAATTGATTTTTTGGACTTTACCAAAAATGATTCAAAATGTCAATTGGATCGTGCCTCATGTTGAATAACCACTTTTTAAACCCTCACAGTGACCAAAATTGCCATTTTTACAGAGTTTTGCTTACTCAGAAGCTTCAATTTTGACCAATTTCAGGCACAGAAATGACTTTAAACACACTTATTTTAGTTGAAAAAGTAATAATTCACATCCAACAGTAATTATGCAGTCAAAAGATTAAATGTTAAAATTTCATCAGAATTGACCATTTTGGGAACATTCGACAGCTCCGCGGTCATCGTTTTTGTCCGAAAATTGATTTTTTGGACTTTACCAAAAATGATTCAAAATGTCAATTGGGTCGTGCCTCATGTTGAATAATCACTTTTTAAACCCTCACAGTGACCAAAATTGCCATTTTTACAGAGTTTTGCTTACTCAGAAGCTTCAATTTTGACCAATTTCAGGCAGAGAAATGACTTTAAACACACTTATTTTAGTTGAAAAAGTAATAATTCATATCCAACAGTAATTTGCAGTCAAAAGATTAAATGTTAAAATTTCATCAGAATTGACCATTTTGGGAACGTTCGACAGCTCCGCGGTCATCGTTTTTTGTCCGAAAATTGATTTTTGGGACTTTACCAAAAATGATTCAAAATGTCAATTGGATCGTGCCTCATGTTGAATAACCACTTTTTAAACCCTCACAGTGACCAAAATTGACATTTTTACAGAGTTTTGCTTACTCAGAAGCTTCAATTTTGACCAATTTCAGGCAGAGAAATGACTTTAAACACACTTATTTTAGTTGAAAAAGTAATAATTCATATCCAACAGTAATTTGCAGTCAAAAGATTAAATGTTAAAATTTCATCAGAATTGACCCGTTTGGGAACGTTCGACAGCTCCGCGGTCATCGTATTTTGTCCGAAAATTGATTTTTTGGACTTTACCAAAAATAATTCAAAATGTCAATTGGATCGTGCCTCATGTTGAATAACCACTTTTTAAACCCTCACAGTGACCAAAATTGCCATTTTTACAGAGTTTTGCTTACTCAGAAGCTTCAATTTTGACCAATTTCAGGCAGAGAAATTACTTTAAACACACTTATTTTAGTTGAAAAAGTAATAATTCATATCCAACAGTAATTTGCAGTCAAAAGATTAAATGTTAAAATTTCCTCAGAATTGACCATTTTGGGAACGTTCGACAGCTCCGCGGTCATCGTTTTTTGTCCGAAAATTGATTTTTTGGACTTTACCAAAAATGATTCAAAATGTCAATTGGATCGTGCCTCATGTTGAATAACCACTTTTTAAACCCTCACAGTGACCAAAATTGCCATTTTTACAGAGTTTTGCTTACTCAGAAGCTTCAATTTTGACCAATTTCAGGCACAGAAATGACTTTAAACACACTTATTTTAGTTGAAAAAGGAATAATTCATATCCAACAGTAATTTGCAGTCAAAAGATTAAATGTTAAAATTTCATCAGAATTGACCCGTTTGGGAACGTTCGACAGCTCCGCGGTCATCGTATTTTGTCCGAAAATTGATTTTTTGGACTTTACCAAAAATGATTCAAAATGTCAATTGGATCGTGCCTCATGTTGAATAACCACTTTTTAAACCCTCACAGTGACCAAAATTGCCATTTTTACAGAGTTTTGCTTACTCAGAAGCTTCAATTTTGACCAATTTCAGGCAGAGAAATTACTTTAAACACACTTATTTTAGTTGAAAAAGTAATAATTCATATCCAACAGTAATTTGCAGTCAAAAGATTAAATGTTAAAATTTCCTCAGAATTGACCATTTTGCGAACGTTCGACAGCTCCGCGGTCATCGTTTTTTGTCCGAAAATTGATTTTTTGGACTTTACCAAAAATGATTCAAAATGTCAATTGGATCGTGCCTCATGTTGAATAACCACTTTTTAAACCCTCACAGTGACCAAAATTGCCATTTTTACAGAGTTTTGCTTACTCAGAAGCTTCAATTTTGACCAATTTCAGGCACAGAAATGACTTTAAACACACTTATTTTAGTTGAAAAAGTAATAATTCACATCCAACAGTAATTATGCAGTCAAAAGATTAAATGTTAAAATTTCATCAGAATTGACCATTTTGGGAACATTCGACAGCTCCCCGGTCATCGTTTTTTGTCCGAAAATTGATTTTTTGGACTTTACCAAAAATGATTCAAAATGTCAATTGGATCGTGCCTCATGTTGAATAACCACTTTTTAAACCCTCACAGTGACCAAAATTGACATTTTTACAGAGTTTTGCTTACTCAGAAGCTTCAATTTTGACCAATTTCAGGCAGAGAAATGACTTTAAACACACTTATTTTAGTTGAAAAGGTAATAATTCACATCCAACAGTAATTTGCAGTCAAAAGATTAAATGTTAAAATTTCATCAGAATTGACCATTTTGGGAACGTTCGACAGCTCCGCGGTCATCGTTTTTTGTCCAAAAATTGATTTTTGGGACTTTACCAAAAATGATTCAAAATGTCAATTGGATCGTGCCTCATGTTGAATAACCACTTTTTAAACCCTCACAGTGACCAAAATTGCCATTTTTACAGAGTTTTGCTTACTCAGAAGCTTCAATTTTGACCAATTTCAGGCAGAGAAATTACTTTAAACACACTTATTTTAGTTGAAAAAGTAATAATTCATATCCAACAGTAATTTGCAGTCAAAAGATTAAATGTTAAAATTTCCTCAGAATTGACCATTTTGGGAACGTTCGACAGCTCCGCGGTCATCGTTTTTTGTCCGAAAATTGATTTTTTGGACTTTACCAAAAATGATTCAAAATGTCAATTGGATCGTGCCTCATGTTGAATAACCACTTTTTAAACCCTCACAGTGACCAAAATTGCCATTTTTACAGAGTTTTGCTTACTCAGAAGCTTCAATTTTGACCAATTTCAGGCACAGAAATGACTTTAAACACACTTATTTTAGTTGAAAAAGTAATAATTCACATCCAACAGTAATTATGCAGTCAAAAGATTAAATGTTAAAATTTCACCAGAATTGACCATTTTGGGAACATTCGACAGCTCCGCGGTCATCGTTTTTTGTCCGAAAATTGATTTTTTGGACTTTACCAAAAATGATTCAAAATGTCAATTGGGTCGTGCCTCATGTTGAATAATCACTTTTTAAACCCTCACAGTGACCAAAATTGCCATTTTTACAGAGTTTTGCTTACTCAGAAGCTTCAATTTTGACCAATTTCAGGCAGAGAAATGACTTTAAACACACTTATTTTAGTTGAAAAAGTAATAATTCATATCCAACAGTAATTTGCAGTCAAAAGATTAAATGTTAAAATTTCATCAGAATTGACCATTTTGGGAACGTTCGACAGCTCCGCGGTCATCGTTTTTTGTCCGAAAATTGATTTTTGGGACTTTACCAAAAATGATTCAAAATGTCAATTGGATCGTGCCTCATGTTGAATAACCACTTTTTAAACCCTCACAGTGACCAAAATTGACATTTTTACAGAGTTTTGCTTACTCAGAAGCTTCAATTTTGACCAATTTCAGGCAGAGAAATGACTTTAAACACACTTATTTTAGTTGAAAAAGTAATAATTCATATCCAACAGTAATTTGCAGTCAAAAGATTAAATGTTAAAATTTCATCAGAATTGACCCGTTTGGGAACGTTCGACAGCTCCGCGGTCATCGTATTTTGTCCGAAAATTGATTTTTTGGACTTTACCAAAAATAATTCAAAATGTCAATTGGATCGTGCCTCATGTTGAATAACCACTTTTTAAACCCTCACAGTGACCAAAATTGCCATTTTTACAGAGTTTTGCTTACTCAGAAGCTTCAATTTTGACCAATTTCAGGCAGAGAAATTACTTTAAACACACTTATTTTAGTTGAAAAAGTAATAATTCATATCCAACAGTAATTTGCAGTCAAAAGATTAAATGTTAAAATTTCCTCAGAATTGACCATTTTGGGAACGTTCGACAGCTCCGCGGTCATCGTTTTTTGTCCGAAAATTGATTTTTTGGACTTTACCAAAAATGATTCAAAATGTCAATTGGATCGTGCCTCATGTTGAATAACCACTTTTTAAACCCTCACAGTGACCAAAATTGCCATTTTTACAGAGTTTTGCTTACTCAGAAGCTTCAATTTTGACCAATTTCAGGCACAGAAATGACTTTAAACACACTTATTTTAGTTGAAAAAGGAATAATTCACATCCAACAGTAATTATGCAGTCAAAAGATTAAATGTTAAAATTTCATCAGAATTGACCATTTTGGGAACATTCGACAGCTCCGCGGTCATCGTTTTTTGTCCGAAAATTGATTTTTTGGACTTTACCAAAAATGATTCAAAATGTCAATTGGATCGTGCCTCATGTTGAATAACCACTTTTTAAACCCTCACAGTGACCAAAATTGACATTTTTACAGAGTTTTGCTTACTCAGAAGCTTCAATTTTGACCAATTTCAGGCAGAGAAATGACTTTAAACACACTTATTTTAGTTGAAAAGGTAATAATTCACATCCAACAGTAATTTGCAGTCAAAAGATTAAATGTTAAAATTTCATCAGAATTGACCATTTTGGGAACGTTCGACAGCTCCGCGGTCATCGTTTTTTGTCCAAAAATTGATTTTTGGGACTTTACCAAAAATGATTCAAAATGTCAATTGGATCGTGCCTCATGTTGAATAACCACTTTTTAAACCCTCACAGTGACCAAAATTGACATTTTTACAGAGTTTTGCTTACTCAGAAGCTTCAATTTTGACCAATTTCAGGCAGAGAAATGACTTTAAACACACTTATTTTAGTTGAAAAGGTAATAATTCACATCCAACAGTAATTTGCAGTCAAAAGATTAAATGTTAAATTTCATCAGAATTGACCATTTTGGGAACGTTCGACAGCTCCGCGGTCATCGTTTTTCGTCCGAAAATTGATTTTTTGGACTCTACCAAAAATGATTCAAAATGTCAATTGGATCGTGCCTCATGTTGAATGACCACTTTTTAAACCCTCACAGTGACCAAAATTGCCATTTTTACAGAGTTTTGCTTACTCAGAAGCTTCAATTTTGACCAATTTCAGGCACAGAAATGACTTTAAACACACTTATTTTAGTTGAAAAAGTAATAATTCACATCCAACAGTAATTATGCAGTCAAAATATTAAATGTTAAAATTTCATCAGAATTGACCATTTTGGGAACATTCGACAGCTCCGCGGTCATCGTTTTTTGTCCGAAAATTGATTTTTTGGACTTTACCAAAAATGATTCAAAATGTCAATTGGATCGTGCCTCATGTTGAATAACCACTTTTTAAACCCTCACAGTGACCAAAATTGCCATTTTTACAGAGTTTTGCTTACTCAGAAGCTTCAATTTTGACCAATTTCAGGCAGAGAAATTACTTTAAACACACTTATTTTAGTTGAAAAAGTAATAATTCATATCCAACAGTAATTTGCAGTCAAAAGATTAAATGTTAAAATTTCCTCAGAATTGACCATTTTGGGAACGTTCGACAGCTCCGCGGTCATCGTTTTGTGTCTGAAAATTGATTTTTTGGACTTTACCAAAAATGATTCAAAATGTCAATTGGATCGTGCCTCATGTTGAATAACCACTTTTTAAACCCTCACAGTGACCAAAATTGCCATTTTTACAGAGTTTTGCTTACTCAGAAGCTTCAATTTTGACCAATTTCAGGCACAGAAATGACTTTAAACACACTTATTTTAGTTGAAAAAGTAATAATTCATATCCAACAGTAATTTGCAGTCAAAAGATTAAATGTTAAAATTTCCTCAGAATTGACCATTTTGGGAACGTTCGACAGCTCCGCGGTCATCGTTTTTTGTCCGAAAATTGATTTTTTGGACTTTACCAAAAATGATTCAAAATGTCAATTGGATCGTGCCTCATGTTGAATAACCACTTTTTAAACCCTCACAGTGACCAAAATTGCCATTTTTACAGAGTTTTGCTTACTCAGAAGCTTCAATTTTGACCAATTTCAGGCACAGAAATGACTTTAAACACACTTATTTTAGTTGAAAAAGTAATAATTCACATCCAACAGTAATTATGCAGTCAAAAGATTAAATGTTAAAATTTCATCAGAATTGACCATTTTGGGAACATTCGACAGCTCCGCGGTCATCGTTTTTTGTCCGAAAATTGATTTTTTGGACTTTACCAAAAATGATTCAAAATGTCAATTGGGTCGTGCCTCATGTTGAATAATCACTTTTTAAACCCTCACAGTGACCAAAATTGCCATTTTTACAGAGTTTTGCTTACTCAGAAGCTTCAATTTTGACCAATTTCAGGCAGAAAAATTACTTTAAACACACTTATTTTAGTTGAAAAAGTAATAATTCATATCCAACAGTAATTTGCAGTCAAAAGATTAAATGTTAAAATTTCATCAGAATTGACCATTTTGGGAACGTTCGACAGCTCCGCGGTCATCGTTTTTTGTCCGAAAATTGATTTTTGGGACTTTACCAAAAATGATTCAAAATGTCAATCGGATCGTGCCTCATGTTGAATAACCACTTTTTAAACCCTCACAGTGACCAAAATTGACATTTTTACAGAGTTTTGCTTACTCAGAAGCTTCAATTTTGACCAATTTCAGGCAGAGAAATGACTTTAAACACACTTATTTTAGTTGAAAAAGTAATAATTCATATCCAACAGTAATTTGCAGTCAAAAGATTAAATGTTAAAATTTCATCAGAATTGACCCGTTTGGGAACGTTCGACAGCTCCGCGGTCATCGTATTTTGTCCGAAAATTGATTTTTTGGACTTTACCAAAAATGATTCAAAATGTCAATTGGATCGTGCCTCATGTTGAATAACCACTTTTTAAACCCTCACAGTGACCAAAATTACCATTTTTACAGAGTTTTGCTTACTCAGAAGCTTCAATTTTGACCAATTTCAGGCAGAGAAATTACTTTAAACACACTTATTTTAGTTGAAAAAGTAATAATTCATATCCAACAGTAATTTGCAGTCAAAAGATTAAATGTTAAAATTTCCTCAGAATTGACCATTTTGGGAACGTTCGACAGCTCCGCGGTCATCGTTTTTTGTCCGAAAATTGATTTTTTGGACTTTACCAAAAATGATTCAAAATGTCAATTGGATCGTGCCTCATGTTGAATAACCACTTTTTAAACCCTCACAGTGACCAAAATTGCCATTTTTACAGAGTTTTGCTTACTCAGAAGCTTCAATTTTGACCAATTTCAGGCACAGAAATGACTTTAAACACACTTATTTTAGTTGAAAAAGTAATAATTCATATCCAACAGTAATTTGCAGTCAAAAGATTAAATGTTAAAATTTCCTCAGAATTGACCATTTTGGGAACGTTCGACAGCTCCGCGGTCATCGTTTTTTGTCCGAAAATTGATTTTTTGGACTTTACCAAAAATGATTCAAAATGTCAATTGGATCGTGCCTCATGTTGAATAACCACCCTCACAGTGACCAAAATTGCCATTTTTACAGAGTTTTGCTTACTCAGAAGCTTCAATTTTGACCAATTTCAGGCACAGAAATGACTTTAAACACACTTATTTTAGTTGAAAAAGTAATAATTCACATCCAACAGTAATTATGCAGTCAAAAGATTAAATGTTAAAATTTCATCAGAATTGACCATTTTGGGAACATTCGACAGCTCCGCGGTCATCGTTTTTTGTCCGAAAATTGATTTTTTGGACTTTACCAAAAATGATTCAAAATGTCAATTGGGTCGTGCCTCATGTTGAATAATCACTTTTTAAACCCTCACAGTGACCAAAATTGCCATTTTTACAGAGTTTTGCTTACTCAGAAGCTTCAATTTTGACCAATTTCAGGCAGAGAAATTACTTTAAACACACTTATTTTAGTTGAAAAAGTAATAATTCATATCCAACAGTAATTTGCAGTCAAAAGATTAAATGTTAAAATTTCATCAGAATTGACCATTTTGGGAACGTTCGACAGCTCCGCGGTCATCGTTTTTTGTCCGAAAATTGATTTTTGGGACTTTACCAAAAATGATTCAAAATGTCAATTGGATCGTGCCTCATGTTGAATAACCACTTTTTAAACCCTCACAGTGACCAAAATTGACATTTTTACAGAGTTTTGCTTACTCAGAAGCTTCAATTTTGACCAATTTCAGGCAGAGAAATGACTTTAAACACACTTATTTTAGTTGAAAAAGTAATAATTCATATCCAACAGTAATTTGCAGTCAAAAGATTAAATGTTAAAATTTCATCAGAATTGACCCGTTTGGGAACGTTCGACAGCTCCGCGGTCATCGTATTTTGTCCGAAAATTGATTTTTTGGACTTTACCAAAAATGATTCAAAATGTCAATTGGATCGTGCCTCATGTTGAATAACCACTTTTTAAACCCTCACAGTGACCAAAATTGCCATTTTTACAGAGTTTTGCTTACTCAGAAGCTTCAATTTTGACCAATTTCAGGCAGAGAAATTACTTTAAACACACTTATTTTAGTTGAAAAAGTAATAATTCATATCCAACAGTAATTTGCAGTCAAAAGATTAAATGTTAAAATTTCCTCAGAATTGACCATTTTGGGAACGTTCGACAGCTCCGCGGTCATCGTTTTTTGTCCGAAAATTGATTTTTTGGACTTTACCAAAAATGATTCAAAATGTCAATTGGATCGTGCCTCATGTTGAATAACCACTTTTTAAACCCTCACAGTGACCAAAATTGCCATTTTTACAGAGTTTTGCTTACTCAGAAGCTTCAATTTTGACCAATTTCAGGCAGAGAAATTACTTTAAACACACTTATTTTAGTTGAAAGAGTAATAATTCACATCCAACAGTAATTTGCAGTCAAAAGATTAAATGTTAAAATTTCATCAGAATTGACCATTTTGGGAACGTTCGACAGCTCCGCGGTCATCGTTTTTCGTCCGAAAATTGATTTTTTGGACTTTACCAAAAATGATTCAAAATGTCAATTGGATCGTGCCTCATGTTGAATAACCACTTTTTAAACCCTCACAGTGACCAAAATTGCCATTTTTACAGAGTTTTGCTTACTCAGAAGCTTCAATTTTGACCAATTTCAGGCAGAGAAATTACTTTACACACACTTATTTTAGTTGAAAAAGTAATAATTCATATCCAACAGTAATTTGCAGTCAAAAGATTAAATGTTAAAATTTCATCAGAATTGACCATTTTGGGAACGTTCGACAGCTCCGCGGTCATCGTTTTTTGTCCGATAATTGATTTTTTGGACTTTACCAAAAATGATTCAAAATGTCAATTGGATCGTGCCTCATGTTGAATAACCACTTTTTAAACCCTCACAGTGACCAAAATTGCCATTTTTACAGAGTTTTGCTTACTCAGAAGCTTCAATTTTGACCAATTTCAGGCACATAAATGACTTTAAACACACTTATTTTAGTTGAAAAAGTAATAATTCACATCCAACAGTAATTATGCAGTCAAAAGATTAAATGTTAAAATTTCATCAGAATTGACCATTTTGGGAACATTCGACAGCTCCGCGGTCATCGTTTTTTGTCCGAAAATTGATTTTTTGGACTTTACCAAAAATGATTCAAAATGTCAATTGGGTCGTGCCTCATGTTGAATAATCACTTTTTAAACCCTCACAGTGACCAAAATTGCCATTTTTACAGAGTTTTGCTTACTCAGAAGCTTCAATTTTGACCAATTTCAGGCAGAGAAATTACTTTAAACACACTTATTTTAGTTGAAAAAGTAATAATTCATATCCAACAGTAATTTGCAGTCAAAAGATTAAATGTTAAAATTTCATCCGAATTGACCATTTTGGGAATGTTCGACAGCTCCGCGGTCATCGTTTTTTGTCCGAAAATTGATTTTTTTGGACTTTACCAAAAATGATTCAAAATGTCAATTGGATCGTGCCTCATGTTGAATAACCACTTTTTAAACCCTCACAGTGACCAAAATTGCCATTTTTACAGAGTTTTGCTTACTCAGAAGCTTCAATTTTGACCAATTTCAGGCAGAGAAATTACTTTACACACACTTATTTTAGTTGAAAAAGTAATAATTCATATCCAACAGTAATTTGCAGTCAAAAGATTAAATGTTAAAATTTCATCAGAATTGACCATTTTGGGAACGTTCGACAGCTCCGCGGTCATCGTTTTTTGTCCGATAATTGATTTTTTGGACTTTACCAAAAATGATTCAAAATGTCAATTGGATCGTGCCTCATGTTGAATAACCACTTTTTAAACCCTCACAGTGACCAAAATTGCCATTTTTACAGAGTTTTGCTTACTCAGAAGCTTAAATTTTGACCAATTTCAGGCACATAAATGACTTTAAACACACTTATTTTAGTTGAAAAAGTAATAATTCACATCCAACAGTAATTATGCAGTCAAAAGATTAAATGTTAAAATTTCATCAGAATTGACCATTTTGGGAACATTCGACAGCTCCGCGGTCATCGTTTTTTGTCCGAAAATTGATTTTTTGGACTTTACCAAAAATGATTCAAAATGTCAATTGGGTCGTGCCTCATGTTGAATAATCACTTTTTAAACCCTCACAGTGACCAAAATTGCCATTTTTACAGAGTTTTGCTTACTCAGAAGCTTCAATTTTGACCAATTTCAGGCAGAGAAATGACTTTAAACACACTTATTTTAGTTGAAAAAGTAATAATTCACATCCAACAGTAATTATGCAGTCAAAAGATTAAATGTTAAAATTTCATCAGAATTGACCATTTTGGGAACATTCGACAGCTCCGCGGTCATCGTTTTTTGTCCGAAAATTGATTTTTGGGACTTTACCAAAAATGATTCAAAATGTCAATTGGATCGTGCCTCATGTTGAATAACCACTTTTTAAACCCTCACAGTGACCAAAATTGACATTTTTACAGAGTTTTGCTTACTCAGAAGCTTCAATTTTGACCAATTTCAGGCAGAGAAATGACTTTAAACACACTTATTTTAGTTGAAAAAGTAATAATTCATATCCAACAGTAATTTGCAGTCAAAAGATTAAATGTTAAAATTTCATCAGAATTGACCCGTTTGGGAACGTTCGACAGCTCCGCGGTCATCGTATTTTGTCCGAAAATTGATTTTTTGGACTTTACCAAAAATAATTCAAAATGTCAATTGGATCGTGCCTCATGTTGAATAACCACTTTTTAAACCCTCACAGTGACCAAAATTGCCATTTTTACAGAGTTTTGCTTACTCAGAAGCTTCAATTTTGACCAATTTCAGGCAGAGAAATTACTTTAAACACACTTATTTTAGTTGAAAAAGTAATAATTCATATCCAACAGTAATTTGCAGTCAAAAGATTAAATGTTAAAATTTCCTCAGAATTGACCATTTTGGGAACGTTCGACAGCTCCGCGGTCATCGTTTTTTGTCCGAAAATTGATTTTTTGGACTTTACCAAAAATGATTCAAAATGTCAATTGGATCGTGCCTCATGTTGAATAACCACTTTTTAAACCCTCACAGTGACCAAAATTGCCATTTTTACAGAGTTTTGCTTACTCAGAAGCTTCAATTTTGACCAATTTCAGGCACAGAAATGACTTTAAACACACTTATTTTAGTTGAAAAAGGAATAATTCACATCCAACAGTAATTATGCAGTCAAAAGATTAAATGTTAAAATTTCATCAGAATTGACCATTTTGGGAACATTCGACAGCTCCGCGGTCATCGTTTTTTGTCCGAAAATTGATTTTTTGGACTTTACCAAAAATGATTCAAAATGTCAATTGGATCGTGCCTCATGTTGAATAACCACTTTTTAAACCCTCACAGTGACCAAAATTGCCATTTTTACAGAGTTTTGCTTACTCAGAAGCTTCAATTTTGACCAATTTCAGGCACAGAAATGACTTTAAACACACTTATTTTAGTTGAAAAAGTAATAATTCACATCCAACAGTAATTATGCAGTCAAAAGATTAAATGTTAAAATTTCATCAGAATTGACCATTTTGGGAACATTCGACAGCTCCGCGGTCATCGTTTTTTGTCCGAAAATTGATTTTTTGGACTTTACCAAAAATGATTCAAAATGTCAATTGGGTCGTGCCTCATGTTGAATAATCACTTTTTAAACCCTCACAGTGACCAAAATTGCCATTTTTACAGAGTTTTGCTTACTCAGAAGCTTCAATTTTGACCAATTTCAGGCAGAAAAATTACTTTAAACACACTTATTTTAGTTGAAAAAGTAATAATTCATATCCAACAGTAATTTGCAGTCAAAAGATTAAATGTTAAAATTTCATCAGAATTGACCATTTTGGGAACGTTCGACAGCTCCGCGGTCATCGTTTTTTGTCCGAAAATTGATTTTTGGGACTTTACCAAAAATGATTCAAAATGTCAATCGGATCGTGCCTCATGTTGAATAACCACTTTTTAAACCCTCACAGTGACCAAAATTGACATTTTTACAGAGTTTTGCTTACTCAGAAGCTTCAATTTTGACCAATTTCAGGCAGAGAAATGACTTTAAACACACTTATTTTAGTTGAAAAAGTAATAATTCATATCCAACAGTAATTTGCAGTCAAAAGATTAAATGTTAAAATTTCATCAGAATTGACCCGTTTGGGAACGTTCGACAGCTCCGCGGTCATCGTATTTTGTCCGAAAATTGATTTTTTGGACTTTACCAAAAATGATTCAAAATGTCAATTGGATCGTGCCTCATGTTGAATAACCACTTTTTAAACCCTCACAGTGACCAAAATTGCCATTTTTACAGAGTTTTGCTTACTCAGAAGCTTCAATTTTGACCAATTTCAGGCAGAGAAATTACTTTAAACACACTTATTTTAGTTGAAAAAGTAATAATTCATATCCAACAGTAATTTGCAGTCAAAAGATTAAATGTTAAAATTTCCTCAGAATTGACCATTTTGGGAACGTTCGACAGCTCCGCGGTCATCGTTTTTTGTCCGAAAATTGATTTTTTGGACTTTACCAAAAATGATTCAAAATGTCAATTGGATCGTGCCTCATGTTGAATAACCACTTTTTAAACCCTCACAGTGACCAAAATTGCCATTTTTACAGAGTTTTGCTTACTCAGAAGCTTCAATTTTGACCAATTTCAGGCACAGAAATGACTTTAAACACACTTATTTTAGTTGAAAAAGTAATAATTCACATCCAACAGTAATTATGCAGTCAAAAGATTAAATGTTAAAATTTCATCAGAATTGACCATTTTGGGAACATTCGACAGCTCCGCGGTCATCGTTTTTTGTCCGAAAATTGATTTTTTGGACTTTACCAAAAATGATTCAAAATGTCAATTGGGTCGTGCCTCATGTTGAATAATCACTTTTTAAACCCTCACAGTGACCAAAATTGCCATTTTTACAGAGTTTTGCTTACTCAGAAGCTTCAATTTTGACCAATTTCAGGCAGAGAAATTACTTTAAACACACTTATTTTAGTTGAAAAAGTAATAATTCATATCCAACAGTAATTTGCAGTCAAAAGATTAAATGTTAAAATTTCATCAGAATTGACCATTTTGGGAACGTTCGACAGCTCCGCGGTCATCGTTTTTTGTCCGAAAATTGATTTTTGGGACTTTACCAAAAATGATTCAAAATGTCAATTGGATCGTGCCTCATGTTGAATAACCACTTTTTAAACCCTCACAGTGACCAAAATTGACATTTTTACAGAGTTTTGCTTACTCAGAAGCTTCAATTTTGACCAATTTCAGGCAGAGAAATGACTTTAAACACACTTATTTTAGTTGAAAAAGTAATAATTCATATCCAACAGTAATTTGCAGTCAAAAGATTAAATGTTAAAATTTCATCAGAATTGACCCGTTTGGGAACGTTCGACAGCTCCGCGGTCATCGTATTTTGTCCGAAAATTGATTTTTTGGACTTTACCAAAAATGATTCAAAATGTCAATTGGATCGTGCCTCATGTTGAATAACCACTTTTTAAACCCTCACAGTGACCAAAATTGCCATTTTTACAGAGTTTTGCTTACTCAGAAGCTTCAATTTTGACCAATTTCAGGCAGAGAAATTACTTTAAACACACTTATTTTAGTTGAAAAAGTAATAATTCATATCCAACAGTAATTTGCAGTCAAAAGATTAAATGTTAAAATTTCCTCAGAATTGACCATTTTGGGAACGTTCGACAGCTCCGCGGTCATCGTTTTTTGTCCGAAAATTGATTTTTTGGACTTTACCAAAAATGATTCAAAATGTCAATTGGATCGTGCCTCATGTTGAATAACCACTTTTTAAACCCTCACAGTGACCAAAATTGCCATTTTTACAGAGTTTTGCTTACTCAGAAGCTTCAATTTTGACCAATTTCAGGCAGAGAAATTACTTTAAACACACTTATTTTAGTTGAAAGAGTAATAATTCACATCCAACAGTAATTTGCAGTCAAAAGATTAAATGTTAAAATTTCATCAGAATTGACCATTTTGGGAACGTTCGACAGCTCCGCGGTCATCGTTTTTCGTCCGAAAATTGATTTTTTGGACTTTACCAAAAATGATTCAAAATGTCAATTGGATCGTGCCTCATGTTGAATAACCACTTTTTAAACCCTCACAGTGACCAAAATTGCCATTTTTACAGAGTTTTGCTTACTCAGAAGCTTCAATTTTGACCAATTTCAGGCAAAGAAATTACTTTACACACACTTATTTTAGTTGAAAAAGTAATAATTCATATCCAACAGTAATTTGCAGTCAAAAGATTAAATGTTAAAATTTCATCAGAATTGACCATTTTGGGAACGTTCGACAGCTCCGCGGTCATCGTTTTTTGTCCGATAATTGATTTTTTGGACTTTACCAAAAATGATTCAAAATGTCAATTGGATCGTGCCTCATGTTGAATAACCACTTTTTAAACCCTCACAGTGACCAAAATTGCCATTTTTACAGAGTTTTGCTTACTCAGAAGCTTCAATTTTGACCAATTTCAGGCACATAAATGACTTTAAACACACTTATTTTAGTTGAAAAAGTAATAATTCACATCCAACAGTAATTATGCAGTCAAAAGATTAAATGTTAAAATTTCATCAGAATTGACCATTTTGGGAACATTCGACAGCTCCGCGGTCATCGTTTTTTGTCCGAAAATTGATTTTTTGGACTTTACCAAAAATGATTCAAAATGTCAATTGGGTCGTGCCTCATGTTGAATAATCACTTTTTAAACCCTCACAGTGACCAAAATTGCCATTTTTACAGAGTTTTGCTTACTCAGAAGCTTCAATTTTGACCAATTTCAGGCAGAGAAATTACTTTAAACACACTTATTTTAGTTGAAAAAGTAATAATTCATATCCAACAGTAATTTGCAGTCAAAAGATTAAATGTTAAAATTTCATCCGAATTGACCATTTTGGGAATGTTCGACAGCTCCGCGGTCATCGTTTTTTGTCCGAAAATTGATTTTTTTGGACTTTACCAAAAATGATTCAAAATGTCAATTGGATCGTGCCTCATGTTGAATAACCACTTTTTAAACCCTCACAGTGACCAAAATTGCCATTTTTACAGAGTTTTGCTTACTCAGAAGCTTCAATTTTGACCAATTTCAGGCACAGAAACGACTTTAAACACACTTATTTTAGTTGAAATAGTAATAATTCACATCCAACAGTAATTTGCAGTCAAAAGATTAAATGTTAAAATTTCATCAGAATTGACCATTTTGGGAACGTTCGACAGCTCCGCGGTCATCGTTTTTCGTCCGAAAATTGATTTTTTGGACTTTACCAAAAATGATTCAAAATGTCAATTGGATCGTGCCTCATGTTGAATAACCACTTTTTAAACCCTCACAGTGACCAAAATTGACATTTTTACAGAGTTTTGCTTACTCAGAAGCTTCAATTTTGACCAATTTCAGGCAGAGAAATTACTTTAAACACACTTATTTTAGTTGAAAAAGTAATAATTCATATCCAACAGTAATTTGCAGTCAAAAGATTAAATGTTAAAATTTCATCAGAATTGACCATTTTGGGAACGTTCGACAGCTCCGCGGTCATCGTTTTTTGTCCGAAAATTGATTTTTTGGACTTTACCAAAAATGATTCAAAATGTCAATTGGATCGTGCCTCATGTTGAATAACCACTTTTTAAACCCTCACAGTGACCAAAATTGCCATTTTTACAGAGTTTTGCTTACTCAGAAGCTTCAATTTTGACCAATTTCAGGCACAGAAATGACTTTAAACACACTTATTTTAGTTGAAAAAGTAATAATTCACATCCAACAGTAATTATGCAGTCAAAAGATTAAATGTTAAAATTTCATCAGAATTGACCATTTTGGGAACGTTCGACAGCTCCGCGGTCATCGTTTTTTGTCCGAAAATTGATTTTTTGGACTTTACCAAAAATGATTCAAAATGTCAATTGGATCGTGCCTCATGTTGAATAACCACTTTTTAAACCCTCACAGTGACCAAAATTGCCATTTTTACAGAGTTTTGCTTACTCAGAAGCTTCAATTTTGACCAATTTCAGGCAGAGAAATTACTTTAAACACACTTATTTTAGTTGAAAAAGTAATAATTCATATCCAACAGTAATTTGCAGTCAAAAGATTAAATGTTAAAATTTCCTCAGAATTGACCATTTTGGGAACGTTCGACAGCTCCGCGGTCATCGTTTTTTGTCCGAAAATAGATTTTTTGGACTTTACCAAAAATGATTCAAAATGTCAATTGGATCGTGCCTCATGTTGAATAACCACTTTTTAAACCCTCACAGTGACCAAAATTGCCATTTTTACAGAGTTTTGCTTACTCAGAAGCTTCAATTTTGACCAATTTCAGGCACAGAAATGACTTTAAACACACTTATTTTAGTTGAAAAAGTAATAATTCACATCCAACAGTAATTATGCAGTCAAAAGATTAAATGTTAAAATTTCATCAGAATTGACCATTTTGGGAACATTCGACAGCTCCGCGGTCATCGTTTTTTGTCCGAAAATTGATTTTTTGGACTTTACCAAAAATGATTCAAAATGTCAATTGGGTCGTGCCTCATGTTGAATAATCACTTTTTAAACCCTCACAGTGACCAAAATTGCCATTTTTACAGAGTTTTGCTTACTCAGAAGCTTCAATTTTGACCAATTTCAGGCAGAGAAATTACTTTAAACACACTTATTTTAGTTGAAAAAGTAATAATTCCTATCCAACAGTAATTTGCAGTCAAAAGATTAAATGTTAAAATTTCATCAGAATTGACCATTTTGGGAACGTTCGACAGCTCCGCGGTCATCGTTTTTTGTCCGAAAATTGATTTTTGGGACTTTACCAAAAATGATTCAAAATGTCAATTGGATCGTGCCTCATGTTGAATAACCACTTTTTAAACCCTCACAGTGACCAAAATTGACATTTTTACAGAGTTTTGTTTCTCAGAAGCTTCAATTTTGACCAATTTCAGGCAGAGAAATGACTTTAAACACACTTATTTTAGTTGAAAAAGTAATAATTCATATCCAACAGTAATTTGCAGTCAAAAGATTAAATGTTAAAATTTCATCAGAATTGACCCGTTTGGGAACGTTCGACAGCTCCGCGGTCATCGTATTTTGTCCGAAAATTGATTTTTTGGACTTTACCAAAAATGATTCAAAATGTCAATTGGATCGTGCCTCATGTTGAATAACCACTTTTTAAACCCTCACAGTGACCAAAATTGCCATTTTTACAGAGTTTTGCTTACTCAGAAGCTTCAATTTTGACCAATTTCAGGCAGAGAAATTACTTTAAACACACTTATTTTAGTTGAAAAAGTAATAATTCATATCCAACAGTAATTTGCAGTCAAAAGATTAAATGTTAAAATTTCCTCAGAATTGACCATTTTGGGAACGTTCGACAGCTCCGCGGTCATCGTTTTTTGTCCGAAAATTGATTTTTTGGACTTTACCAAAAATGATTCAAAATGTCAATTGGATCGTGCCTCATGTTGAATAACCACTTTTTAAACCCTCACAGTGACCAAAATTGCCATTTTTACAGAGTTTTGCTTACTCAGAAGCTTCAATTTTGACCAATTTCAGGCACAGAAATGACTTTAAACACACTTATTTTAGTTGAAAAAGTAATAATTCACATCCAACAATAATTATGCAGTCAAAAGATTAAATGTTAAAATTTCATCAGAATTGACCATTTTGGGAACATTCGACAGCTCCGCGGTCATCGTTTTTTGTCCGAAAATTGATTTTTTGGACTTTACCAAAAATGATTCAAAATGTCAATTGGGTCGTGCCTCATGTTGAATAATCACTTTTTAAACCCTCACAGTGACCAAAATTGCCACTTTTTACAGAGTTTTGCTTACTCAGAAGCTTCAATTTTGACCAATTTCAGGCAGAGAAATTACTTTAAACACACTTATTTTAGTTGAAAGAGTAATAATTCACATCCAACAGTAATTTGCAGTCAAAAGATTAAATGTTAAAATTTCATCAGAATTGACCATTTTGGGAACGTTCGACAGCTCCGCGGTCATCGTTTTTCGTCCGAAAATTGATTTTTTGGACTTTACCAAAAATGATTCAAAATGTCAATTGGATCGTGCCTCATGTTGAATAACCACTTTTTAAACCCTCACAGTGACCAAAATTGCCATTTTTACAGAGTTTTGCTTACTCAGAAGCTTCAATTTTGACCAATTTCAGGCAGAGAAATTACTTTACACACACTTATTTTAGTTGAAAAAGTAATAATTCATATCCAACAGTAATTTGCAGTCAAAAGATTAAATGTTAAAATTTCATCAGAATTGACCATTTTGGGAACGTTCGACAGCTCCGCGGTCATCGTTTTTTGTCCGATAATTGATTTTTTGGACTTTACCAAAAATGATTCAAAATTTCAATTGGATCGTGCCTCATGTTGAATAACCACTTTTTAAACCCTCACAGTGACCAAAATTGCCATTTTTACAGAGTTTTGCTTACTCAGAAGCTTCAATTTTGACCAATTTCAGGCACAGAAATGACTTTAAACACACTTATTTTAGTTGAAAAAGTAATAATTCATATCCAACAGTAATTTGCAGTCAAAAGATTAAATGTTAAAATTTCCTCAGAATTGACCATTTTGGGAACGTTCGACAGCTCCGCGGTCATCGTTTTTTGTCCGAAAATTGATTTTTTGGACTTTACCAAAAATGATTCAAAATGTCAATTGGATCGTGCCTCATGTTGAATAACCACTTTTTAAACCCTCACAGTGACCAAAATTGCCATTTTTACAGAGTTTTGCTTACTCAGAAGCTTCAATTTTGACCAATTTCAGGCACAGAAATGACTTTAAACACACTTATTTTAGTTGAAAAAGTAATAATTCACATCCAACAGTAATTATGCAGTCAAAAGATTAAATGTTAAAATTTCATCAGAATTGACCATTTTGGGAACATTCGACAGCTCCGCGGTCATCGTTTTTTGTCCGAAAATTGATTTTTTGGACTTTACCAAAAATGATTCAAAATGTCAATTGGGTCGTGCCTCATGTTGAATAATCACTTTTTAAACCCTCACAGTGACCAAAATTGCCATTTTTACAGAGTTTTGCTTACTCAGAAGCTTCAATTTTGACCAATTTCAGGCAGAAAAATTACTTTAAACACACTTATTTTAGTTGAAAAAGTAATAATTCATATCCAACAGTAATTTGCAGTCAAAAGATTAAATGTTAAAATTTCATCAGAATTGACCATTTTGGGAACGTTCGACAGCTCCGCGGTCATCGTTTTTTGTCCGAAAATTGATTTTTGGGACTTTACCAAAAATGATTCAAAATGTCAATCGGATCGTGCCTCATGTTGAATAACCACTTTTTAAACCCTCACAGTGACCAAAATTGACATTTTTACAGAGTTTTGCTTACTCAGAAGCTTCAATTTTGACCAATTTCAGGCAGAGAAATGACTTTAAACACACTTATTTTAGTTGAAAAAGTAATAATTCATATCCAACAGTAATTTGCAGTCAAAAGATTAAATGTTAAAATTTCATCAGAATTGACCCGTTTGGGAACGTTCGACAGCTCCGCGGTCATCGTATTTTGTCCGAAAATTGATTTTTTGGACTTTACCAAAAATGATTCAAAATGTCAATTGGATCGTGCCTCATGTTGAATAACCACTTTTTAAACCCTCACAGTGACCAAAATTGCCATTTTTACAGAGTTTTGCTTACTCAGAAGCTTCAATTTTGACCAATTTCAGGCAGAGAAATTACTTTAAACACACTTATTTTAGTTGAAAAAGTAATAATTCATATCCAACAGTAATTTGCAGTCAAAAGATTAAATGTTAAAATTTCCTCAGAATTGACCATTTTGGGAACGTTCGACAGCTCCGCGGTCATCGTTTTGTGTCCGAAAATTGATTTTTTGGACTTTACCAAAAATGATTCAAAATGTCAATTGGATCGTGCCTCATGTTGAATAACCACTTTTTAAACCCTCACAGTGACCAAAATTGCCATTTTTACAGAGTTTTGCTTACTCAGAAGCTTCAATTTTGACCAATTTCAGGCACAGAAATGACTTTAAACACACTTATTTTAGTTGAAAAAGTAATAATTCATATCCAACAGTAATTTGCAGTCAAAAGATTAAATGTTAAAATTTCCTCAGAATTGACCATTTTGGGAACGTTCGACAGCTCCGCGGTCATCGTTTTTTGTCCGAAAATTGATTTTTTGGACTTTACCAAAAATGATTCAAAATGTCAATTGGATCGTGCCTCATGTTGAATAACCACTTTTTAAACCCTCACAGTGACCAAAATTGCCATTTTTACAGAGTTTTGCTTACTCAGAAGCTTCAATTTTGACCAATTTCAGGCACAGAAATGACTTTAAACACACTTATTTTAGTTGAAAAAGTAATAATTCACATCCAACAGTAATTATGCAGTCAAAAGATTAAATGTTAAAATTTCATCAGAATTGACCATTTTGGGAACATTCGACAGCTCCGCGGTCATCGTTTTTTGTCCGAAAATTGATTTTTTGGACTTTACCAAAAATGATTCAAAATGTCAATTGGGTCGTGCCTCATGTTGAATAATCACTTTTTAAACCCTCACAGTGACCAAAATTGCCATTTTTACAGAGTTTTGCTTACTCAGAAGCTTCAATTTTGACCAATTTCAGGCAGAGAAATTACTTTAAACACACTTATTTTAGTTGAAAAAGTAATAATTCATATCCAACAGTAATTTGCAGTCAAAAGATTAAATGTTAAAATTTCATCAGAATTGACCATTTTGGGAACGTTCGACAGCTCCGCGGTCATCGTTTTTTGTCCGAAAATTGATTTTTGGGACTTTACCAAAAATGATTCAAAATGTCAATTGGATCGTGCCTCATGTTGAATAACCACTTTTTAAACCCTCACAGTGACCAAAATTGACATTTTTACAGAGTTTTGCTTACTCAGAAGCTTCAATTTTGACCAATTTCAGGCAGAGAAATGACTTTAAACACACTTATTTTAGTTGAAAAAGTAATAATTCATATCCAACAGTAATTTGCAGTCAAAAGATTAAATGTTAAAATTTCATCAGAATTGACCCGTTTGGGAACGTTCGACAGCTCCGCGGTCATCGTATTTTGTCCGAAAATTGATTTTTTGGACTTTACCAAAAATGATTCAAAATGTCAATTGGATCGTGCCTCATGTTGAATAACCACTTTTTAAACCCTCACAGTGACCAAAATTGCCATTTTTACAGAGTTTTGCTTACTCAGAAGCTTCAATTTTGACCAATTTCAGGCAGAGAAATTACTTTAAACACACTTATTTTAGTTGAAAAAGTAATAATTCATATCCAACAGTAATTTGCAGTCAAAAGATTAAATGTTAAAATTTCCTCAGAATTGACCATTTTGGGAACGTTCGACAGCTCCGCGGTCATCGTTTTTTGTCCGAAAATTGATTTTTTGGACTTTACCAAAAATGATTCAAAATGTCAATTGGATCGTGCCTCATGTTGAATAACCACTTTTTAAACCCTCACAGTGACCAAAATTGCCATTTTTACAGAGTTTTGCTTACTCAGAAGCTTCAATTTTGACCAATTTCAGGCAGAGAAATTACTTTAAACACACTTATTTTAGTTGAAAGAGTAATAATTCACATCCAACAGTAATTTGCAGTCAAAAGATTAAATGTTAAAATTTCATCAGAATTGACCATTTTGGGAACGTTCGACAGCTCCGCGGTCATCGTTTTTCGTCCGAAAATTGATTTTTTGGACTTTACCAAAAATGATTCAAAATGTCAATTGGATCGTGCCTCATGTTGAATAACCACTTTTTAAACCCTCACAGTGACCAAAATTGCCATTTTTACAGAGTTTTGCTTACTCAGAAACTTCAATTTTGACCAATTTCAGGCAGAGAAATTACTTTACACACACTTATTTTAGTTGAAAAAGTAATAATTCATATCCAACAGTAATTTGCAGTCAAAAGATTAAATGTTAAAATTTCATCAGAATTGACCATTTTGGGAACGTTCGACAGCTCCGCGGTCATCGTTTTTTGTCCGATAATTGATTTTTTGGACTTTACCAAAAATGATTCAAAATGTCAATTGGATCGTGCCTCATGTTGAATAACCACTTTTTAAACCCTCACAGTGACCAAAATTGCCATTTTTACAGAGTTTTGCTTACTCAGAAGCTTCAATTTTGACCAATTTCAGGCACATAAATGACTTTAAACACACTTATTTTAGTTGAAAAAGTAATAATTCACATCCAACAGTAATTATGCAGTCAAAAGATTAAATGTTAAAATTTCATCAGAATTGACCATTTTGGGAACATTCGACAGCTCCGCGGTCATCGTTTTTTGTCCGAAAATTGATTTTTTGGACTTTACCAAAAATGATTCAAAATGTCAATTGGGTCGTGCCTCATGTTGAATAATCACTTTTTAAACCCTCACAGTGACCAAAATTGCCATTTTTACAGAGTTTTGCTTACTCAGAAGCTTCAATTTTGACCAATTTCAGGCAGAGAAATTACTTTAAACACACTTATTTTAGTTGAAAAAGTAATAATTCATATCCAACAGTAATTTGCAGTCAAAAGATTAAATGTTAAAATTTCATCCGAATTGACCATTTTGGGAATGTTCGACAGCTCCGCGGTCATCGTTTTTTGTCCGAAAATTGATTTTTTTGGACTTTACCAAAAATGATTCAAAATGTCAATTGGATCGTGCCTCATGTTGAATAACCACTTTTTAAACCCTCACAGTGACCAAAATTGCCATTTTTACAGAGTTTTGCTTACTCAGAAGCTTCAATTTTGACCAATTTCAGGCACAGAAACGACTTTAAACACACTTATTTTAGTTGAAATAGTAATAATTCACATCCAACAGTAATTTGCAGTCAAAAGATTAAATGTTAAAATTTCATCAGAATTGACCATTTTGGGAACGTTCGACAGCTCCGCGGTCATCGTTTTTCGTCCGAAAATTGATTTTTTGGACTTTACCAAAAATGATTCAAAATGTCAATTGGATCGTGCCTCATGTTGAATAACCACTTTTTAAACCCTCACAGTGACCAAAATTGACATTTTTACAGAGTTTTGCTTACTCAGAAGCTTCAATTTTGACCAATTTCAGGCAGAGAAATTACTTTAAACACACTTATTTTAGTTGAAAAAGTAATAATTCATATCCAACAGTAATTTGCAGTCAAAAGATTAAATGTTAAAATTTCATCAGAATTGACCATTTTGGGAACGTTCGACAGCTCCGCGGTCATCGTTTTTTGTCCGAAAATTGATTTTTTGGACTTTACCAAAAATGATTCAAAATGTCAATTGGATCGTGCCTCATGTTGAATAACCACTTTTTAAACCCTCACAGTGACCAAAATTGCCATTTTTACAGAGTTTTGCTTACTCAGAAGCTTCAATTTTGACCAATTTCAGGCACAGAAATGACTTTAAACACACTTATTTTAGTTGAAAAAGTAATAATTCACATCCAACAGTAATTATGCAGTCAAAAGATTAAATGTTAAAATTTCATCAGAATTGACCATTTTGGGAACGTTCGACAGCTCCGCGGTCATCGTTTTTTGTCCGAAAATTGATTTTTTGGACTTTACCAAAAATGATTCAAAATGTCAATTGGATCGTGCCTCATGTTGAATAACCACTTTTTAAACCCTCACAGTGACCAAAATTGCCATTTTTACAGAGTTTTGCTTACTCAGAAGCTTCAATTTTGACCAATTTGAGGCAGAGAAATTACTTTAAACACACTTATTTTAGTTGAAAAAGTAATAATTCATATCCAACAGTAATTTGCAGTCAAAAGATTAAATGTTAAAATTTCC
Organism: Lissotriton helveticus; assembly: GCF_964261635.1. Taxonomy (NCBI): domain Eukaryota; kingdom Metazoa; phylum Chordata; class Amphibia; order Caudata; family Salamandridae; genus Lissotriton; species Lissotriton helveticus. The sequence goes on from NW_027612068.1 coordinate 501,575, forward strand.
TCAGAATTGACCATTTTGGGAACGTTCGACAGCTCCGCGGTCATCGTTTTTTGTCCGAAAATTGATTTTTTGGACTTTACCAAAAATGATTCAAAATGTCAATTGGATCGTGCCTCATGTTGAATAACCACTTTTTAAACCCTCACAGTGACCAAAATTGCCATTTTTACAGAGTTTTGCTTACTCAGAAGCTTCAATTTTGACCAATTTCAGGCACAGAAATGACTTTAAACACACTTATTTTAGTTGAAAAAGTAATAATTCATATCCAACAGTAATTTGCAGTCAAAAGATTAAATGTTAAAATTTCCTCAGAATTGACCATTTTGGGAACGTTCGACAGCTCCGCGGTCATCGTTTTTTGTCCGAAAATAGATTTTTTGGACTTTACCAAAAATGATTCAAAATGTCAATTGGATCGTGCCTCATGTTGAATAACCACTTTTTAAACCCTCACAGTGACCAAAATTGCCATTTTTACAGAGTTTTGCTTACTCAGAAGCTTCAATTTTGACCAATTTCAGGCACAGAAATGACTTTAAACACACTTATTTTAGTTGAAAAAGTAATAATTCACATCCAACAGTAATTATGCAGTCAAAAGATTAAATGTTAAAATTTCATCAGAATTGACCATTTTGGGAACATTCGACAGCTCCGCGGTCATCGTTTTTTGTCCGAAAATTGATTTTTTGGACTTTACCAAAAATGATTCAAAATGTCAATTGGGTCGTGCCTCATGTTGAATAATCACTTTTTAAACCCTCACAGTGACCAAAATTGCCATTTTTACAGAGTTTTGCTTACTCAGAAGCTTCAATTTTGACCAATTTCAGGCAGAGAAATTACTTTAAACACACTTATTTTAGTTGAAAAAGTAATAATTCCTATCCAACAGTAATTTGCAGTCAAAAGATTAAATGTTAAAATTTCATCAGAATTGACCATTTTGGGAACGTTCGACAGCTCCGCGGTCATCGTTTTTTGTCCGAAAATTGATTTTTGGGACTTTACCAAAAATGATTCAAAATGTCAATTGGATCGTGCCTCATGTTGAATAACCACTTTTTAAACCCTCACAGTGACCAAAATTGACATTTTTACAGAGTTTTGTTTCTCAGAAGCTTCAATTTTGACCAATTTCAGGCAGAGAAATGACTTTAAACACACTTATTTTAGTTGAAAAAGTAATAATTCATATCCAACAGTAATTTGCAGTCAAAAGATTAAATGTTAAAATTTCATCAGAATTGACCCGTTTGGGAACGTTCGACAGCTCCGCGGTCATCGTATTTTGTCCGAAAATTGATTTTTTGGACTTTACCAAAAATGATTCAAAATGTCAATTGGATCGTGCCTCATGTTGAATAACCACTTTTTAAACCCTCACAGTGACCAAAATTGCCATTTTTACAGAGTTTTGCTTACTCAGAAGCTTCAATTTTGACCAATTTCAGGCAGAGAAATTACTTTAAACACACTTATTTTAGTTGAAAAAGTAATAATTCATATCCAACAGTAATTTGCAGTCAAAAGATTAAATGTTAAAATTTCCTCAGAATTGACCATTTTGGGAACGTTCGACAGCTCCGCGGTCATCGTTTTTTGTCCGAAAATTGATTTTTTGGACTTTACCAAAAATGATTCAAAATGTCAATTGGATCGTGCCTCATGTTGAATAACCACTTTTTAAACCCTCACAGTGACCAAAATTGCCATTTTTACAGAGTTTTGCTTACTCAGAAGCTTCAATTTTGACCAATTTCAGGCACAGAAATGACTTTAAACACACTTATTTTAGTTGAAAAAGTAATAATTCACATCCAACAATAATTATGCAGTCAAAAGATTAAATGTTAAAATTTCATCAGAATTGACCATTTTGGGAACATTCGACAGCTCCGCGGTCATCGTTTTTTGTCCGAAAATTGATTTTTTGGACTTTACCAAAAATGATTCAAAATGTCAATTGGGTCGTGCCTCATGTTGAATAATCACTTTTTAAACCCTCACAGTGACCAAAATTGCCACTTTTTACAGAGTTTTGCTTACTCAGAAGCTTCAATTTTGACCAATTTCAGGCAGAGAAATTACTTTAAACACACTTATTTTAGTTGAAAGAGTAATAATTCACATCCAACAGTAATTTGCAGTCAAAAGATTAAATGTTAAAATTTCATCAGAATTGACCATTTTGGGAACGTTCGACAGCTCCGCGGTCATCGTTTTTCGTCCGAAAATTGATTTTTTGGACTTTACCAAAAATGATTCAAAATGTCAATTGGATCGTGCCTCATGTTGAATAACCACTTTTTAAACCCTCACAGTGACCAAAATTGCCATTTTTACAGAGTTTTGCTTACTCAGAAGCTTCAATTTTGACCAATTTCAGGCAGAGAAATTACTTTACACACACTTATTTTAGTTGAAAAAGTAATAATTCATATCCAACAGTAATTTGCAGTCAAAAGATTAAATGTTAAAATTTCATCAGAATTGACCATTTTGGGAACGTTCGACAGCTCCGCGGTCATCGTTTTTTGTCCGATAATTGATTTTTTGGACTTTACCAAAAATGATTCAAAATTTCAATTGGATCGTGCCTCATGTTGAATAACCACTTTTTAAACCCTCACAGTGACCAAAATTGCCATTTTTACAGAGTTTTGCTTACTCAGAAGCTTCAATTTTGACCAATTTCAGGCAGAGAAATTACTTTAAACACACTTATTTTAGTTGAAAAAGTAATAATTCATATCCAACAGTAATTTGCAGTCAAAAGATTAAATGTTAAAATTTCATCAGAATTGACCATTTTGGGAACGTTCGACAGCTCCGCGGTCATCGTTTTTTGTCCGAAAATTGATTTTTTGGACTTTACCAAAAATGATTCAAAATGTCAATTGGATCGTGCCTCATGTTGAATAACCACTTTTTAAACCCTCACAGTGACCAAAATTGCCATTTTTACAGAGTTTTGCTTACTCAGAAGCTTCAATTTTGACGAATTTCAGGCACAGAAATGACTTTAAACACACTTATTTTAGTTGAAAAAGTAATAATTCACATCCAACAGTAATTATGCAGTCAAAAGATTAAATGTTAAAATTTCATCAGAATTGACCATTTTGGGAACATTCGACAGCTCCGCGGTCATCGTTTTTTGTCCGAAAATTGATTTTTTGGACTTTACCAAAAATGATTCAAAATGTCAATTGGGTCGTGCCTCATGTTGAATAATCACTTTTTAAACCCTCACAGTGACCAAAATTGCCATTTTTACAGAGTTTTGCTTACTCAGAAGCTTCAATTTTGACCAATTTCAGGCAGAGAAATTACTTTAAACACACTTATTTTAGTTGAAAAAGTAATAATTCATATCCAACAGTAATTTGCAGTCAAAAGATTAAATGTTAAAATTTCATCAGAATTGACCATTTTGGGAACGTTCGACAGCTCCGCGGTCATCGTTTTTTGTCCGAAAATTGATTTTTGGGACTTTACCAAAAATGATTCAAAATGTCAATTGGATCGTGCCTCATGTTGAATAACCACTTTTTAAACCCTCACAGTGACCAAAATTGACATTTTTACAGAGTTTTGCTTACTCAGAAGCTTCAATTTTGACCAATTTCAGGCAGAGAAATGACTTTAAACACACTTATTTTAGTTGAAAAAGTAATAATTCATATCCAACAGTAATTTGCAGTCAAAAGATTAAATGTTAAAATTTCATCAGAATTGACCCGTTTGGGAACGTTCGACAGCTCCGCGGTCATCGTATTTTGTCCGAAAATTGATTTTTTGGACTTTACCAAAAATGATTCAAAATGTCAATTGGATCGTGCCTCATGTTGAATAACCACTTTTTAAACCCTCACAGTGACCAAAATTGCCATTTTTACAGAGTTTTGCTTACTCAGAAGCTTCAATTTTGACCAATTTCAGGCAGAGAAATTACTTTAAACACACTTATTTTAGTTGAAAAAGTAATAATTCATATCCAACAGTAATTTGCAGTCAAAAGATTAAATGTTAAAATTTCCTCAGAATTGACCATTTTGGGAACGTTCGACAGCTCCGCGGTCATCGTTTTTTGTCCGAAAATTGATTTTTTGGACTTTACCAAAAATGATTCAAAATGTCAATTGGATCGTGCCTCATGTTGAATAACCACTTATTAAACCCTCGCAGTGACCAAAATTGCCATTTTTACAGAGTTTTGCTTACTCAGAAGCTTCAATTTTGACCAATTTCAGGCACAGAAATGACTTTAAACACACTTATTTTAGTTGAAAAAGTAATAATTCACATCCAACAGTAATTATGCAGTCAAAAGATTAAATGTTAAAATTTCATCAGAATTGACCATTTTGGGAACATTCGACAGCTCCGCGGTCATCGTTTTTTGTCCGAAAATTGATTTTTTGGACTTTACCAAAAATGATTCAAAATGTCAATTGGGTCGTGCCTCATGTTGAATAATCACTTTTTAAACCCTCACAGTGACCAAAATTGCCACTTTTTACAGAGTTTTGCTTACTCAGAAGCTTCAATTTTGACCAATTTCAGGCAGAGAAATTACTTTAAACACACTTATTTTAGTTGAAAGAGTAATAATTCACATCCAACAGTAATTTGCAGTCAAAAGATTAAATGTTAAAATTTCATCAGAATTGACCATTTTGGGAACGTTCGACAGCTCCGCGGTCATCGTTTTTCGTCCGAAAATTGATTTTTTGGACTTTACCAAAAATGATTCAAAATGTCAATTGGATCGTGCCTCATGTTGAATAACCACTTTTTAAACCCTCACAGTGACCAAAATTGCCATTTTTACAGAGTTTTGCTTACTCAGAAGCTTCAATTTTGACCAATTTCAGGCAGAGAAATTACTTTACACACACTTATTTTAGTTGAAAAAGTAATAATTCATATCCAACAGTAATTTGCAGTCAAAAGATTAAATGTTAAAATTTCATCAGAATTGACCCGTTTGGGAACGTTCGACAGCTCCGCGGTCATCGTATTTTGTCCGAAAATTGATTTTTTGGACTTTACCAAAAATGATTCAAAATGTCAATTGGATCGTGCCTCATGTTGAATAACCACTTTTTAAACCCTCACAGTGACCAAAATTGCCATTTTTACAGAGTTTTGCTTACTCAGAAGCTTCAATTTTGACCAATTTCAGGCAGAGAAATTACTTTAAACACACTTATTTTAGTTGAAAAAGTAATAATTCATATCCAACAGTAATTTGCAGTCAAAAGATTAAATGTTAAAATTTCCTCAGAATTGACCATTTTGGGAACGTTCGACAGCTCCGCGGTCATCGTTTTTTGTCCGAAAATTGATTTTTTGGACTTTACCAAAAATGATTCAAAATGTCAATTGGATCGTGCCTCATGTTGAATAACCACTTATTAAACCCTCGCAGTGACCAAAATTGCCATTTTTACAGAGTTTTGCTTACTCAGAAGCTTCAATTTTGACCAATTTCAGGCACAGAAATGACTTTAAACACACTTATTTTAGTTGAAAAAGTAATAATTCACATCCAACAGTAATTATGCAGTCAAAAGATTAAATGTTAAAATTTCATCAGAATTGACCATTTTGGGAACATTCGACAGCTCCGCGGTCATCGTTTTTTGTCCGAAAATTGATTTTTTGGACTTTACCAAAAATGATTCAAAATGTCAATTGGGTCGTGCCTCATGTTGAATAATCACTTTTTAAACCCTCACAGTGACCAAAATTGCCACTTTTTACAGAGTTTTGCTTACTCAGAAGCTTCAATTTTGACCAATTTCAGGCAGAGAAATTACTTTAAACACACTTATTTTAGTTGAAAGAGTAATAATTCACATCCAACAGTAATTTGCAGTCAAAAGATTAAATGTTAAAATTTCATCAGAATTGACCATTTTGGGAACGTTCGACAGCTCCGCGGTCATCGTTTTTCGTCCGAAAATTGATTTTTTGGACTTTACCAAAAATGATTCAAAATGTCAATTGGATCGTGCCTCATGTTGAATAACCACTTTTTAAACCCTCACAGTGACCAAAATTGCCATTTTTACAGAGTTTTGCTTACTCAGAAGCTTCAATTTTGACCAATTTCAGGCAGAGAAATTACTTTACACACACTTATTTTAGTTGAAAAAGTAATAATTCATATCCAACAGTAATTTGCAGTCAAAAGATTAAATGTTAAAATTTCATCAGAATTGACCATTTTGGGAACGTTCGACAGCTCCGCGGTCATCGTTTTTTGTCCGATAATTGATTTTTTGGACTTTACCAAAAATGATTCAAAATGTCAATTGGATCGTGCCTCATGTTGAATAACCACTTTTTAAACCCTCACAGTGACCAAAATTGCCATTTTTACAGAGTTTTGCTTACTCAGAAGCTTCAATTTTGACCAATTTCAGGCACATAAATGACTTTAAACACACTTATTTTAGTTGAAAAAGTAATAATTCACATCCAACAGTAATTATGCAGTCAAAAGATTAAATGTTAAAATTTCATCAGAATTGACCATTTTGGGAACATTCGACAGCTCCGCGGTCATCGTTTTTTGTCCGAAAATTGATTTTTTGGACTTTACCAAAAATGATTCAAAATGTCAATTGGGTCGTGCCCCATGTTGAATAATCACTTTTTAAACCCTCACAGTGACCAAAATTGCCATTTTTACAGAGTTTTGCTTACTCAGAAGCTTCAATTTTGACCAATTTCAGGCAGAGAAATTACTTTAAACACACTTATTTTAGTTGAAAAAGTAATAATTCATATCCAACAGTAATTTGCAGTCAAAAGATTAAATGTTAAAATTTCATCCGAATTGACCATTTTGGGAACGTTCGACAGCTCCGCGGTCATCGTTTTTTGTCCGAAAATTGATTTTTTTGGACTTTACCAAAAATGATTCAAAATGTCAATTGGATCGTGCCTCATGTTGAATAACCACTTTTTAAACCCTCACAGTGACCAAAATTGCCATTTTTACAGAGTTTTGCTTACTCAGAAGCTTCAATTTTGACCAATTTCAGGCACAGAAACGACTTTAAACACACTTATTTTAGTTGAAATAGTAATAATTCACATCCAACAGTAATTTGCAGTCAAAAGATTAAATGTTAAAATTTCATCAGAATTGACCATTTTGGGAACGTTCGACAGCTCCGCGGTCATCGTTTTTCGTCCGAAAATTGATTTTTTCGACTTTACCAAAAATGATTCAAAATGTCAATTGGATCGTGCCTCATGTTGAATAACCACTTTTTAAACCCTCACAGTGACCAAAATTGACATTTTTACAGAGTTTTGCTTACTCAGAAGCTTCAATTTTGACCAATTTCAGGCAGAGAAATTACTTTAAACACACTTATTTTAGTTGAAAAAGTAATAATTCATATCCAACAGTAATTTGCAGTCAAAAGATTAAATGTTAAAATTTCATCAGAATTGACCATTTTGGGAACGTTCGACAGCTCCGCGGTCATCGTTTTTTGTCCGAAAATTGATTTTTTGGACTTTACCAAAAATGATTCAAAATGTCAATTGGATCGTGCCTCATGTTGAATAACCACTTTTTAAACCCTCACAGTGACCAAAATTGCCATTTTTACAGAGTTTTGCTTACTCAGAAGCTTCAATTTTGACCAATTTCAGGCACAGAAATGACTTTAAACACACTTATTTTAGTTGAAAAAGTAATAATTCACATCCAACAGTAATTATGCAGTCAAAAGATTAAATGTTAAAATTTCATCAGAATTGACCATTTTGGGAACGTTCGACAGCTCCGCGGTCATCGTTTTTTGTCCGAAAATTGATTTTTTGGACTTTACCAAAAATGATTCAAAATGTCAATTGGATCGTGCCTCATGTTGAATAACCACTTTTTAAACCCTCACAGTGACCAAAATTGCCATTTTTACAGAGTTTTGCTTACTCAGAAGCTTCAATTTTGACCAATTTCAGGCAGAGAAATTACTTTAAACACACTTATTTTAGTTGAAAAAGTAATAATTCATATCCAACAGTAATTTGCAGTCAAAAGATTAAATGTTAAAATTTCCTCAGAATTGACCATTTTGGGAACGTTCGACAGCTCCGCGGTCATCGTTTTTTGTCCGAAAATTGATTTTTTGGACTTTACCAAAAATGATTCAAAATATCAATTGGATCGTGCCTCATGTTGAATAACCACTTTTTAAACCCTCACAGTGACCAAAATTGCCATTTTTACAGAGTTTTGCTTACTCAGAAGCTTCAATTTTGACCAATTTCAGGCACAGAAATGACTTTAAACACACTTATTTTAGTTGAAAAAGTAATAATTCATATCCAACAGTAATTTGCAGTCAAAAGATTAAATGTTAAAATTTCCTCAGAATTGACCATTTTGGGAACGTTCGACAGCTCCGCGGTCATCGTTTTTTGTCCGAAAATTGATTTTTTGGACTTTACCAAAAATGATTCAAAATGTCAATTGGATCGTGCCTCATGTTGAATAACCACTTTTTAAACCCTCACAGTGACCAAAATTGCCATTTTTACAGAGTTTTGCTTACTCAGAAGCTTCAATTTTGACCAATTTCAGGCACAGAAATGACTTTAAACACACTTATTTTAGTTGAAAAAGTAATAATTCACATCCAACAGTAATTATGCAGTCAAAAGATTAAATGTTAAAATTTCATCAGAATTGACCATTTTGGGAACATTCGACAGCTCCGCGGTCATCGTTTTTTGTCCGAAAATTGATTTTTTGGACTTTACCAAAAATGATTCAAAATGTCAATTGGATCGTGCCTCATGTTGAATAACCACTTTTTAAACCCTCACAGTGACCAAAATTGCCATTTTTACAGAGTTTTGCTTACTCAGAAGCTTCAATTTTGACCAATTTCAGGCACAGAAATGACTTTAAACACACTTATTTTAGTTGAAAAAGTAATAATTCACATCCAACAGTAATTATGCAGTCAAAAGATTAAATGTTAAAATTTCATCAGAATTGACCATTTTGGGAACATTCGACAGCTCCGCGGTCATCGTTTTTTGTCCGAAAATTGATTTTTTGGACTTTACCAAAAATGATTCAAAATGTCAATTGGGTCGTGCCTCATGTTGAATAATCACTTTTTAAACCCTCACAGTGACCAAAATTGCCACTTTTTACAGAGTTTTGCTTACTCAGAAGCTTCAATTTTGACCAATTTCAGGCAGAGAAATTACTTTAAACACACTTATTTTAGTTGAAAGAGTAATAATTCACATCCAACAGTAATTTGCAGTCAAAAGATTAAATGTTAAAATTTCATCAGAATTGACCATTTTGGGAACGTTCGACAGCTCCGCGGTCATCGTTTTTCGTCCGAAAATTGATTTTTTGGACTTTACCAAAAATGATTTAAAATGTCAATTGGATCGTGCCTCATGTTGAATAACCACTTTTTAAACCCTCACAGTGACCAACATTGCCATTTTTACAGAGTTTTGCTTACTCAGAAGCTTCAATTTTGACCAATTTCAGGCAGAGAAATTACTTTAAACACACTTATTTTAGTTGAAAAAGTAATAATTCATATCCAACAGTAATTTGCAGTCAAAAGATTAAATGTTAAAATTTCATCAGAATTGACCATTTTGGGAACGTTCGACAGCTCCGCGGTCATCGTTTTTTGTCCGAAAATTGATTTTTTGGACTTTACCAAAAATGATTCAAAATGTCAATTGGATCGTGCCTCATGTTGAATAACCACTTTTTAAACCCTCACAGTGACCAAAATTGCCATTTTTACAGAGTTTTGCTTACTCAGAAGCTTCAATTTTGACCAATTTCAGGCACAGAAATGACTTTAAACACACTTATTTTAGTTGAAAAAGTAATAATTCACATCCAACAGTAATTATGCAGTCAAAAGATTAAATGTTAAAATTTCATCAGAATTGACCATTTTGGGAACGTTCGACAGCTCCGCGGTCATCGTTTTTTGTCCGAAAATTGATTTTTTGGACTTTACCAAAAATGATTCAAAATGTCAATTGGATCGTGCCTCATGTTGAATAACCACTTTTTAAACCCTCACAGTGACCAAAATTGCCATTTTTACAGAGTTTTGCTTACTCAGAAGCTTCAATTTTGACCAATTTCAGGCAGAGAAATTACTTTAAACACACTTATTTTAGTTGAAAAAGTAATAATTCATATCCAACAGTAATTTGCAGTCAAAAGATTAAATGTTAAAATTTCCTCAGAATTGACCATTTTGGGAACGTTCGACAGCTCCGCGGTCATCGTTTTTTGTCCGAAAATTGATTTTTTGGACTTTACCAAAAATGATTCAAAATATCAATTGGATCGTGCCTCATGTTGAATAACCACTTTTTAAACCCTCACAGTGACCAAAATTGCCATTTTTACAGAGTTTTGCTTACTCAGAAGCTTCAATTTTGACCAATTTCAGGCACAGAAATGACTTTAAACACACTTATTTTAGTTGAAAAAGTAATAATTCATATCCAACAGTAATTTGCAGTCAAAAGATTAAATGTTAAAATTTCCTCAGAATTGACCATTTTGGGAACGTTCGACAGCTCCGCGGTCATCGTTTTTTGTCCGAAAATTGATTTTTTGGACTTTACCAAAAATGATTCAAAATGTCAATTGGATCGTGCCTCATGTTGAATAACCACTTTTTAAACCCTCACAGTGACCAAAATTGCCATTTTTACAGAGTTTTGCTTACTCAGAAGCTTCAATTTTGACCAATTTCAGGCACAGAAATGACTTTAAACACACTTATTTTAGTTGAAAAAGTAATAATTCACATCCAACAGTAATTATGCAGTCAAAAGATTAAATGTTAAAATTTCATCAGAATTGACCATTTTGGGAACATTCGACAGCTCCGCGGTCATCGTTTTTTGTCCGAAAATTGATTTTTTGGACTTTACCAAAAATGATTCAAAATGTCAATTGGGTCGTGCCTCATGTTGAATAATCACTTTTTAAACCCTCACAGTGACCAAAATTGCCACTTTTTACAGAGTTTTGCTTACTCAGAAGCTTCAATTTTGACCAATTTCAGGCAGAGAAATTACTTTAAACACACTTATTTTAGTTGAAAGAGTAATAATTCACATCCAACAGTAATTTGCAGTCAAAAGATTAAATGTTAAAATTTCATCAGAATTGACCATTTTGGGAACGTTCGACAGCTCCGCGGTCATCGTTTTTCGTCCGAAAATTGATTTTTTGGACTTTACCAAAAATGATTCAAAATGTCAATTGGATCGTGCCTCATGTTGAATAACCACTTTTTAAACCCTCACAGTGACCAAAATTGCCATTTTTACAGAGTTTTGCTTACTCAGAAGCTTCAATTTTGACCAATTTCAGGCAGAGAAATTACTTTACACACACTTATTTTAGTTGAAAAAGTAATAATTCATATCCAACAGTAATTTGCAGTCAAAAGATTAAATGTTAAAATTTCATCAGAATTGACCATTTTGGGAACGTTCGACAGCTCCGCGGTCATCGTTTTTTGTCCGATAATTGATTTTTTGGACTTTACCAAAAATGATTCAAAATGTCAATTGGATCGTGCCTCATGTTGAATAACCACTTTTTAAACCCTCACAGTGACCAAAATTGCCATTTTTACAGAGTTTTGCTTACTCAGAAGCTTCAATTTTGACCAATTTCAGGCACATAAATGACTTTAAACACACTTATTTTAGTTGAAAAAGTAATAATTCACATCCAACAGTAATTATGCAGTCAAAAGATTAAATGTTAAAATTTCATCAGAATTGACCATTTTGGGAACATTCGACAGCTCCGCGGTCATCGTTTTTTGTCCGAAAATTGATTTTTTGGACTTTACCAAAAATGATTCAAAATGTCAATTGGGTCGTGCCTCATGTTGAATAATCACTTTTTAAACCCTCACAGTGACCAAAATTGCCATTTTTACAGAGTTTTGCTTACTCAGAAGCTTCAATTTTGACCAATTTCAGGCAGAGAAATTACTTTAAACACACTTATTTTAGTTGAAAAAGTAATAATTCATATCCAACAGTAATTTGCAGTCAAAAGATTAAATGTTAAAATTTCATCAGAATTGACCATTTTGGGAACGTTCGACAGCTCCGCGGTCATCGTTTTTTGTCCGAAAATTGATTTTTTTGGACTTTACCAAAAATGATTCAAAATGTCAATTGGATCGTGCCTCATGTTGAATAACCACTTTTTAAACCCTCACAGTGACCAAAATTGCCATTTTTACAGAGTTTGGCTTACTCAGAAGCTTCAATTTTGACCAATTTCAGGCACAGAAACGACTTTAAACACACTTATTTTAGTTGAAATAGTAATAATTCACATCCAACAGTAATTTGCAGTCAAAAGATTAAATGTTAAAATTTCATCAGAATTGACCATTTTGGGAACGTTCGACAGCTCCGCGGTCATCGTTTTTCGTCCGAAAATTGATTTTTTCGACTTTACCAAAAATGATTCAAAATGTCAATTGGATCGTGCCTCATGTTGAATAACCACTTTTTAAACCCTCACAGTGACCAAAATTGACATTTTTACAGAGTTTTGCTTACTCAGAAGCTTCAATTTTGACCAATTTCAGGCAGAGAAATTACTTTAAACACACTTATTTTAGTTGAAAAAGTAATAATTCATATCCAACAGTAATTTGCAGTCAAAAGATTAAATGTTAAAATTTCATCAGAATTGACCATTTTGGGAACGTTCGACAGCTCCGCGGTCATCGTTTTTTGTCCGAAAATTGATTTTTTGGACTTTACCAAAAATGATTCAAAATGTCAATTGGATCGTGCCTCATGTTGAATAACCACTTTTTAAACCCTCACAGTGACCAAAATTGCCATTTTTACAGAGTTTTGCTTACTCAGAAGCTTCAATTTTGACCAATTTCAGGCACAGAAATGACTTTAAACACACTTATTTTAGTTGAAAAAGTAATAATTCACATCCAACAGTAATTATGCAGTCAAAAGATTAAATGTTAAAATTTCATCAGAATTGACCATTTTGGGAACGTTCGACAGCTCCGCGGTCATCGTTTTTTGTCCGAAAATTGATTTTTTGGACTTTACCAAAAATGATTCAAAATGTCAATTGGATCGTGCCTCATGTTGAATAACCACTTTTTAAACCCTCACAGTGACCAAAATTGCCATTTTTACAGAGTTTTGCTTACTCAGAAGCTTCAATTTTGACCAATTTCAGGCAGAGAAATTACTTTAAACACACTTATTTTAGTTGAAAAAGTAATAATTCATATCCAACAGTAATTTGCAGTCAAAAGATTAAATGTTAAAATTTCCTCAGAATTGACCATTTTGGGAACGTTCGACAGCTCCGCGGTCATCGTTTTTTGTCCGAAAATTGATTTTTTGGACTTTACCAAAAATGATTCAAAATATCAATTGGATCGTGCCTCATGTTGAATAACCACTTTTTAAACCCTCACAGTGACCAAAATTGCCATTTTTACAGAGTTTTGCTTACTCAGAAGCTTCAATTTTGACCAATTTCAGGCACAGAAATGACTTTAAACACACTTATTTTAGTTGAAAAAGTAATAATTCATATCCAACAGTAATTTGCAGTCAAAAGATTAAATGTTAAAATTTCCTCAGAATTGACCATTTTGGGAACGTTCGACAGCTCCGCGGTCATCGTTTTTTGTCCGAAAATTGATTTTTTGGACTTTACCAAAAATGATTCAAAATGTCAATTGGATCGTGCCTCATGTTGAATAACCACTTTTTAAACCCTCACAGTGACCAAAATTGCCATTTTTACAGAGTTTTGCTTACTCAGAAGCTTCAATTTTGACCAATTTCAGGCACAGAAATGACTTTAAACACACTTATTTTAGTTGAAAAAGTAATAATTCACATCCAACAGTAATTATGCAGTCAAAAGATTAAATGTTAAAATTTCATCAGAATTGACCATTTTGGGAACATTCGACAGCTCCGCGGTCATCGTTTTTTGTCCGAAAATTGATTTTTTGGACTTTACCAAAAATGATTCAAAATGTCAATTGGATCGTGCCTCATGTTGAATAACCACTTTTTAAACCCTCACAGTGACCAAAATTGCCATTTTTACAGAGTTTTGCTTACTCAGAAGCTTCAATTTTGACCAATTTCAGGCACAGAAATGACTTTAAACACACTTATTTTAGTTGAAAAAGTAATAATTCACATCCAACAGTAATTATGCAGTCAAAAGATTAAATGTTAAAATTTCATCAGAATTGACCATTTTGGGAACATTCGACAGCTCCGCGGTCATCGTTTTTTGTCCGAAAATTGATTTTTTGGACTTTACCAAAAATGATTCAAAATGTCAATTGGGTCGTGCCTCATGTTGAATAATCACTTTTTAAACCCTCACAGTGACCAAAATTGCCACTTTTTACAGAGTTTTGCTTACTCAGAAGCTTCAATTTTGACCAATTTCAGGCAGAGAAATTACTTTAAACACACTTATTTTAGTTGAAAGAGTAATAATTCACATCCAACAGTAATTTGCAGTCAAAAGATTAAATGTTAAAATTTCATCAGAATTGACCATTTTGGGAACGTTCGACAGCTCCGCGGTCATCGTTTTTCGTCCGAAAATTGATTTTTTGGACTTTACCAAAAATGATTCAAAATGTCAATTGGATCGTGCCTCATGTTGAATAACCACTTTTTAAACCCTCACAGTGACCAAAATTGCCATTTTTACAGAGTTTTGCTTACTCAGAAGCTTCAATTTTGACCAATTTCAGGCAGAGAAATTACTTTAAACACACTTATTTTAGTTGAAAAAGTAATAATTCATATCCAACAGTAATTTGCAGTCAAAAGATTAAATGTTAAAATTTCATCAGAATTGACCATTTTGGGAACGTTCGACAGCTCCGCGGTCATCGTTTTTTGTCCGAAAATTGATTTTTTGGACTTTACCAAAAATGATTCAAAATGTCAATTGGATCGTGCCTCATGTTGAATAACCACTTTTTAAACCCTCACAGTGACCAAAATTGCCATTTTTACAGAGTTTTGCTTACTCAGAAGCTTCAATTTTGACCAATTTCAGGCACAGAAATGACTTTAAACACACTTATTTTAGTTGAAAAAGTAATAATTCACATCCAACAGTAATTATGCAGTCAAAAGATTAAATGTTAAAATTTCATCAGAATTGACCATTTTGGGAACGTTCGACAGCTCCGCGGTCATCGTTTTTTGTCCGAAAATTGATTTTTTGGACTTTACCAAAAATGATTCAAAATGTCAATTGGATCGTGCCTCATGTTGAATAACCACTTTTTAAACCCTCACAGTGACCAAAATTGCCATTTTTACAGAGTTTTGCTTACTCAGAAGCTTCAATTTTGACCAATTTCAGGCAGAGAAATTACTTTAAACACACTTATTTTAGTTGAAAAAGTAATAATTCATATCCAACAGTAATTTGCAGTCAAAAGATTAAATGTTAAAATTTCCTCAGAATTGACCATTTTGGGAACGTTCGACAGCTCCGCGGTCATCGTTTTTTGTCCGAAAATTGATTTTTTGGACTTTACCAAAAATGATTCAAAATATCAATTGGATCGTGCCTCATGTTGAATAACCACTTTTTAAACCCTCACAGTGACCAAAATTGCCATTTTTACAGAGTTTTGCTTACTCAGAAGCTTCAATTTTGACCAATTTCAGGCACAGAAATGACTTTAAACACACTTATTTTAGTTGAAAAAGTAATAATTCATATCCAACAGTAATTTGCAGTCAAAAGATTAAATGTTAAAATTTCCTCAGAATTGACCATTTTGGGAACGTTCGACAGCTCCGCGGTCATCGTTTTTTGTCCGAAAATTGATTTTTTGGACTTTACCAAAAATGATTCAAAATGTCAATTGGATCGTGCCTCATGTTGAATAACCACTTTTTAAACCCTCACAGTGACCAAAATTGCCATTTTTACAGAGTTTTGCTTACTCAGAAGCTTCAATTTTGACCAATTTCAGGCACAGAAATGACTTTAAACACACTTATTTTAGTTGAAAAAGTAATAATTCACATCCAACAGTAATTATGCAGTCAAAAGATTAAATGTTAAAATTTCATCAGAATTGACCATTTTGGGAACATTCGACAGCTCCGCGGTCATCGTTTTTTGTCCGAAAATTGATTTTTTGGACTTTACCAAAAATGATTCAAAATGTCAATTGGATCGTGCCTCATGTTGAATAACCACTTTTTAAACCCTCACAGTGACCAAAATTGCCATTTTTACAGAGTTTTGCTTACTCAGAAGCTTCAATTTTGACCAATTTCAGGCACAGAAATGACTTTAAACACACTTATTTTAGTTGAAAAAGTAATAATTCACATCCAACAGTAATTATGCAGTCAAAAGATTAAATGTTAAAATTTCATCAGAATTGACCATTTTGGGAACATTCGACAGCTCCGCGGTCATCGTTTTTTGTCCGAAAATTGATTTTTGGACTTTACCAAAAATGATTCAAAATGTCAATTGGGTCGTGCCTCATGTTGAATAATCACTTTTTAAACCCTCACAGTGACCAAAATTGCCACTTTTTACAGAGTTTTGCTTACTCAGAAGCTTCAATTTTGACCAATTTCAGGCAGAGAAATTACTTTAAACACACTTATTTTAGTTGAAAGAGTAATAATTCACATCCAACAGTAATTTGCAGTCAAAAGATTAAATGTTAAAATTTCATCAGAATTGACCATTTTGGGAACGTTCGACAGCTCCGCGGTCATCGTTTTTCGTCCGAAAATTGATTTTTTGGACTTTACCAAAAATGATTCAAAATGTCAATTGGATCGTGCCTCATGTTGAATAACCACTTTTTAAACCCTCACAGTGACCAAAATTGCCATTTTTACAGAGTTTTGCTTACTCAGAAGCTTCAATTTTGACCAATTTCAGGCAGAGAAATTACTTTACACACACTTATTTTAGTTGAAAAAGTAATAATTCATATCCAACAGTAATTTGCAGTCAAAAGATTAAATGTTAAAATTTCATCAGAATTGACCATTTTGGGAACGTTCGACAGCTCCGCGGTCATCGTTTTTTGTCCGATAATTGATTTTTTGGACTTTACCAAAAATGATTCAAAATGTCAATTGGATCGTGCCTCATGTTGAATAACCACTTTTTAAACCCTCACAGTGACCAAAATTGCCATTTTTACAGAGTTTTGCTTACTCAGAAGCTTCAATTTTGACCAATTTCAGGCACATAAATGACTTTAAACACACTTATTTTAGTTGAAAAAGTAATAATTCACATCCAACAGTAATTATGCAGTCAAAAGATTAAATGTTAAAATTTCATCAGAATTGACCATTTTGGGAACATTCGACAGCTCCGCGGTCATCGTTTTTTGTCCGAAAATTGATTTTTTGGACTTTACCAAAAATAATTCAAAATGTCGATTGGGTCGTGCCTCATGTTGAATAATCACTTTTTAAACCCTCACAGTGACCAAAATTGCCATTTTTACAGAGTTTTGCTTACTCAGAAGCTTCAATTTTGACCAATTTCAGGCAGAGAAATTACTTTAAACACACTTATTTTAGTTGAAAAAGTAATAATTCATATCCAACAGTAATTTGCAGTCAAAAGATTAAATGTTAAAATTTCATCCGAATTGACCATTTTGGGAACGTTCGACAGCTCCGCGGTCATCGTTTTTTGTCCGAAAATTGATTTTTTTGGACTTTACCAAAAATGATTCAAAATGTCAATTGGATCGTGCCTCATGTTGAATAACCACTTTTTAAACCCTCACAGTGACCAAAATTGCCATTTTTACAGAGTTTTGCTTACTCAGAAGCTTCAATTTTGACCAATTTCAGGCACAGAAACGACTTTAAACACACTTATTTTAGTTGAAAAAGTAATAATTCATATCCAACAGTAATTTGCAGTCAAAAGATTAAATGTTAAAATTTCATCAGAATTGACCATTTTGGGAACGTTCGACAGCTCCGCGGTCATCGTTTTTTGTCCGAAAATTGATTTTTTGGACTTTACCAAAAATGATTCAAAATGTCAATTGGATCGTGCCTCATGTTGAATAACCACTTTTTAAACCCTCACAGTGACCAAAATTGCCATTTTTACAGAGTTTTGCTTACTCAGAAGCTTCAATTTTGACCAATTTCAGGCACAGAAATGACTTTAAACACACTTATTTTAGTTGAAAAAGTAATAATTCACATCCAACAGTAATTATGCAGTCAAAAGATTAAATGTTAAAATTTCATCAGAATTGACCATTTTGGGAACGTTCGACAGCTCCGCGGTCATCGTTTTTTGTCCGAAAATTGATTTTTTGGACTTTACCAAAAATGATTCAAAATGTCAATTGGATCGTGCCTCATGTTGAATAACCACTTTTTAAACCCTCACAGTGACCAAAATTGCCATTTTTACAGAGTTTTGCTTACTCAGAAGCTTCAATTTTGACCAATTTCAGGCAGAGAAATTACTTTAAACACACTTATTTTAGTTGAAAAAGTAATAATTCATATCCAACAGTAATTTGCAGTCAAAAGATTAAATGTTAAAATTTCCTCAGAATTGACCATTTTGGGAACGTTCGACAGCTCCGCGGTCATCGTTTTTTGTCCGAAAATTGATTTTTTGGACTTTACCAAAAATGATTCAAAATATCAATTGGATCGTGCCTCATGTTGAATAACCACTTTTTAAACCCTCACAGTGACCAAAATTGCCATTTTTACAGAGTTTTGCTTACTCAGAAGCTTCAATTTTGACCAATTTCAGGCACAGAAATGACTTTAAACACACTTATTTTAGTTGAAAAAGTAATAATTCATATCCAACAGTAATTTGCAGTCAAAAGATTAAATGTTAAAATTTCCTCAGAATTGACCATTTTGGGAACGTTCGACAGCTCCGCGGTCATCGTTTTTTGTCCGAAAATTGATTTTTTGGACTTTACCAAAAATGATTCAAAATGTCAATTGGATCGTGCCTCATGTTGAATAACCACTTTTTAAACCCTCACAGTGACCAAAATTGCCATTTTTACAGAGTTTTGCTTACTCAGAAGCTTCAATTTTGACCAATTTCAGGCACAGAAATGACTTTAAACACACTTATTTTAGTTGAAAAAGTAATAATTCACATCCAACAGTAATTATGCAGTCAAAAGATTAAATGTTAAAATTTCATCAGAATTGACCATTTTGGGAACATTCGACAGCTCCGCGGTCATCGTTTTTTGTCCGAAAATTGATTTTTGGGACTTTACCAAAAATGATTCAAAATGTCAATTGGATCGTGCCTCATGTTGAATAACCACTTTTTAAACCCTCACAGTGACCAAAATTGCCATTTTTACAGAGTTTTGCTTACTCAGAAGCTTCAATTTTGACCAATTTCAGGCACAGAAATGACTTTAAACACACTTATTTTAGTTGAAAAAGTAATAATTCACGTCCAACAGTAATTATGCAGTCAAAAGATTAAATGTTAAAATTTCATCAGAATTGACCATTTTGGGAACATTCGACAGCTCCGCGGTCATCGTTTTTTGTCCGAAAATTGATTTTTTGGACTTTACCAAAAATGATTCAAAATGTCAATTGGATCGTGCCTCATGTTGAATAACCACTTTTTAAACCCTCACAGTGACCAAAATTGACATTTTTACAGAGTTTTGCTTACTCAGAAGCTTCAATTTTGACCAATTTCAGGCAGAGAAATGACTTTAAACACACTTATTTTAGTTGAAAAAGTAATAATTCATATCCAACAGTAATTTGCAGTCAAAAGATTAAATGTTAAAATTTCATCAGAATTGACCCGTTTGGGAACGTTCGACAGCTCCGCGGTCATCGTATTTTGTCCGAAAATTGATTTTTTGGACTTTACCAAAAATGATTCAAAATGTCAATTGGATCGTGCCTCATGTTGAATAACCACTTTTTAAACCCTCACAGTGACCAAAATTGCCATTTTTACAGAGTTTTGCTTACTCAGAAGCTTCAATTTTGACCAATTTCAGGCAGAGAAATTACTTTAAACACACTTATTTTAGTTGAAAAAGTAATAATTCATATCCAACAGTAATTTGCAGTCAAAAGATTAAATGTTAAAATTTCCTCAGAATTGACCATTTTGGGAACGTTCGACAGCTCCGCGGTCATCGTTTTTTGTCCGAAAATTGATTTTTTGGACTTTACCAAAAATGATTCAAAATGTCAATTGGATCGTGCCTCATGTTGAATAACCACTTTTTAAACCCTCACAGTGACCAAAATTGCCACTTTTTACAGAGTTTTGCTTACTCAGAAGCTTCAATTTTGACCAATTTCAGGCAGAGAAATTACTTTAAACACACTTATTTTAGTTGAAAGAGTAATAATTCACATCCAAAAGTAATTTGCAGTCAAAAGATTAAATGTTAAAATTTCATCAGAATTGACCATTTTGGGAACGTTCGACAGCTCCGCGGTCATCGTTTTTTGTCCGAAAATTGATTTTTTGGACTTTACCAAAAATGATTCAAAATGTCAATTGGATCGTGCCTCATGTTGAATAACCACTTTTTAAACCCTCACAGTGACCAAAATTGCCATTTTTACAGAGTTTTGCTTACTCAGAAGCTTCAATTTTGACCAATTTCAGGCAGAGAAATTACTTTAAACACACTTATTTTAGTTGAAAAAGTAATAATTCATATCCAACAGTAATTTGCAGTCAAAAGATTAAATGTTAAAATTTCATCAGAATTGACCATTTTGGGAACGTTCGACAGCTCCGCGGTCATCGTTTTTTGTCCGAAAATTGATTTTTTGGACTTTACCAAAAATGATTCAAAATGTCAATTGGATCGTGCCTCATGTTGAATAACCACTTTTTAAACCCTCACAGTGACCAAAATTGCCATTTTTACAGAGTTTTGCTTACTCAGAAGCTTCAATTTTGACCAATTTCAGGCACAGAAATGACTTTAAACACACTTATTTTAGTTGAAAAAGTAATAATTCACATCCAACAGTAATTATGCAGTCAAAAGATTAAATGTTAAAATTTCATCAGAATTGACCATTTTGGGAACGTTCGACAGCTCCGCGGTCATCGTTTTTTGTCCGAAAATTGATTTTTTGGACTTTACCAAAAATGATTCAAAATGTCAATTGGATCGTGCCTCATGTTGAATAACCACTTTTTAAACCCTCACAGTGACCAAAATTGCCATTTTTACAGAGTTTTGCTTACTCAGAAGCTTCAATTTTGACCAATTTCAGGCAGAGAAATTACTTTAAACACACTTATTTTAGTTGAAAAAGTAATAATTCATATCCAACAGTAATTTGCAGTCAAAAGATTAAATGTTAAAATTTCCTCAGAATTGACCATTTTGGGAACGTTCGACAGCTCCGCGGTCATCGTTTTTTGTCCGAAAATTGATTTTTTGGACTTTACCAAAAATGATTCAAAATATCAATTGGATCGTGCCTCATGTTGAATAACCACTTTTTAAACCCTCACAGTGACCAAAATTGCCATTTTTACAGAGTTTTGCTTACTCAGAAGCTTCAATTTTGACCAATTTCAGGCACAGAAATGACTTTAAACACACTTATTTTAGTTGAAAAAGTAATAATTCATATCCAACAGTAATTTGCAGTCAAAAGATTAAATGTTAAAATTTCCTCAGAATTGACCATTTTGGGAACGTTCGACAGCTCCGCGGTCATCGTTTTTTGTCCGAAAATTGATTTTTTGGACTTTACCAAAAATGATTCAAAATGTCAATTGGATCGTGCCTCATGTTGAATAACCACTTTTTAAACCCTCACAGTGACCAAAATTGCCATTTTTACAGAGTTTTGCTTACTCAGAAGCTTCAATTTTGACCAATTTCAGGCACAGAAATGACTTTAAACACACTTATTTTAGTTGAAAAAGTAATAATTCACATCCAACAGTAATTATGCAGTCAAAAGATTAAATGTTAAAATTTCATCAGAATTGACCATTTTGGGAACATTCGACAGCTCCGCGGTCATCGTTTTTTGTCCGAAAATTGATTTTTTGGACTTTACCAAAAATGATTCAAAATGTCAATTGGATCGTGCCTCATGTTGAATAACCACTTTTTAAACCCTCACAGTGACCAAAATTGCCATTTTTACAGAGTTTTGCTTACTCAGAAGCTTCAATTTTGACCAATTTCAGGCACAGAAATGACTTTAAACACACTTATTTTAGTTGAAAAAGTAATAATTCACATCCAACAGTAATTATGCAGTCAAAAGATTAAATGTTAAAATTTCATCAGAATTGACCATTTTGGGAACATTCGACAGCTCCGCGGTCATCGTTTTTTGTCCGAAAATTGATTTTTGGACTTTACCAAAAATGATTCAAAATGTCAATTGGGTCGTGCCTCATGTTGAATAATCACTTTTTAAACCCTCACAGTGACCAAAATTGCCACTTTTTACAGAGTTTTGCTTACTCAGAAGCTTCAATTTTGACCAATTTCAGGCAGAGAAATTACTTTAAACACACTTATTTTAGTTGAAAGAGTAATAATTCACATCCAACAGTAATTTGCAGTCAAAAGATTAAATGTTAAAATTTCATCAGAATTGACCATTTTGGGAACGTTCGACAGCTCCGCGGTCATCGTTTTTCGTCCGAAAATTGATTTTTTGGACTTTACCAAAAATGATTCAAAATGTCAATTGGATCGTGCCTCATGTTGAATAACCACTTTTTAAACCCTCACAGTGACCAAAATTGCCATTTTTACAGAGTTTTGCTTACTCAGAAGCTTCAATTTTGACCAATTTCAGGCAGAGAAATTACTTTACACACACTTATTTTAGTTGAAAAAGTAATAATTCATATCCAACAGTAATTTGCAGTCAAAAGATTAAATGTTAAAATTTCATCAGAATTGACCATTTTGGGAACGTTCGACAGCTCCGCGGTCATCGTTTTTTGTCCGATAATTGATTTTTTGGACTTTACCAAAAATGATTCAAAATGTCAATTGGATCGTGCCTCATGTTGAATAACCACTTTTTAAACCCTCACAGTGACCAAAATTGCCATTTTTACAGAGTTTTGCTTACTCAGAAGCTTCAATTTTGACCAATTTCAGGCACATAAATGACTTTAAACACACTTATTTTAGTTGAAAAAGTAATAATTCACATCCAACAGTAATTATGCAGTCAAAAGATTAAATGTTAAAATTTCATCAGAATTGACCATTTTGGGAACATTCGACAGCTCCGCGGTCATCGTTTTTTGTCCGAAAATTGATTTTTTGGACTTTACCAAAAATAATTCAAAATGTCGATTGGGTCGTGCCTCATGTTGAATAATCACTTTTTAAACCCTCACAGTGACCAAAATTGCCATTTTTACAGAGTTTTGCTTACTCAGAAGCTTCAATTTTGACCAATTTCAGGCAGAGAAATTACTTTAAACACACTTATTTTAGTTGAAAAAGTAATAATTCATATCCAACAGTAATTTGCAGTCAAAAGATTAAATGTTAAAATTTCATCCGAATTGACCATTTTGGGAACGTTCGACAGCTCCGCGGTCATCGTTTTTTGTCCGAAAATTGATTTTTTTGGACTTTACCAAAAATGATTCAAAATGTCAATTGGATCGTGCCTCATGTTGAATAACCACTTTTTAAACCCTCACAGTGACCAAAATTGCCATTTTTACAGAGTTTTGCTTACTCAGAAGCTTCAATTTTGACCAATTTCAGGCACAGAAACGACTTTAAACACACTTATTTTAGTTGAAAAAGTAATAATTCATATCCAACAGTAATTTGCAGTCAAAAGATTAAATGTTAAAATTTCATCAGAATTGACCATTTTGGGAACGTTCGACAGCTCCGCGGTCATCGTTTTTTGTCCGAAAATTGATTTTTTGGACTTTACCAAAAATGATTCAAAATGTCAATTGGATCGTGCCTCATGTTGAATAACCACTTTTTAAACCCTCACAGTGACCAAAATTGCCATTTTTACAGAGTTTTGCTTACTCAGAAGCTTCAATTTTGACCAATTTCAGGCACAGAAATGACTTTAAACACACTTATTTTAGTTGAAAAAGTAATAATTCACATCCAACAGTAATTATGCAGTCAAAAGATTAAATGTTAAAATTTCATCAGAATTGACCATTTTGGGAACGTTCGACAGCTCCGCGGTCATCGTTTTTTGTCCGAAAATTGATTTTTTGGACTTTACCAAAAATGATTCAAAATGTCAATTGGATCGTGCCTCATGTTGAATAACCACTTTTTAAACCCTCACAGTGACCAAAATTGCCATTTTTACAGAGTTTTGCTTACTCAGAAGCTTCAATTTTGACCAATTTCAGGCAGAGAAATTACTTTAAACACACTTATTTTAGTTGAAAAAGTAATAATTCATATCCAACAGTAATTTGCAGTCAAAAGATTAAATGTTAAAATTTCCTCAGAATTGACCATTTTGGGAACGTTCGACAGCTCCGCGGTCATCGTTTTTTGTCCGAAAATTGATTTTTTGGACTTTACCAAAAATGATTCAAAATATCAATTGGATCGTGCCTCATGTTGAATAACCACTTTTTAAACCCTCACAGTGACCAAAATTGCCATTTTTACAGAGTTTTGCTTACTCAGAAGCTTCAATTTTGACCAATTTCAGGCACAGAAATGACTTTAAACACACTTATTTTAGTTGAAAAAGTAATAATTCATATCCAACAGTAATTTGCAGTCAAAAGATTAAATGTTAAAATTTCCTCAGAATTGACCATTTTGGGAACGTTCGACAGCTCCGCGGTCATCGTTTTTTGTCCGAAAATTGATTTTTTGGACTTTACCAAAAATGATTCAAAATGTCAATTGGATCGTGCCTCATGTTGAATAACCACTTTTTAAACCCTCACAGTGACCAAAATTGCCATTTTTACAGAGTTTTGCTTACTCAGAAGCTTCAATTTTGACCAATTTCAGGCACAGAAATGACTTTAAACACACTTATTTTAGTTGAAAAAGTAATAATTCACATCCAACAGTAATTATGCAGTCAAAAGATTAAATGTTAAAATTTCATCAGAATTGACCATTTTGGGAACATTCGACAGCTCCGCGGTCATCGTTTTTTGTCCGAAAATTGATTTTTGGGACTTTACCAAAAATGATTCAAAATGTCAATTGGATCGTGCCTCATGTTGAATAACCACTTTTTAAACCCTCACAGTGACCAAAATTGCCATTTTTACAGAGTTTTGCTTACTCAGAAGCTTCAATTTTGACCAATTTCAGGCACAGAAATGACTTTAAACACACTTATTTTAGTTGAAAAAGTAATAATTCACGTCCAACAGTAATTATGCAGTCAAAAGATTAAATGTTAAAATTTCATCAGAATTGACCATTTTGGGAACATTCGACAGCTCCGCGGTCATCGTTTTTTGTCCGAAAATTGATTTTTTGGACTTTACCAAAAATGATTCAAAATGTCAATTGGATCGTGCCTCATGTTGAATAACCACTTTTTAAACCCTCACAGTGACCAAAATTGACATTTTTACAGAGTTTTGCTTACTCAGAAGCTTCAATTTTGACCAATTTCAGGCAGAGAAATGACTTTAAACACACTTATTTTAGTTGAAAAAGTAATAATTCATATCCAACAGTAATTTGCAGTCAAAAGATTAAATGTTAAAATTTCATCAGAATTGACCCGTTTGGGAACGTTCGACAGCTCCGCGGTCATCGTATTTTGTCCGAAAATTGATTTTTTGGACTTTACCAAAAATGATTCAAAATGTCAATTGGATCGTGCCTCATGTTGAATAACCACTTTTTAAACCCTCACAGTGACCAAAATTGCCATTTTTACAGAGTTTTGCTTACTCAGAAGCTTCAATTTTGACCAATTTCAGGCAGAGAAATTACTTTAAACACACTTATTTTAGTTGAAAAAGTAATAATTCATATCCAACAGTAATTTGCAGTCAAAAGATTAAATGTTAAAATTTCCTCAGAATTGACCATTTTGGGAACGTTCGACAGCTCCGCGGTCATCGTTTTTTGTCCGAAAATTGATTTTTTGGACTTTACCAAAAATGATTCAAAATGTCAATTGGATCGTGCCTCATGTTGAATAACCACTTTTTAAACCCTCACAGTGACCAAAATTGCCACTTTTTACAGAGTTTTGCTTACTCAGAAGCTTCAATTTTGACCAATTTCAGGCAGAGAAATTACTTTAAACACACTTATTTTAGTTGAAAGAGTAATAATTCACATCCAAAAGTAATTTGCAGTCAAAAGATTAAATGTTAAAATTTCATCAGAATTGACCATTTTGGGAACGTTCGACAGCTCCGCGGTCATCGTTTTTTGTCCGAAAATTGATTTTTTGGACTTTACCAAAAATGATTCAAAATGTCAATTGGATCGTGCCTCATGTTGAATAACCACTTTTTAAACCCTCACAGTGACCAAAATTGCCATTTTTACAGAGTTTTGCTTACTCAGAAGCTTCAATTTTGACCAATTTCAGGCAGAGAAATTACTTTACACACACTTATTTTAGTTGAAAAAGTAATAATTCATATCCAACAGTAATTTGCAGTCAAAAGATTAAATGTTAAAATTTCATCAGAATTGACCATTTTGGGAACGTTCGACAGCTCCGCGGTCATCGTTTTTTGTCCGATAATTGATTTTTTGGACTTTACCAAAAATGATTCAAAATGTTAATTGGATCGTGCCTCATGTTGAATAACCACTTTTTAAACCCTCACAGTGACCACAATTGCCATTTTTACAGAGTTTTGCTTACTCAGAAGCTTCAATTTTGACCAATTTCAGGCAGAGAAATTACTTTAAACACACTTATTTTAGTTGAAAAAGTAATAATTCATATCCAACAGTAATTTGCAGTCAAAAGATTAAATGTTAAAATTTCATCCGAATTGACCATTTTGGGAACGTTCGACAGCTCCGCGGTCATCGTTTTTTGTCCGAAAATTGATTTTTTTGGACTTTACCAAAAATGATTCAAAATGTCAATTGGATCGTGCCTCATGTTGAATAACCACTTTTTAAACCCTCACAGTGACCAAAATTGCCATTTTTACAGAGTTTTGCTTACTCAGAAGCTTCAATTTTGACCAATTTCAGGCACAGAAATGACTTTAAACACACTTATTTTAGTTGAAATAGTAATAATTCACATCCAACAGTAATTTGCAGTCAAAAGATTAAATGTTAAAATTTCATCAGAATTGACCATTTTGGGAACGTTCGACAGCTCCGCGGTCATCGTTTTTCGTCCGAAAATTGATTTTTTGGACTTTACCAAAAATGATTCAAAATGTCAATTGGATCGTGCCTCATGTTGAATAACCACTTTTTAAACCCTCACAGTGACCAAAATTGACATTTTTACAGAGTTTTGCTTACTCAGAAGCTTCAATTTTGACCAATTTCAGGCAGAGAAATTACTTTAAACACACTTATTTTAGTTGAAAAAGTAATAATTCATATCCAACAGTAATTTGCAGTCAAAAGATTAAATGTTAAAATTTCCTCAGAATTGACCATTTTGGGAACGTTCGACAGCTCGCGCGGTCATCGTTTTTTGTCCGAAAATTGATTTTTTGGACTTTACCAAAAATGATTCAAAATGTCAATTGGATCGTGCCTCATGTTGAATAACCACTTTTTAAACCCTCACAGTGACCAAAATTGCCATTTTTACAGAGTTTTGCTTACTCAGAAGCTTCAATTTTGACCAATTTCAGGCACAGAAATGACTTTAAACACACTTATTTTAGTTGAAAAAGTAATAATTCACATCCAACAGTAATTATGCAGTCAAAAGATTAAATGTTAAAATTTCATCAGAATTGACCATTTTGGGAACATTCGACAGCTCCGCGGTCATCGTTTTTTGTCCGAAAATTGATTTTTGGGACTTTACCAAAAATGATTCAAAATGTCAATTGGATCGTGCCTCATGTTGAATAACCACTTTTTAAACCCTCACAGTGACCAAAATTGCCATTTTTACAGAGTTTTGCTTACTCAGAAGCTTCAATTTTGACCAATTTCAGGCACAGAAATGACTTTAAACACACTTATTTTAGTTGAAAAAGTAATAATTCACGTCCAACAGTAATTATGCAGTCAAAAGATTAAATGTTAAAATTTCATCAGAATTGACCATTTTGGGAACATTCGACAGCTCCGCGGTCATCGTTTTTTGTCCGAAAATTGATTTTTTGGACTTTACCAAAAATGATTCAAAATGTCAATTGGGTCGTGCCTCATGTTGAATAATCACTTTTTAAACCCTCACAGTGAGCAAAATTGCCATTTTTACAGAGTTTTGCTTACTCAGAAGCTTCAATTTTGACCAATTTCAGGCAGAGAAATTACTTTAAACACACTTATTTTAGTTGAAAAAGTAATAATTCATATCCAACAGTAATTTGCAGTCAAAAGATTAAATGTTAAAATTTCATCAGAATTGACCATTTTGGGAACGTTCGACAGCTCCGCGGTCATCGTTTTTTGTCCGAAAATTGATTTTTGGGACTTTACCAAAAATGATTCAAAATGTCAATTGGATCGTGCCTCATGTTGAATAACCACTTTTTAAACCCTCACAGTGACCAAAATTGACATTTTTACAGAGTTTTGCTTACTCAGAAGCTTCAATTTTGACCAATTTCAGGCAGAGAAATGACTTTAAACACACTTATTTTAGTTGAAAAAGTAATAATTCATATCCAACAGTAATTTGCAGTCAAAAGATTAAATGTTAAAATTTCATCAGAATTGACCCGTTTGGGAACGTTCGACAGCTCCGCGGTCATCGTATTTTGTCCGAAAATTGATTTTTTGGACTTTACCAAAAATGATTCAAAATGTCAATTGGATCGTGCCTCATGTTGAATAACCACTTTTTAAACCCTCACAGTGACCAAAATTGCCATTTTTACAGAGTTTTGCTTACTCAGAAGCTTCAATTTTGACCAATTTCAGGCAGAGAAATTACTTTAAACACACTTATTTTAGTTGAAAAAGTAATAATTCATATCCAACAGTAATTTGCAGTCAAAAGATTAAATGTTAAAATTTCCTCAGAATTGACCATTTTGGGAACGTTCGACAGCTCCGCGGTCATCGTTTTTTGTCCGAAAATTGATTTTTTGGACTTTACCAAAAATGATTCAAAATGTCAATTGGATCGTGCCACATGTTGAATAACCACTTTTTAAACCCTCACAGTGACCAAAATTGCCACTTTTTACAGAGTTTTGCTTACTCAGAAGCTTCAATTTTGACCAATTTCAGGCAGAGAAATTACTTTAAACACACTTATTTTAGTTGAAAGAGTAATAATTCACATCCAACAGTAATTTGCAGTCAAAAGATTAAATGTTAAAATTTCATCAGAATTGACCATTTTGGGAACGTTCGACAGCTCCGCGGTCATCGTTTTTTGTCCGAAAATAGATTTTTTGGACTTTACCAAAAATGATTCAAAATGTCAATTGGATCGTGCCTCATGTTGAATAACCACTTTTTAAACCCTCACAGTGACCAAAATTGCCATTTTTACAGAGTTTTGCTTACTCAGAAGCTTCAATTTTGACCAATTTCAGGCAGAGAAATTACTTTACACACACTTATTTTAGTTGAAAAAGTAATAATTCATATCCAACAGTAATTTGCAGTCAAAAGATTAAATGTTAAAATTTCATCAGAATTGACCATTTTGGGAACGTTCGACAGCTCCGCGGTCATCGTTTTTTGTCCGATAATTGATTTTTTGGACTTTACCAAAAATGATTCAAAATGTTAATTGGATCGTGCCTCATGTTGAATAACCACTTTTTAAACCCTCACAGTGACCAAAATTGCCATTTTTACAGAGTTTTGCTTACTCAGAAGCTTCAATTTTGACCAATTTCAGGCACAGAAATGACTTTAAACACACTTATTTTAGTTGAAAAAGTAATAATTCACATCCAACAGTAATTATGCAGTCAAAAGATTAAATGTTAAAATTTCATCAGAATTGACCATTTTGGGAACATTCGACAGCTCCGCGGTCATCGTTTTTTGTCCGAAAATTGATTTTTTGGACTTTACCAAAAATGATTCAAAATGTCAATTGGGTCGTGCCTCATGTTGAATAATCACTTTTTAAACCCTCACAGTGACCAAAATTGCCATTTTTACAGAGTTTTGCTTACTCAGAAGCTTCAATTTTGACCAATTTCAGGCAGAGAAATTACTTTAAACACACTTATTTTAGTTGAAAAAGTAATAATTCATATCCAACAGTAATTTGCAGTCAAAAGATTAAATGTTAAAATTTCATCCGAATTGACCATTTTGGGAACGTTCGACAGCTCCGCGGTCATCGTTTTTTGTCCGAAAATTGATTTTTTTGGACTTTACCAAAAATGATTCAAAATGTCAATTGGATCGTGCCTCATGTTGAATAACCACTTTTTAAACCCTCACAGTGACCAAAATTGCCATTTTTACAGAGTTTTGCTTACTCAGAAGCTTCAATTTTGACCAATTTCAGGCACAGAAATGACTTTAAACACACTTATTTTAGTTGAAATAGTAATAATTCACATCCAACAGTAATTTGCAGTCAAAAGATTAAATGTTAAAATTTCATCAGAATTGACCATTTTGGGAACGTTCGACAGCTCCGCGGTCATCGTTTTTTGTCCGAAAATTGATTTTTTGGACTTTACCAAAAATGATTCAAAATGTCAATTGGATCATGCCTCATGTTGAATAACCACTTTTTAAACCCTCACAGTGACCAAAATTGCCATTTTTACAGAGTTTTGCTTACTCAGAAGCTTCAATTTTGACCAATTTCAGGCACAGAAATGACTTTAAACACACTTATTTTAGTTGAAAAAGTAATAATTCACATCCAACAGTAATTATGCAGTCAAAAGATTAAATGTTAAAATTTCATCAGAATTGACCATTTTGGGAACATTCGACAGCTCCGCGGTCATCGTTTTTTGTCCGAAAATTGATTTTTTTGGCTTTACCAAAAATGATTCAAAATGTCAATTGGGTCGTGCCTCATGTTGAATAATCACTTTTTAAACCCTCACAGTGACCAAAATTGCCATTTTTACAGAGTTTTGCTTACTCAGAAGCTTCAATTTTGACCAATTTCAGGCAAAGAAATTACTTTAAACACACTTATTTTAGTTGAAAAAGTAATAATTCATATCCAACAGTAATTTGCAGTCAAAAGATTAAATGTTAAAATTTCATCAGAATTGACCATTTTGGGAACGTTCGACAGCTCCGCGGTCATCGTTTTTTGTCCGAAAATTGATTTTTTGGACTTTACCAAAAATGATTCAAAATGTCAATTGGATCGTGCCTCATGTTGAATAACCACTTTTTAAACCCTCACAGTGACCAAAATTGACATTTTTACAGAGTTTTGCTTACTCAGAAGCTTCAATTTTGACCAATTTCAGGCAGAGAAATTACTTTAAACACACTTATTTTAGTTGAAAAAGTAATAATTCATATCCAACAGTAATTTGCAGTCAAAAGATTAAATGTTAAAATTTCATCAGAATTGACCATTTTGGGAACGTTCGACAGCTCCGCGGTCATCGTTTTTTGTCCGAAAATTGATTTTTTGGACTTTACCAAAAATGATTCAAAATGTCAATTGGATCGTGCCTCATGTTGAATAACCACTTTTTAAACCCTCACAGTGACCAAAATTGCCATTTTTACAGAGTTTTGCTTACTCAGAAGCTTCAATTTTGACCAATTTCAGGCACAGAAATGACTTTAAACACACTTATTTTAGTTGAAAAAGTAATAATTCACATCCAACAGTAATTATGCAGTCAAAAGATTAAATGTTAAAATTTCATCAGAATTGACCATTTTGGGAACATTCGACAGCTCCGCGGTCATCGTTTTTTGTCCGAAAATTGATTTTTTTGACTTTACCAAAAATGATTCAAAATGTCAATTGGGTCGTGCCTCATGTTGAATAATCACTTTTTAAACCCTCACAGTGACCAAAATTGCCATTTTTACAGAGTTTTGCTTACTCAGAAGCTTCAATTTTGACCAATTTCAGGCAGAGAAATTACTTTAAACACACTTATTTTAGTTGAAAAAGTAATAATTCATATCCAACAGTAATTTGCAGTCAAAAGATTAAATGTTAAAATTTCATCAGAATTGACCATTTTGGGAACGTTCGACAGCTCCGCGGTCATCGTTTTTTGTCCGAAAATTGATTTTTTGGACTTTACCAAAAATGATTCAAAATGTCAATTGGATCGTGCCTCATGTTGAATAACCACTTTTTAAACCCTCACAGTGACCAAAATTGACATTTTTACAGAGTTTTGCTTACTCAGAAGCTTCAATTTTGACCAATTTCAGGCAGAGAAATGACTTTAAACACACTTATTTTAGTTGAAAAGGTAATAATTCACATCCAACAGTAATTTGCAGTCAAAAGATTAAATGTTAAAATTTCATCAGAATTGACCATTTTGGGAACGTTCGACAGCTCCGCGGTCATCGTTTTTTGTCCGAAAATTGATTTTTTGGACTTTACCAAAAATGATTCAAAATGTCAATTGGATCGTGCCTCATGTTGAATAACCACTTTTTAAACCCTCACAGTGACCAAAATTGCCATTTTTACAGAGTTTTGCTTACTCAGAAGCTTCAATTTTGACCAATTTCAGGCAGAGAAATGACTTTAAACACACTTATTTTAGTTAAAAAAGTAATAATTCACATCCAACAGTAATTTGCAGTCAGAAGATTAAATGTTAAAATTTCATCAGAATTGACCATTTTGGGAACGTTCGACAGCTCCGCGATCATCGTTTTTCGTCCGAAAATTGATTTTTTGGACTTTACCAAAAATGATTCAAAATGTCAATTGGATCGTGCCTCATGTTGAATAACCACTTTTTAAACCCTCACAGTGACCAAAATTGCCATTTTTACAGAGTTTTGCTTACTCAGAAGCTTCAATTTTGACCAATTTCAGGCAGAGAAATGACTTTAAACACACTTATTTTAGTTGAAAGAGTAATAATTCACATCCAACAGTAATTTGCAGTCAAAAGATTAAATGTTAAAATTTCATCAGTATTGACCATTTTGGGAACGTTCGACAGCTCCGCGGTCATCGTTTTTTGTCCGAAAATTGATTTTTTGGACTTTAC
Organism: Lissotriton helveticus; assembly: GCF_964261635.1. NCBI lineage: Eukaryota > Metazoa > Chordata > Amphibia > Caudata > Salamandridae > Lissotriton > Lissotriton helveticus. Next base: position 534,981 of record NW_027612068.1, read on the forward strand.
CAAAAATGATTCAAAATGTCAATTGGATCGTGCCTCATGTTGAATAACCACTTTTTAAACCCTCACAGTGACCAAAATTGCCATTTTTACAGAGTTTTGCTTACTCAGAAGCTTCAATTTTGACCAATTTGAGGCACAGAAATGACTTTAAACACACTTATTTTAGTTGAAAAAGTAATAATTCACATCCAACAGTAATTATGCAGTCAAAAGATTAAATGTTAAAATTTCATCAGAATTTACCATTTTGGGAACATTCGACAGCTCCGCGGTCATCGTTTTTTGTCCGAAAATTGATTTTTTGGACTTTACCAAAAATGATTCAAAATGTCAATTGGGTCGTGCCTCATGTTGAATAATCACTTTTTAAACCCTCACAGTGACCAAAATTGCCATTTTTACAGAGTTTTGCTTACTCAGAAGCTTCAATTTTGACCAATTTCAGGCAGAGAAATTACTTTAAACACACTTATTTTAGTTGAAAAAGTAATAATTCATATCCAACAGTAATTTGCAGTCAAAAGATTAAATGTTAAAATTTCATCCGAATTGACCATTTTGGGAACGTTCGACAGCTCCGCGGTCATCGTTTTTCGTCCGAAAATTGATTTTTTGGACTTTACCAAAAATGATTCAAAATGTCAATTGGATCGTGCCTCATGTTGAATAACCACTTTTTAAACCCTCACAGTGACCAAAATTGACATTTTTACAGAGTTTTGCTTACTCAGAAGCTTCAATTTTGACCAATTTCAGGCAGAGAAATTACTTTAAACACACTTATTTTAGTTGAAAAAGTAATAATTCATATCCAACAGTAATTTGCAGTCAAAAGATTAAATGTTAAAATTTCATCAGAATTGACCATTTTGGGAACGTTCGACAGCTCCGCGGTCATCGTTTTTCGTCCGAAAATTGATTTTTTGGACTTTACCAAAAATGATTCAAAATGTCAATTGGATCGTGCCTCATGTTGAATAACCACTTTTTAAACCCTCACAGTGACCAAAATTGACATTTTTACAGAGTTTTGCTTACTCAGAAGCTTCAATTTTGACCAATTTCAGGCAGAGAAATGACTTTAAACACACTTATTTTAGTTGAAAGAGTAATAATTCACATCCAACAGTAATTTGCAGTCAAAAGATTAAATGTTAAAATTTCATCAGAATTGACCATTTTGGGAACGTTTGACAGCTCCGCGATCATCGTTTTTCGTCCGAAAATTGATTTTTTGAACTTTACCAAAAATGATTCAAAATGTCAATTGGATCGTGCCTCATGTTGAATAACCACTTTTTAAACCCTCACAGTGACCAAAATTGCCATTTTTACAGAGTTTTGCTTACTCAGAAGCTTCAATTTTGACAATTTCAGGCAGAGAAATGACTTTAAACACACTTATTTTAGTTGAAAGAGTAATAATTCACATCCAACAGTAATTTGCAGTCAAAAGATTAAATGTTAAAATTTCATCAGAATTGACCATTTTGGGAACGTTCGACAGCTCCGCGGTCATCGTTTTTTGTCCGAAAATTGATTTTTTGGACTTTACCAAAAATGATTCAAAATGTCAATTGGATCGTGCCTCATGTTGAATAACCACTTTTTAAACCCTCACAGTGACCAAAATTGCCATTTTTACAGAGTTTTGCTTACTCAGAAGCTTCAATTTTGACCAATTTCAGGCAGAGAAATGACTTTAAACACACTTATTTTAGTTGAAAAAGTAATAATTCACATCCAACAGTAATTATGCAGTCAAAAGATTAAATGTTAAAATTTCATCAGAATTGACCATTTTGGGAACATTCGACAGCTCCGCGGTCATCGTTTTTTGTCCGAAAATTGATTTTTTGGACTTTACCAAAAATGATTCAAAATGTCAATTGGGTCGTGCCTCATGTTGAATAATCACTTTTTAAACCCTCACAGTGACCAAAATTGCCATTTTTACAGAGTTTTGCTTACTCAGAAGCTTCAATTTTGACCAATTTCAGGCACAGAAATGACTTTAAACACACTTATTTTAGTTGAAAAAGTAATAATTCATATCCAACAGTAATTATGCAGTCAAAAGATTAAATGTTAAAATTTCATCAGAATTGACCATTTTGGGAACGTTCGACAGCTCCGCGGTCATCGTTTTTCGTCCGAAAATTGATTTTTTGGACTTTACCAAAAATGATTCAAAATGTCAATTGGATCGTGCCTCATGTTGAATAACCACTTTTTAAACCCTCACAGTGACCAAAATTGCCATTTTTACAGAGTTTTGCTTACTCAGAAGCTTCAATTTTGACAATTTCAGGCAGAGAAATGACTTTAAACACACTTATTTTAGTTGAAAGAGTAATAATTCACATCCAACAGTAATTTGCAGTCAAAAGATTAAATGTTAAAATTTCATCAGAATTGACCATTTTGGGAACGTTCGACAGCTCCGCGGTCATCGTTTTTTGTCCGAAAATTGATTTTTTGGACTTTACCAAAAATGATTCAAAATGTCAATTGGATCGTGCCTCATGTTGAATAACCACTTTTTAAACCCTCACAGTGACCAAAATTGCCATTTTTACAGAGTTTTGCTTACTCAGAAGCTTCAATTTTGACCAATTTCAGGCAGAGAAATGACTTTAAACACACTTATTTTAGTTGAAAAAGTAATAATTCACATCCAACAGTAATTATGCAGTCAAAAGATTAAATGTTAAAATTTCATCAGAATTGACCATTTTGGGAACATTCGACAGCTCCGCGGTCATCGTTTTTTGTCCGAAAATTGATTTTTTGGACTTTACCAAAAATGATTCAAAATGTCAATTGGGTCGTGCCTCATGTTGAATAATCACTTTTTAAACCCTCACAGTGACCAAAATTGCCATTTTTACAGAGTTTTGCTTACTCAGAAGCTTCAATTTTGACCAATTTCAGGCACAGAAATGACTTTAAACACACTTATTTTAGTTGAAAAAGTAATAATTCATATCCAACAGTAATTATGCAGTCAAAAGATTAAATGTTAAAATTTCATCAGAATTGACCATTTTGGGAACGTTCGACAGCTCCGCGGTCATTGTTTTTCGTCCGAAAATTGATTTTTTGGACTTTACCAAAAATGATTCAAAATGTCAATTGGATCGTGCCTCATGTTGAATAACCACTTTTTAAACCCTCACAGTGACCAAAATTGACATTTTTACAGAGTTTTGCTTACTCAGAAGCTTCAATTTTGACCAATTTCAGGCAGAGAAATTACTTTAAACACACTTATTTTAGGTGAAAAAGTAATAATTCATATCGAACAGTAATTTGCAGTCAAAAGATTAAATGTTAAAATTTCATCAGAATTGACCCGTTTGGGAACGTTCGACAGCTCCGCGGTCATCGTTTTTTGTCTGAAAATTGATTTTTTGGACTTTACCAAAAATGATTCAAAATGTCAATTGGATCGTGCCTCATGTTGAATAACCACTTTTTAAACCCTCACAGTGACCAAAATTGCCATTTTTACAGAGTTTTGCTTACTCAGAAGCTTCAATTTTGACCAATTTCAGGCACAGAAATGACTTTAAACACACTTATTTTAGTTGAAAAAGTAATAATTCACATCCAACAGTAATTATGCAGTCAAAAGATTAAATGTTAAAATTTCATCAGAATTGACCATTTTGGGAACGTTCGACAGCTCCGCGGTCATCGTTTTTTGTCCGAAAATTGATTTTTTGGACTTTACCAAAAATGATTCAAAATGTCAATTGGGTCGTGCCTCATGTTGAATAATCACTTTTTAAACCCTCACAGTGACCAAAATTGCCATTTTTACAGAGTTTTGCTTACTCAGAAGCTTCAATTTTGACCAATTTCAGGCACAGAAATGACTTTAAACACACTTATTTTAGTTGAAAAAGTAATAATTCATATCCAACAGTAATTATGCAGTCAAAAGATTAAATGTTAAAATTTCATCAGAATTGACCATTTTGGGAACGTTCGACAGCTCCGCGGTCATCGTTTTTCGTCCGAAAATTGATTTTTTGGACTTTACCAAAAATGATTCAAAATGTCAATTGGATCGTGCCTCATGTTGAATAACCACTTTTTAAACCCTCACAGTGACCAAAATTGACATTTTTACAGAGTTTTGCTTACTCAGAAGCTTCAATTTTGACCAATTTCAGGCAGAGAAATTACTTTAAACACACTTATTTTAGTTGAAAAAGTAATAATTCATATCGAACAGTAATTTGCAGTCAAAAGATTAAATGTTAAAATTTCATCAGAATTGACCCGTTTGGGAACGTTCGACAGCTCCGCGGTCATCGTTTTTTGTCTGAAAATTGATTTTTTGGACTTTACCAAAAATGATTCAAAATGTCAATTGGATCGTGCCTCATGTTGAATAACCACTTTTTAAACCCTCACAGTGACCAAAATTGCCATTTTTACAGAGTTTTGCTTACTCAGAAGCTTCAATTTTGACCAATTTCAGGCACAGAAATGACTTTAAACACACTTATTTTAGTTGAAAAAGTAATAATTCACATCCAACAGTAATTATGCAGTCAAAAGATTAAATGTTAAAATTTCATCAGAATTGACCATTTTGGGAACGTTCGACAGCTCCGCGGTCATCGTTTTTTGTCCGAAAATTGATTTTTTGGACTTTACCAAAAATGATTCAAAATGTCAATTGGGTCGTGCCTCATGTTGAATAATCACTTTTTAAACCCTCACAGTGACCAAAATTGCCATTTTTACAGAGTTTTGCTTACTCAGAAGCTTCAATTTTGACCAATTTCAGGCAGAGAAATTACTTTACACACACTTATTTTAGTTGAAAAAGTAATAATTCATATCCAACAGTAATTTGCAGTCAAAAGATTAAATGTTAAAATTTCATCAGAATTGACCATTTTGGGAACGTTCGACAGCTCCGCGGTCATCGTTTTTTGTCCGAAAATTGATTTTTTGGACTTTACCAAAAATGATTCAAAATGTCAATTGGATCGTGCCTCATGTTGAATAACCACTTTTTAAACCCTCACAGTGACCAAAATTGCCATTTTTACAGAGTTTTGCTTACTCAGAAGCTTCAATTTTGACCAATTTCAGGCACAGAAATTACTTTAAACACACTTATTTTAGTTGAGAGAGTAATAATTCACATCCAACAGTAATTTGCAGTCAAAAGATTAAATGTTAAAATTTCATCAGAATTGACCATTTTGGGAACGTTCGACAGCTCCGCGGTCATCGTTTTTCGTCCGAAAATTGATTTTTTGGACTTTACCAAAAATGATTCAAAATGTCAATTGGATCGTGCCTCATGTTGAATAACCACTTTTTAAACCCTCACAGTGACCAAAATTGCCATTTTTACAGAGTTTTGCTTACTCAGAAGCTTCAATTTTGACCAATTTCAGGCAGAGAAATGACTTTAAACACACTTATTTTAGTTAAAAAAGTAATAATTCACATCCAACAGTAATTTGCAGTCAAAAGATTAAATGTTAAAATTTCATCAGAATTGACCATTTTGGGAACGTTCGACAGCTCCGCGATCATCGTTTTTCGTCCGAAAATTAATTTTTTTGGACTTTACCAAAAATGATTCAAAATGTCAATTGGATCGTGCCTCATGTTGAATAACCACTTTTTAAACCCTCACAGTGACCAAAATTGCCATTTTTACAGAGTTTTGCTTACTCAGAAGCTTCAATTTTGACCAATTTCAGGCAGAGAAATGACTTTAAACACACTTATTTTAGTTGAAAGAGTAATAATTCACATCCAACAGTAATTTGCAGTCAAAAGATTAAATGTTAAAATTTCATCAGTATTGACCATTTTGGGAACGTTCGACAGCTCCGCGGTCATCGTTTTTTGTCCGAAAATTGATTTTTTGGACTTTACCAAAAATGATTCAAAATGTCAATTGGATCGTGCCTCATGTTGAATAACCACTTTTTAAACCCTCACAGTGACCAAAATTGCCATTTTTACAGAGTTTTGCTTACTCAGAAGCTTCAATTTTGACCAATTTGAGGCACAGAAATGACTTTAAACACACTTATTTTAGTTGAAAAAGTAATAATTCACATCCAACAGTAATTATGCAGTCAAAAGATTAAATGTTAAAATTTCATCAGAATTGACCATTTTGGGAACATTCGACAGCTCCGCGGTCATCGTTTTTTGTCCGAAAATTGATTTTTGGACTTTACCAAAAATGATTCAAAATGTCAATTGGGTCGTGCCTCATGTTGAATAATCACTTTTTAAACCCTCACAGTGACCAAAATTGCCATTTTTACAGAGTTTTGCTTACTCAGAAGCTTCAATTTTGACCAATTTCAGGCACAGAAATGACTTTAAACACACTTATTTTAGTTGAAAAAGTAATAATTCACATCCAACAGTAATTATGCAGTCAAAAGATTAAATGTTAAAATTTCATCAGAATTGACCATTTTGGGAACATTCGACAGCTCCGCGGTCATCGTTTTTTGTCCGAAAATTGATTTTTGGGACTTTACCAAAAATGATTCAAAATGTCAATTGGATCGTGCCTCATGTTGAATAACCACTTTTTAAACCCTCACAGTGACCAAAATTGCCATTTTTACAGAGTTTTGCTTACTCAGAAGCTTCAATTTTGACCAATTTCAGGCACAGAAATGACTTTAAACACACTTATTTTAGTTGAAAAAGTAATAATTCACGTCCAACAGTAATTATGCAGTCAAAAGATTAAATGTTAAAATTTCATCAGAATTGACCATTTTGGGAACATTCGACAGCTCCGCGGTCATCGTTTTTTGTCCGAAAATTGATTTTTTGGACTTTACCAAAAATGATTCAAAATGTCAATTGGGTCGTGCCTCATGTTGAATAACCACTTTTTAAACCCTCACAGTGACCAAAATTGCCACTTTTTACAGAGTTTTGCTTACTCAGAAGCTTCAATTTTGACCAATTTCAGGCACAGAAATGACTTTAAACACACTTATTTTAGTTGAAAAAGTAATAATTCACGTCCAACAGTAATTATGCAGTCAAAAGATTAAATGTTAAAATTTCATCAGAATTGACCCGTTTGGGAACGTTCGACAGCTCCGCGGTCATCGTATTTTGTCCGAAAATTGATTTTTTGGACTTTACCAAAAATGATTCAAAATGTCAATTGGATCGTGCCTCATGTTGAATAACCACTTTTTAAACCCTCACAGTGACCAAAATTGCCACTTTTTACAGAGTTTTGCTTACTCAGAAGCTTCAATTTTGACCAATTTCAGGCAGAGAAATTACTTTAAACACACTTATTTTAGTTGAAAGAGTAATAATTCACATCCAACAGTAATTTGCAGTCAAAAGATTAAATGTTAAAATTTCATCAGAATTGACCATTTTGGGAACGTTCGACAGCTCCGCGGTCATCGTTTTTTGTCCGAAAATTGATTTTTTGGACTTTACCAAAAATGATTCAAAATGTCAATTGGATCGTGCCTCATGTTGAATAACCACTTTTTAAACCCTCACAGTGACCAAAATTGCCATTTTTACAGAGTTTTGCTTACTCAGAAGCTTCAATTTTGACCAATTTCAGGCAGAGAAATTACTTTACACACACTTATTTTAGTTGAAAAAGTAATAATTCATATCCAACAGTAATTTGCAGTCAAAAGATTAAATGTTAAAATTTCATCAGAATTGACCATTTTGGGAACGTTCGACAGCTCCGCGGTCATCGTTTTTTGTCCGATAATTGATTTTTTGGACTTTACCAAAAATGATTCAAAATGTTAATTGGATCGTGCCTCATGTTGAATAACCACTTTTTAAACCCTCACAGTGACCAAAATTGCCATTTTTACAGAGTTTTGCTTACTCAGAAGCTTCAATTTTGACCAATTTCAGGCACAGAAATGACTTTAAACACACTTATTTTAGTTGAAAAAGTAATAATTCACATCCAACAGTAATTATGCAGTCAAAAGATTAAATGTTAAAATTTCATCAGAATTGACCATTTTGGGAACATTCGACAGCTCCGCGGTCATCGTTTTTTGTCCGAAAATTGATTTTTTGGACTTTACCAAAAATGATTCAAAATGTCAATTGGGTCGTGCCTCATGTTGAATAATCACTTTTTAAACCCTCACAGTGACCAAAATTGCCATTTTTACAGAGTTTTGCTTACTCAGAAGCTTCAATTTTGACCAATTTCAGGCAGAGAAATTACTTTAAACACACTTATTTTAGTTGAAAAAGTAATAATTCATATCCAACAGTAATTTGCATTCAAAAGATTAAATGTTAAAATTTCATCCGAATTGACCATTTTGGGAACGTTCAACAGCTCCGCGGTCATCGTTTTTTGTCCGAAAATTGATTTTTTTGGACTTTACCAAAAATGATTCAAAATGTCAATTGGATCGTGCCTCATGTTGAATAACCACTTTTTAAACCCTCACAGTGACCAAAATTGACATTTTTACAGAGTTTTGCTTACTCAGAAGCTTCAATTTTGACCAATTTCAGGCAGAGAAATTACTTTAAACACACTTATTTTAGTTGAAAAAGTAATAATTCACATCCAACAGTAATTATGCAGTCAAAAGATTAAATGTTAAAATTTCATCAGAATTGACCATTTTGGGAACGTTCGACAGCTCCGCGGTCATCGTTTTTTGTCCGAAAATTGATTTTTTGGACTTTACCAAAAATGATTCAAAATGTCAATTGGGTCGTGCCTCATGTTGAATAATCACTTTTTAAACCCTCACAGTGACCAAAATTGCCATTTTTACAGAGTTTTGCTTACTCAGAAGCTTCAATTTTGACCAATTTCAGGCACAGAAATGACTTTAAACACACTTATTTTAGTTGAAAAAGTAATAATTCATATCCAACAGTAATTATGCAGTCAAAAGATTAAATGTTAAAATTTCATCAGAATTGACCATTTTGGGAACGTTCGACAGCTCCGCGGTCATCGTTTTTCGTCCGAAAATTGATTTTTTGGACTTTACCAAAAATGATTCAAAATGTCAATTGGATCGTGCCTCATGTTGAATAACCACTTTTTAAACCCTCACAGTGACCAAAATTGACATTTTTACAGAGTTTTGCTTACTCAGAAGCTTCAATTTTGACCAATTTCAGGCAGAGAAATTACTTTAAACACACTTATTTTAGTTGAAAAAGTAATAATTCACATCCAACAGTAATTATGCAGTCAAAAGATTAAATGTTAAAATTTCATCAGAATTGACCATTTTGGGAACGTTCGACAGCTCCGCGGTCATCGTTTTTTGTCTGAAAATTGATTTTTTGGACTTTACCAAAAATGATTCAAAATGTCAATTGGATCGTGCCTCATGTTGAATAACCACTTTTTAAACCCTCACAGTGACCAAAATTGCCATTTTTACAGAGTTTTGCTTACTCAGAAGCTTCAATTTTGACCAATTTCAGGCACAGAAATGACTTTAAACACACTTATTTTAGTTGAAAAAGTAATAATTCACATCCAACAGTAATTATGCAGTCAAAAGATTAAATGTTAAAATTTCATCAGAATTGACCATTTTGGGAACGTTCGACAGCTCCGCGGTCATCGTTTTTTGTCCGAAAATTGATTTTTTGGACTTTACCAAAAATGATTCAAAATGTCAATTGGGTCGTGCCTCATGTTGAATAATCACTTTTTAAACCCTCACAGTGACCAAAATTGCCATTTTTACAGAGTTTTGCTTACTCAGAAGCTTCAATTTTGACCAATTTCAGGCAGAGAAATTACTTTACACACACTTATTTTAGTTGAAAAAGTAATAATTCATATCCAACAGTAATTTGCAGTCAAAAGATTAAATGTTAAAATTTCATCAGAATTGACCATTTTGGGAACGTTCGACAGCTCCGCGGTCATCGTTTTTTGTCCGAAAATTGATTTTTTGGACTTTACCAAAAATGATTCAAAATGTCAATTGGATCGTGCCTCATGTTGAATAACCACTTTTTAAACCCTCACAGTGACCAAAATTGCCATTTTTACAGAGTTTTGCTTACTCAGAAGCTTCAATTTTGACCAATTTCAGGCACAGAAATTACTTTAAACACACTTATTTTAGTTGAGAGAGTAATAATTCACATCCAACAGTAATTTGCAGTCAAAAGATTAAATGTTAAAATTTCATCAGAATTGACCATTTTGGGAACGTTCGACAGCTCCGCGGTCATCGTTTTTCGTCCGAAAATTGATTTTTTGGACTTTACCAAAAATGATTCAAAATGTCAATTGGATCGTGCCTCATGTTGAATAACCACTTTTTAAACCCTCACAGTGACCAAAATTGCCATTTTTACAGAGTTTTGCTTACTCAGAAGCTTCAATTTTGACCAATTTCAGGCAGAGAAATGACTTTAAACACACTTATTTTAGTTAAAAAAGTAATAATTCACATCCAACAGTAATTTGCAGTCAAAAGATTAAATGTTAAAATTTCATCAGAATTGACCATTTTGGGAACGTTCGACAGCTCCGCGATCATCGTTTTTCGTCCGAAAATTGATTTTTTGGACTTTACCAAAAATTATTCAAAATGTCAATTGGATCGTGCCTCATGTTGAATAACCACTTTTTAAACCCTCACAGTGACCAAAATTGCCATTTTTACAGAGTTTTGCTTACTCAGAAGCTTCAATTTTGACCAATTTCAGGCAGAGAAATGACTTTAAACACACTTATTTTAGTTGAAAGAGTAATAATTCACATCCAACAGTAATTTGCAGTCAAAAGATTAAATGTTAAAATTTCATCAGTATTGACCATTTTGGGAACGTTCGACAGCTCCGCGGTCATCGTTTTTTGTCCGAAAATTGATTTTTTGGACTTTACCAAAAATGATTCAAAATGTCAATTGGATCGTGCCTCATGTTGAATAACCACTTTTTAAACCCTCACAGTGACCAAAATTGCCATTTTTACAGAGTTTTGCTTACTCAGAAGCTTCAATTTTGACCAATTTGAGGCACAGAAATGACTTTAAACACACTTATTTTAGTTGAAAAAGTAATAATTTATATCCAACAGTAATTTGCAGTCAAAAGATTAAATGTTAAAATTTCATCAGAATTGACCCGTTTGGGAACGTTCGACAGCTCCGCGGTCATCGTATTATGTCCGAAAATTGATTTTTTGGACTTTACCAAAAATGATTCAAAATGTCAATTGGATCGTGCCTCATGTTGAATAACCACTTTTTAAACCCTCACAGTGACCAAAATTGCCATTTTTACAGAGTTTTGCTTACTCAGAAGCTTCAATTTTGACCAATTTCAGGCAGAGAAATTACTTTAAACACACTTATTTTAGTTGAAAAAGTAATAATTCATATCCAACAGTAATTTGCAGTCAAAAGATTAAATGTTAAAATTTCCTCAGAATTGACCATTTTGGGAACGTTCGACAGCTCCGCGGTCATCGTTTTTTGTCCGAAAATTGATTTTTTGGACTTTACCAAAAATGATTCAAAATGTCAATTGGATCGTGCCTCATGTTGAATAACCACTTTTTAAACCCTCACAGTGACCAAAATTGCCATTTTTACAGAGTTTTGCTTACTCAGAAGCTTCAATTTTGACCAATTTCAGGCAGAGAAATTACTTTACACACACTTATTTTAGTTGAAAAAGTAATAATTCATATCCAACAGTAATTTGCAGTCAAAAGATTAAATGTTAAAATTTCATCAGAATTGACCATTTTGGGAACGTTCGACAGCTCCGCGGTCATCGTTTTTTGTCCGATAATTGATTTTTTGGACTTTACCAAAAATGATTCAAAATGTTAATTGGATCGTGCCTCATGTTGAATAACCACTTTTTAAACCCTCACAGTGACCAAAATTGCCATTTTTACAGAGTTTTGCTTACTCAGAAGCTTCAATTTTGACCAATTTCAGGCACAGAAATGACTTTAAACACACTTATTTTAGTTGAAAAAGTAATAATTCACATCCAACAGTAATTATGCAGTCAAAAGATTAAATGTTAAAATTTCATCAGAATTGACCATTTTGGGAACATTCGACAGCTCCGCGGTCATCGTTTTTTGTCCGAAAATTGATTTTTTGGACTTTACCAAAAATGATTCAAAATGTCAATTGGGTCGTGCCTCATGTTGAATAATCACTTTTTAAACCCTCACAGTGACCAAAATTGCCATTTTTACAGAGTTTTGCTTACTCAGAAGCTTCAATTTTGACCAATTTCAGGCAGAGAAATTACTTTAAACACACTTATTTTAGTTGAAAAAGTAATAATTCATATCCAACAGTAATTTGCAGTCAAAAGATTAAATGTTAAAATTTCATCCGAATTGACCATTTTGGGAACGTTCAACAGCTCCGCGGTCATCGTTTTTTGTCCGAAAATTGATTTTTTTGGACTTTACCAAAAATGATTCAAAATGTCAATTGGATCGTGCCTCATGTTGAATAACCACTTTTTAAACCCTCACAGTGACCAAAATTGCCATTTTTACAGAGTTTTGCTTACTCAGAAGCTTCAATTTTGACCAATTTCAGGCACAGAAATGACTTTAAACACACTTATTTTAGTTGAAATAGTAATAATTCACATCCAACAGTAATTTGCAGTCAAAAGATTAAATGTTAAAATTTCATCAGAATTGACCATTTTGGGAACGTTCGACAGCTCCGCGGTCATCGTTTTTCGTCCGAAAATTGATTTTTTGGACTTTACCAAAAATGATTCAAAATGTCAATTGGATCGTGCCTCATGTTGAATAACCACTTTTTAAACCCTCACAGTGACCAAAATTGACATTTTTACAGAGTTTTGCTTACTCAGAAGCTTCAATTTTGACCAATTTCAGGCAGAGAAATTACTTTAAACACACTTATTTTAGTTGAAAAAGTAATAATTCATATCCAACAGTAATTTGCAGTCAAAAGATTAAATGTTAAAATTTCATCAGAATTGACCATTTTGGGAACGTTCGACAGCTCCGCGGTCATCGTTTTTTGTCCGAAAATTGATTTTTTGGACTTTACCAAAAATGATTCAAAATGTCAATTGGATCATGCCTCATGTTGAATAACCACTTTTTAAACCCTCACAGTGACCAAAATTGCCATTTTTACAGAGTTTTGCTTACTCAGAAGCTTCAATTTTGACCAATTTCAGGCACAGAAATGACTTTAAACACACTTATTTTAGTTGAAAAAGTAATAATTCACATCCAACAGTAATTATGCAGTCAAAAGATTAAATGTTAAAATTTCATCAGAATTGACCATTTTGGGAACATTCGACAGCTCCGCGGTCATCGTTTTTTGTCCGAAAATTGATTTTTTTGGCTTTACCAAAAATGATTCAAAATGTCAATTGGGTCGTGCCTCATGTTGAATAATCACTTTTTAAACCCTCACAGTGACCAAAATTGCCATTTTTACAGAGTTTTGCTTACTCAGAAGCTTCAATTTTGACCAATTTCAGGCAGAGAAATGACTTTAAACACACTTATTTTAGTTGAAAAGGTAATAATTCACATCCAACAGTAATTTGCAGTCAAAAGATTAAATGTTAAAATTTCATCAGAATTGACCATTTTGGGAACGTTCGACAGCTCCGCGGTCATCGTTTTTTGTCCGAAAATTGATTTTTTGGACTTTACCAAAAATGATTCAAAATGTCAATTGGATCGTGCCTCATGTTGAATAACCACTTTTTAAACCCTCACAGTGACCAAAATTGCCATTTTTACAGAGTTTTGCTTACTCAGAAGCTTCAATTTTGACCAATTTCAGGCAGAGAAATGACTTTAAACACACTTATTTTAGTTAAAAAAGTAATAATTCACATCCAACAGTAATTTGCAGTCAAAAGATTAAATGTTAAAATTTCATCAGAATTGACCATTTTGGGAACGTTCGACAGCTCCGCGATCATCGTTTTTCGTCCGAAAATTGATTTTTTGGACTTTACCAAAATGATTCAAAATGTCAATTGGATCGTGCCTCATGTTGAATAACCACTTTTTAAACCCTCACAGTGACCAAAATTGCCATTTTTACAGAGTTTTGCTTACTCAGAAGCTTCAATTTTGACCAATTTCAGGCAGAGAAATGACTTTAAACACACTTATTTTAGTTAAAAAAGTAATAATTCACATCCAACAGTAATTTGCAGTCAAAAGATTAAATGTTAAAATTTCATCAGAATTGACCATTTTGGGAACGTTCGACAGCTCCGCGGTCATCGTTTTTTGTCCGAAAATTGATTTTTGGGACTTTACCAAAAATGATTCAAAATGTCAATTGGATCGTGCCTCATGTTGAATAACCACTTTTTAAACCCTCACAGTGACCAAAATTGACATTTTTACAGAGTTTTTCTTACTCAGAAGCTTCAATTTTGACCAATTTCAGGCAGAGAAATGACTTTAAACACACTTATTTTAGTTGAAAAGGTAATAATTCACATCCAACAGTAATTTGCAGTCAAAAGATTAAATGTTAAAATTTCATCAGAATTGACCATTTTGGGAACGTTCGACAGCTCCGCGGTCATCGTTTTTCGTCCGAAAATTGATTTTTTGGACTTTACCAAAAATGATTCAAAATGTCAATTGGATCGTGCCTCATGTTGAATAACCACTTTTTAAACCCTCACAGTGACCAAAATTGACATTTTTACAGGGTTTTGCTTACTCAGAAGCTTCAATTTTGACCAATTTCAGGCAGAGAAATGAGTTTAAACACACTTATTTTAGTTGAAAAAGTAATAATTCATATCGAACAGTAATTTGCAGTCAAAAGATTAAATGTTAAAATTTCATCAGAATTGACCCGTTTGGGAACGTTCGACAGCTCCGCGGTCATCGTTTTTTGTCTGAAAATTGATTTTTTGGACTTTACCAAAAATGATTCAAAATTTCAATTGGATCGTGCCTCATGTTGAATAACCACTTTTTAAACCCTCACAGTGACCAAAATTGCCATTTTTACAGAGTTTTGCTTACTCAGAAGCTTCAATTTTGACCAATTTCAGGCACAGAAATGACTTTAAACACACTTATTTTAGTTGAAAAAGTAATAATTCACATCCAACAGTAATTATGCAGTCAAAAGATTAAATGTTAAAATTTCATCAGAATTGACCATTTTGGGAACGTTCGACAGCTCCGCGGTCATCGTTTTTTGTCCGAAAATTGATTTTTTGGACTTTACCAAAAATGATTCAAAATGTCAATTGGGTCGTGCTTCATGTTGAATAATCACTTTTTAAACCCTCACAGTGACCAAAATTGCCATTTTTACAGAGTTTTGCTTACTCAGAAGCTTCAATTTTGACCAATTTCAGGCAGAGAAATTACTTTACACACACTTATTTTAGTTGAAAAAGTAATAATTCATATCCAACAGTAATTTGCAGTCAAAAGATTAAATGTTAAAATTTCATCAGAATTGACCATTTTGGGAACGTTCGACAGCTCCGCGGTCATCGTTTTTTGTCCGAAAATTGATTTTTTGGACTTTACCAAAAATGATTCAAAATGTCAATTGGATCGTGCCTCATGTTGAATAACCACTTTTTAAACCCTCACAGTGACCAAAATTGCCATTTTTACAGAGTTTTGCTTACTCAGAAGCTTCAATTTTGACCAATTTCAGGCACAGAAATTACTTTAAACACACTTATTTTAGTTGAGAGAGTAATAATTCACATCCAACAGTAATTTGCAGTCAAAAGATTAAATGTTAAAATTTCATCAGAATTGACCATTTTGGGAACGTTCGACAGCTCCGCGGTCATCGTTTTTCGTCCGAAAATTGATTTTTTGGACTTTACCAAAAATGATTCAAAATGTCAATTGGATCGTGCCTCATGTTGAATAACCACTTTTTAAACCCTCACAGTGACCAAAATTGCCATTTTTACAGAGTTTTGCTTACTCAGAAGCTTCAATTTTGACCAATTTCAGGCAGAGAAATGACTTTAAACACACTTATTTTAGTTAAAAAAGTAATAATTCACATCCAACAGTAATTTGCAGTCAAAAGATTAAATGTTAAAATTTCATCAGAATTGACCATTTTGGGAACGTTCGACAGCTCCGCGATCATCGTTTTTCGTCCGAAAATTGATTTTTTGGACTTTACCAAAAATGATTCAAAATGTCAATTGGATCGTGCCTCATGTTGAATAACCACTTTTTAAACCCTCACAGTGACCAAAATTGCCATTTTTACAGAGTTTTGCTTACTCAGAAGCTTCAATTTTGACCAATTTCAGGCAGAGAAATGACTTTAAACACACTTATTTTAGTTGAAAGAGTAATAATTCACATCCAACAGTAATTTGCAGTCAAAAGATTAAATGTTAAAATTTCATCAGTATTGACCATTTTGGGAACGTTCGACAGCTCCGCGGTCATCGTTTTTTGTCCGAAAATTGATTTTTTGGACTTTACCAAAAATGATTCAAAATGTCAATTGGATCGTGCCTCATGTTGAATAACCACTTTTTAAACCCTCACAGTGACCAAAATTGCCATTTTTACAGAGTTTTGCTTACTCAGAAGCTTCAATTTTGACCAATTTGAGGCACAGAAATGACTTTAAACACACTTATTTTAGTTGAAAAAGTAATAATTCACACCCAACAGTAATTATGCAGTCAAAAGATTAAATGTTAAAATTTCATCAGAATTGACCATTTTGGGAACATTCGACAGCTCCGCGGTCATCGTTTTTTGTCCGAAAATTGATTTTTGGACTTTACCAAAAATGATTCAAAATGTCAATTGGGTCGTGCCTCATGTTGAATAATCACTTTTTAAACCCTCACAGTGACCAAAATTGCCATTTTTACAGAGTTTTGCTTACTCAGAAGCTTCAATTTTGACCAATTTCAGGCACAGAAATGACTTTAAACACACTTATTTTAGTTGAAAAAGTAATAATTCACATCCAACAGTAATTATGCAGTCAAAAGATTAAATGTTAAAATTTCATCAGAATTGACCATTTTGGGAACATTCGACAGCTCCGCGGTCATCGTTTTTTGTCCGAAAATTGATTTTTGGGACTTTACCAAAAATGATTCAAAATGTCAATTGGATCGTGCCTCATGTTGAATAACCACTTTTTAAACCCTCACAGTGACCAAAATTGCCATTTTTACAGAGTTTTGCTTACTCAGAAGCTTCAATTTTGACCAATTTCAGGCACAGAAATGACTTTAAACACACTTATTTTAGTTGAAAAAGTAATAATTCACGTCCAACAGTAATTATGCAGTCAAAAGATTAAATGTTAAAATTTCATCAGAATTGACCATTTTGGGAACATTCGACAGCTCCGCGGTCATCGTTTTTTGTCCGAAAATTGATTTTTTGGACTTTACCAAAAATGATTCAAAATGTCAATTGGGTCGTGCCTCATGTTGAATAATCACTTTTTAAACCCTCACAGTGACCAAAATTGCCATTTTTACAGAGTTTTGCTTACTCAGAAGCTTCAATTTTGACCAATTTCAGGCAGAGAAATTACTTTAAACACACTTATTTTAGTTGAAAAAGTAATAATTCATATCCAACAGTAATTTGCAGTCAAAAGATTAAATGTTAAAATTTCATCAGAATTGACCATTTTGGGAACGTTCGACAGCTCCGCGGTCATCGTTTTTTGTCCGAAAATTGATTTTTGGGACTTTACCAAAAATGATTCAAAATGTCAATTGGATCGTGCCTCATGTTGAATAACCACTTTTTAAACCCTCACAGTGACCAAAATTGACATTTTTACAGAGTTTTGCTTACTCAGAAGCTTCAATTTTGACCAATTTCAGGCAGAGAAATGACTTTAAACACACTTATTTTAGTTGAAAAAGTAATAATTCATATCCAACAGTAATTTGCAGTCAAAAGATTAAATGTTAAAATTTCATCAGAATTGACCCGTTTGGGAACGTTCGACAGCTCCGCGGTCATCGTATTTTGTCCGAAAATTGATTTTTTGGACTTTACCAAAAATGATTCAAAATGTCAATTGGATCGTGCTTTATGTTGAATAACCACTTTTTAAACCTTCACAGTGACCAAAATTGCCATTTTTACAGAGTTTTGCTTACTCAGAAGCTTCAATTTTGACCAATTTCAGGCAGAGAAATTACTTTAAACACACTTATTTTAGTTGAAAAAGTAATAATTCATATCCAACAGTAATTTGCAGTCAAAAGATTAAATGTTAAAATTTCCTCAGAATTGACCATTTTGGGAACGTTCGACAGCTCCGCGGTCATCGTTTTTTGTCCGAAAATTGATTTTTTGGACTTTACCAAAAATGATTCAAAATGTCAATTGGATCGTGCCTCATGTTGAATAACCACTTTTTAAACCCTCACAGTGACCAAAATTGCCACTTTTTACAGAGTTTTGCTTACTCAGAAGCTTCAATTTTGACCAATTTCAGGCAGAGAAATTACTTTAAACACACTTATTTTAGTTGAAAGAGTAATAATTCACATCCAACAGTAATTTGCAGTCAAAAGATTAAATGTTAAAATTTCATCAGAATTGACCATTTTGGGAACGTTCGACAGCTCCGCGGTCATCGTTTTTTGTCCGAAAATTGATTTTTTGGACTTTACCAAAAATGATTCAAAATGTCAATTGGATCGTGCCTCATGTTGAATAACCACTTTTTAAACCCTCACAGTGACCAAAATTGCCATTTTTACAGAGTTTTGCTTACTCAGAAGCTTCAATTTTGACCAATTTCAGGCAGAGAAATTACTTTACACACACTTATTTTAGTTGAAAAAGTAATAATTCATATCCAACAGTAATTTGCAGTCAAAAGATTAAATGTTAAAATTTCATCAGAATTGACCATTTTGGGAACGTTCGACAGCTCCGCGGTCATCGTTTTTTGTCCGATAATTGATTTTTTGGACTTTACCAAAAATGATTCAAAATGTTAATTGGATCGTGCCTCATGTTGAATAACCACTTTTTAAACCCTCACAGTGACCAAAATTGCCATTTTTACAGAGTTTTGCTTACTCAGAAGCTTCAATTTTGACCAATTTCAGGCACAGAAATGACTTTAAACACACTTATTTTAGTTGAAAAAGTAATAATTCACATCCAACAGTAATTATGCAGTCAAAAGATTAAATGTTAAAATTTCATCAGAATTGACCATTTTGGGAACATTCGACAGCTCCGCGGTCATCGTTTTTTGTCCGAAAATTGATTTTTTGGACTTTACCAAAAATGATTCAAAATGTCAATTGGGTCGTGCCTCATGTTGAATAATCACTTTTTAAACCCTCACAGTGACCAAAATTGCCATTTTTACAGAGTTTTGCTTACTCAGAAGCTTCAATTTTGACCAATTTCAGGCAGAGAAATTACTTTAAACACACTTATTTTAGTTGAAAAAGTAATAATTCATATCCAACAGTAATTTGCAGTCAAAAGATTAAATGTTAAAATTTCATCCGAATTGACCATTTTGGGAACGTTCGACAGCTCCGCGGTCATCGTTTTTTGTCCGATAATTGATTTTTTGGACTTTACCAAAAATGATTCAAAATGTTAATTGGATCGTGCCTCATGTTGAATAACCACTTTTTAAACCCTCACAGTGACCAAAATTGCCATTTTTACAGAGTTTTGCTTACTCAGAAGCTTCAATTTTGACCAATTTCAGGCACAGAAATGACTTTAAACACACTTATTTTAGTTGAAAAAGTAATAATTCACATCCAACAGTAATTATGCAGTCAAAAGATTAAATGTTAAAATTTCATCAGAATTGACCATTTTGGGAACATTCGACAGCTCCGCGGTCATCGTTTTTTGTCCGAAAATTGATTTTTTGGACTTTACCAAAAATGATTCAAAATGTCAATTGGGTCGTGCCTCATGTTGAATAATCACTTTTTAAACCCTCACAGTGACCAAAATTGCCATTTTTACAGAGTTTTGCTTACTCAGAAGCTTCAATTTTGACCAATTTCAGGCAGAGAAATTACTTTAAACACACTTATTTTAGTTGAAAAAGTAATAATTCATATCCAACAGTAATTTGCAGTCAAAAGATTAAATGTTAAAATTTCATCCGAATTGACCATTTTGGGAACGTTCAACAGCTCCGCGGTCATCGTTTTTTGTCCGAAAATTGATTTTTTTGGACTTTACCAAAAATGATTCAAAATGTCAATTGGATCGTGCCTCATGTTGAATAACCACTTTTTAAACCCTCACAGTGACCAAAATTGCCATTTTTACAGAGTTTTGCTTACTCAGAAGCTTCAATTTTGACCAATTTCAGGCACAGAAATGACTTTAAACACACTTATTTTAGTTGAAATAGTAATAATTCACATCCAACAGTAATTTGCAGTCAAAAGATTAAATGTTAAAATTTCATCAGAATTGACCATTTTGGGAACGTTCGACAGCTCCGCGGTCATCGTTTTTCGTCCGAAAATTGATTTTTTGGACTTTACCAAAAATGATTCAAAATGTCAATTGGATCGTGCCTCATGTTGAATAACCACTTTTTAAACCCTCACAGTGACCAAAATTGACATTTTTACAGAGTTTTGCTTACTCAGAAGCTTCAATTTTGACCAATTTCAGGCAGAGAAATTACTTTAAACACACTTATTTTAGTTGAAAAAGTAATAATTCATATCCAACAGTAATTTGCAGTCAAAAGATTAAATGTTAAAATTTCATCAGAATTGACCATTTTGGGAACGTTCGACAGCTCCGCGGTCATCGTTTTTTGTCCGAAAATTGATTTTTTGGACTTTACCAAAAATGATTCAAAATGTCAATTGGATCATGCCTCATGTTGAATAACCACTTTTTAAACCCTCACAGTGACCAAAATTGCCATTTTTACAGAGTTTTGCTTACTCAGAAGCTTCAATTTTGACCAATTTCAGGCACAGAAATGACTTTAAACACACTTATTTTAGTTGAAAAAGTAATAATTCACATCCAACAGTAATTATGCAGTCAAAAGATTAAATGTTAAAATTTCATCAGAATTGACCATTTTGGGAACATTCGACAGCTCCGCGGTCATTGTTTTTTGTCCGAAAATTGATTTTTTTGGCTTTACCAAAAATGATTCAAAATGTCAATTGGGTCGTGCCTCATGTTGAATAATCACTTTTTAAACCCTCACAGTGACCAAAATTGCCATTTTTACAGAGTTTTGCTTACTCAGAAGCTTCAATTTTGACCAATTTCAGGCAGAGAAATGACTTTAAACACACTTATTTTAGTTGAAAAGGTAATAATTCACATCCAACAGTAATTTGCAGTCAAAAGATTAAATGTTAAAATTTCATCAGAATTGACCATTTTGGGAACGTTCGACAGCTCCGCGGTCATCGTTTTTTGTCCGAAAATTGATTTTTTGGACTTTACCAAAAATGATTCAAAATGTCAATTGGATCGTGCCTCATGTTGAATAACCACTTTTTAAACCCTCACAGTGACCAAAATTGCCATTTTTACAGAGTTTTGCTTACTCAGAAGCTTCAATTTTGACCAATTTCAGGCAGAGAAATGACTTTAAACACACTTATTTTAGTTAAAAAAGTAATAATTCACATCCAACAGTAATTTGCAGTCAAAAGATTAAATGTTAAAATTTCATCAGAATTGACCATTTTGGGAACGTTCGACAGCTCCGCGATCATCGTTTTTCGTCCGAAAATTGATTTTTTGGACTTTACCAAAATGATTCAAAATGTCAATTGGATCGTGCCTCATGTTGAATAACCACTTTTTAAACCCTCACAGTGACCAAAATTGCCATTTTTACAGAGTTTTGCTTACTCAGAAGCTTCAATTTTGACCAATTTCAGGCAGAGAAATGACTTTAAACACACTTATTTTAGTTAAAAAAGTAATAATTCACATCCAACAGTAATTTGCAGTCAAAAGATTAAATGTTAAAATTTCATCAGAATTGACCATTTTGGGAACGTTCGACAGCTCCGCGGTCATCGTTTTTTGTCCGAAAATTGATTTTTGGGACTTTACCAAAAATGATTCAAAATGTCAATTGGATCGTGCCTCATGTTGAATAACCACTTTTTAAACCCTCACAGTGACCAAAATTGACATTTTTACAGAGTTTTTCTTACTCAGAAGCTTCAATTTTGACCAATTTCAGGCAGAGAAATGACTTTAAACACACTTATTTTAGTTGAAAAGGTAATAATTCACATCCAACAGTAATTTGCAGTCAAAAGATTAAATGTTAAAATTTCATCAGAATTGACCATTTTGGGAACGTTCGACAGCTCCGCGGTCATCGTTTTTCGTCCGAAAATTGATTTTTTGGACTTTACCAAAAATGATTCAAAATGTCAATTGGATCGTGCCTCATGTTGAATAACCACTTTTTAAACCCTCACAGTGACCAAAATTGACATTTTTACAGGGTTTTGCTTACTCAGAAGCTTCAATTTTGACCAATTTCAGGCAGAGAAATGAGTTTAAACACACTTATTTTAGTTGAAAAAGTAATAATTCATATCGAACAGTAATTTGCAGTCAAAAGATTAAATGTTAAAATTTCATCAGAATTGACCCGTTTGGGAACGTTCGACAGCTCCGCGGTCATCGTTTTTTGTCTGAAAATTGATTTTTTGGACTTTACCAAAAATGATTCAAAATTTCAATTGGATCGTGCCTCATGTTGAATAACCACTTTTTAAACCCTCACAGTGACCAAAATTGCCATTTTTACAGAGTTTTGCTTACTCAGAAGCTTCAATTTTGACCAATTTCAGGCACAGAAATGACTTTAAACACACTTATTTTAGTTGAAAAAGTAATAATTCACATCCAACAGTAATTATGCAGTCAAAAGATTAAATGTTAAAATTTCATCAGAATTGACCATTTTGGGAACGTTCGACAGCTCCGCGGTCATCGTTTTTTGTCCGAAAATTGATTTTTTGGACTTTACCAAAAATGATTCAAAATGTCAATTGGGTCGTGCTTCATGTTGAATAATCACTTTTTAAACCCTCACAGTGACCAAAATTGCCATTTTTACAGAGTTTTGCTTACTCAGAAGCTTCAATTTTGACCAATTTCAGGCAGAGAAATTACTTTACACACACTTATTTTAGTTGAAAAAGTAATAATTCATATCCAACAGTAATTTGCAGTCAAAAGATTAAATGTTAAAATTTCATCAGAATTGACCATTTTGGGAACGTTCGACAGCTCCGCGGTCATCGTTTTTTGTCCGAAAATTGATTTTTTGGACTTTACCAAAAATGATTCAAAATGTCAATTGGATCGTGCCTCATGTTGAATAACCACTTTTTAAACCCTCACAGTGACCAAAATTGCCATTTTTACAGAGTTTTGCTTACTCAGAAGCTTCAATTTTGACCAATTTCAGGCACAGAAATTACTTTAAACACACTTATTTTAGTTGAGAGAGTAATAATTCACATCCAACAGTAATTTGCAGTCAAAAGATTAAATGTTAACATTTCATCAGAATTGACCATTTTGGGAACGTTCGACAGCTCCGCGGTCATCGTTTTTCGTCCGAAAATTGATTTTTTGGACTTTACCAAAAATGATTCAAAATGTCAATTGGATCGTGCCTCATGTTGAATAACCACTTTTTAAACCCTCACAGTGACCAAAATTGCCATTTTTACAGAGTTTTGCTTACTCAGAAGCTTCAATTTTGACCAATTTCAGGCAGAGAAATGACTTTAAACACACTTATTTTAGTTAAAAAAGTAATAATTCACATCCAACAGTAATTTGCAGTCAAAAGATTAAATGTTAAAATTTCATCAGAATTGACCATTTTGGGAACGTTCGACAGCTCCGCGATCATCGTTTTTCGTCCGAAAATTGATTTTTTGGACTTTACCAAAAATGATTCAAAATGTCAATTGGATCGTGCCTCATGTTGAATAACCACTTTTTAAACCCTCACAGTGACCAAAATTGCCATTTTTACAGAGTTTTGCTTACTCAGAAGCTTCAATTTTGACCAATTTCAGGCAGAGAAATGACTTTAAACACACTTATTTTAGTTGAAAGAGTAATAATTCACATCCAACAGTAATTTGCAGTCAAAAGATTAAATGTTAAAATTTCATCAGTATTGACCATTTTGGGAACGTTCGACAGCTCCGCGGTCATCGTTTTTTGTCCGAAAATTGATTTTTTGGACTTTACCAAAAATGATTCAAAATGTCAATTGGATCGTGCCTCATGTTGAATAACCACTTTTTAAACCCTCACAGTGACCAAAATTGCCATTTTTACAGAGTTTTGCTTACTCAGAAGCTTCAATTTTGACCAATTTGAGGCACAGAAATGACTTTAAACACACTTATTTTAGTTGAAAAAGTAATAATTCACACCCAACAGTAATTATGCAGTCAAAAGATTAAATGTTAAAATTTCATCAGAATTGACCATTTTGGGAACATTCGACAGCTCCGCGGTCATCGTTTTTTGTCCGAAAATTGATTTTTGGACTTTACCAAAAATGATTCAAAATGTCAATTGGGTCGTGCCTCATGTTGAATAATCACTTTTTAAACCCTCACAGTGACCAAAATTGCCATTTTTACAGAGTTTTGCTTACTCAGAAGCTTCAATTTTGACCAATTTCAGGCACAGAAATGACTTTAAACACACTTATTTTAGTTGAAAAAGTAATAATTCACATCCAACAGTAATTATGCAGTCAAAAGATTAAATGTTAAAATTTCATCAGAATTGACCATTTTGGGAACATTCGACAGCTCCGCGGTCATCGTTTTTTGTCCGAAAATTGATTTTTGGGACTTTACCAAAAATGATTCAAAATGTCAATTGGATCGTGCCTCATGTTGAATAACCACTTTTTAAACCCTCACAGTGACCAAAATTGCCATTTTTACAGAGTTTTGCTTACTCAGAAGCTTCAATTTTGACCAATTTCAGGCACAGAAATGACTTTAAACACACTTATTTTAGTTGAAAAAGTAATAATTCACGTCCAACAGTAATTATGCAGTCAAAAGATTAAATGTTAAAATTTCATCAGAATTGACCATTTTGGGAACATTCGACAGCTCCGCGGTCATCGTTTTTTGTCCGAAAATTGATTTTTTGGACTTTACCAAAAATGATTCAAAATGTCAATTGGGTCGTGCCTCATGTTGAATAATCACTTTTTAAACCCTCACAGTGACCAAAATTGCCATTTTTACAGAGTTTTGCTTACTCAGAAGCTTCAATTTTGACCAATTTCAGGCAGAGAAATTACTTTAAACACACTTATTTTAGTTGAAAAAGTAATAATTCATATCCAACAGTAATTTGCAGTCAAAAGATTAAATGTTAAAATTTCATCAGAATTGACCATTTTGGGAACGTTCGACAGCTCCGCGGTCATCGTTTTTTGTCCGAAAATTGATTTTTGGGACTTTACCAAAAATGATTCAAAATGTCAATTGGATCGTGCCTCATGTTGAATAACCACTTTTTAAACCCTCACAGTGACCAAAATTGACATTTTTACAGAGTTTTGCTTACTCAGAAGCTTCAATTTTGACCAATTTCAGGCAGAGAAATGACTTTAAACACACTTATTTTAGTTGAAAAAGTAATAATTCATATCCAACAGTAATTTGCAGTCAAAAGATTAAATGTTAAAATTTCATCAGAATTGACCCGTTTGGGAACGTTCGACAGCTCCGCGGTCATCGTATTTTGTCCGAAAATTGATTTTTTGGACTTTACCAAAAATGATTCAAAATGTCAATTGGATCGTGCTTTATGTTGAATAACCACTTTTTAAACCTTCACAGTGACCAAAATTGCCATTTTTACAGAGTTTTGCTTACTCAGAAGCTTCAATTTTGACCAATTTCAGGCAGAGAAATTACTTTAAACACACTTATTTTAGTTGAAAAAGTAATAATTCATATCCAACAGTAATTTGCAGTCAAAAGATTAAATGTTAAAATTTCCTCAGAATTGACCATTTTGGGAACGTTCGACAGCTCCGCGGTCATCGTTTTTTGTCCGAAAATTGATTTTTTGGACTTTACCAAAAATGATTCAAAATGTCAATTGGATCGTGCCTCATGTTGAATAACCACTTTTTAAACCCTCACAGTGACCAAAATTGCCACTTTTTACAGAGTTTTGCTTACTCAGAAGCTTCAATTTTGACCAATTTCAGGCAGAGAAATTACTTTAAACACACTTATTTTAGTTGAAAGAGTAATAATTCACATCCAACAGTAATTTGCAGTCAAAAGATTAAATGTTAAAATTTCATCAGAATTGACCATTTTGGGAACGTTCGACAGCTCCGCGGTCATCGTTTTTTGTCCGAAAATTGATTTTTTGGACTTTACCAAAAATGATTCAAAATGTCAATTGGATCGTGCCTCATGTTGAATAACCACTTTTTAAACCCTCACAGTGACCAAAATTGCCATTTTTACAGAGTTTTGCTTACTCAGAAGCTTCAATTTTGACCAATTTCAGGCAGAGAAATTACTTTACACACACTTATTTTAGTTGAAAAAGTAATAATTCATATCCAACAGTAATTTGCAGTCAAAAGATTAAATGTTAAAATTTCATCAGAATTGACCATTTTGGGAACGTTCGACAGCTCCGCGGTCATCGTTTTTTGTCCGATAATTGATTTTTTGGACTTTACCAAAAATGATTCAAAATGTTAATTGGATCGTGCCTCATGTTGAATAACCACTTTTTAAACCCTCACAGTGACCAAAATTGCCATTTTTACAGAGTTTTGCTTACTCAGAAGCTTCAATTTTGACCAATTTCAGGCACAGAAATGACTTTAAACACACTTATTTTAGTTGAAAAAGTAATAATTCACATCCAACAGTAATTATGCAGTCAAAAGATTAAATGTTAAAATTTCATCAGAATTGACCATTTTGGGAACATTCGACAGCTCCGCGGTCATCGTTTTTTGTCCGAAAATTGATTTTTTGGACTTTACCAAAAATGATTCAAAATGTCAATTGGGTCGTGCCTCATGTTGAATAATCACTTTTTAAACCCTCACAGTGACCAAAATTGCCATTTTTACAGAGTTTTGCTTACTCAGAAGCTTCAATTTTGACCAATTTCAGGCAGAGAAATTACTTTAAACACACTTATTTTAGTTGAAAAAGTAATAATTCATATCCAACAGTAATTTGCAGTCAAAAGATTAAATGTTAAAATTTCATCCGAATTGACCATTTTGGGAACGTTCAACAGCTCCGCGGTCATCGTTTTTTGTCCGAAAATTGATTTTTTTGGACTTTACCAAAAATGATTCAAAATGTCAATTGGATCGTGCCTCATGTTGAATAACCACTTTTTAAACCCTCACAGTGACCAAAATTGCCATTTTTACAGAGTTTTGCTTACTCAGAAGCTTCAATTTTGACCAATTTCAGGCACAGAAATGACTTTAAACACACTTATTTTAGTTGAAATAGTAATAATTCACATCCAACAGTAATTTGCAGTCAAAAGATTAAATGTTAAAATTTCATCAGAATTGACCATTTTGGGAACGTTCGACAGCTCCGCGGTCATCGTTTTTCGTCCGAAAATTGATTTTTTGGACTTTACCAAAAATGATTCAAAATGTCAATTGGATCGTGCCTCATGTTGAATAACCACTTTTTAAACCCTCACAGTGACCAAAATTGACATTTTTACAGAGTTTTGCTTACTCAGAAGCTTCAATTTTGACCAATTTCAGGCAGAGAAATTACTTTAAACACACTTATTTTAGTTGAAAAAGTAATAATTCATATCCAACAGTAATTTGCAGTCAAAAGATTAAATGTTAAAATTTCATCAGAATTGACCATTTTGGGAACGTTCGACAGCTCCGCGGTCATCGTTTTTTGTCCGAAAATTGATTTTTTGGACTTTACCAAAAATGATTCAAAATGTCAATTGGATCATGCCTCATGTTGAATAACCACTTTTTAAACCCTCACAGTGACCAAAATTGCCATTTTTACAGAGTTTTGCTTACTCAGAAGCTTCAATTTTGACCAATTTCAGGCACAGAAATGACTTTAAACACACTTATTTTAGTTGAAAAAGTAATAATTCACATCCAACAGTAATTATGCAGTCAAAAGATTAAATGTTAAAATTTCATCAGAATTGACCATTTTGGGAACATTCGACAGCTCCGCGGTCATCGTTTTTTGTCCGAAAATTGATTTTTTTGGGCTTTACCAAAAATGATTCAAAATGTCAATTGGGTCGTGCCTCATGTTGAATAATCACTTTTTAAACCCTCACAGTGACCAAAATTGACATTTTTACAGAGTTTTGCTTACTCAGAAGCTTCAATTTTGACCAATTTGAGGCAGAGAAATTACTTTAAACACACTTATTTTAGTTGAAAAAGTAATAATTCATATCCAACAGTAATTTGCAGTCAAAAGATTAAATGTTAAAATTTCATCAGAATTGACCATTTTGGGAACGTTCGACAGCTCCGCGGTCATCGTTTTTTGTCCGAAAATTGATTTTTTGGACTTTACCAAAAATGATTCAAAATGTCAATTGGATCGTGCCTCATGTTGAATAACCACTTTTTAAACCCTCACAGTGACCAAAATTGACATTTTTACAGAGTTTTGCTTACTCAGAAGCTTCAATTTTGACCAATTTCAGGCAGAGAAATTACTTTAAACACACTTATTTTAGTTGAAAAAGTAATAATTCATATCCAACAGTAATTTGCAGTCAAAAGATTAAATGTTAAAATTTCATCAGAATTGACCATTTTGGGAACGTTCGACAGCTCCGCGGTCATCGTTTTTTGTCCGAAAATTGATTTTTTGGACTTTACCAAAAATGATTCAAAATGTCAATTGGATCGTGCCTCATGTTGAATAACCACTTTTTAAACCCTCACAGTGACCAAAATTGACATTTTTACAGAGTTTTGCTTACTCAGAAGCTTCAATTTTGACCAATTTCAGGCAGAGAAATTACTTTAAACACACTTATTTTAGTTGAAAAAGTAATAATTCACATCCAACAGTAATTTGCAGTCAAAAGATTAAATGTTAAAATTTCATCAGAATTGACCATTTTGGGAACGTTTGACAGCTCCGCGATCATCGTTTTTTGTCCGAAAATTGATTTTTTGGACTTTACCAAAAATGATTCAAAATGTCAATTGGATCGTGCCTCATGTTGAATAACCACTTTTTAAACCCTCACAGTGACCAAAATTGACATTTTTACAGAGTTTTGCTTACTCAGAAGCTTCAATTTTGACCAATTTCAGGCAGAGAAATGACTTTAAACACACTTATTTTAGTTGAAAAGGTAATAATTCACATCCAACAGTAATTTGCAGTCAAAAGATTAAATGTTAAAATTTCATCAGAATTGACCATTTTGGGAACGTTCGACAGCTCCGCGGTCATCGTTTTTTGTCCGAAAATTGATTTTTTGGACTTTACCAAAAATGATTCAAAATGTCAATTGGATCGTGCCTCATGTTGAATAACCACTTTTTAAACCCTCACAGTGACCAAAATTGCCATTTTTACAGAGTTTTGCTTACTCAGAAGCTTCAATTTTGACCAATTTCAGGCACAGAAATGACTTTAAACACACTTATTTTAGTTGAAAAGGTAATAATTCACATCCAACAGTAATTTGCAGTCAAAAGATTAAATGTTAAAATTTCATCAGAATTGACCATTTTGGGAACGTTCGACAGCTCCGCGGTCATCGTTTTTTGTCCGAAAATTGATTTTTTGGACTTTACCAAAAATGATTCAAAATGTCAATTGGATCGTGCCTCATGTTGAATAACCACTTTTTAAACCCTCACAGTGACCAAAATTGACATTTTTACAGAGTTTTGCTTACTCAGAAGCTTCAATTTTGACCAATTTCAGGCAGAGAAATGACTTTAAACACACTTATTTTAGTTGAAAGAGTAATAATTCACATCCAACAGTAATTTGCAGTCAAAAGATTAAATGTTAAAATTTCATCAGTATTGACCATTTTGGGAACGTTCGACAGCTCCGCGGTCATCGTTTTTTGTCCGAAAATTGATTTTTTGGACTTTACCAAAAATGATTCAAAATGTCAATTGGATCGTGCCTCATGTTGAATAACCACTTTTTAAACCCTCACAGTGACCAAAATTGCCATTTTTACAGAGTTTTGCTTACTCAGAAGCTTCAATTTTGACCAATTTGAGGCACAGAAATGACTTTAAACACACTTATTTTAGTTGAAAAAGTAATAATTCACATCCAACAGTAATTATGCAGTCAAAAGATTAAATGTTAAAATTTCATCAGAATTGACCATTTTGGGAACATTCGACAGCTCCGCGGTCATCGTTTTTTGTCCGAAAATTGATTTTTTGGACTTTACCAAAAATGATTCAAAATGTCAATTGGGTCGTGCCTCATGTTGAATATTCACTTTTTAAACCCTCACAGTGACCAAAATTGCCATTTTTACAGAGTTTTGCTTACTCAGAAGCTTCAATTTTGACCAATTTCAGGCAGAGAAATTACTTTAAACACACTTATTTTAGTTGAAAAAGTAATAATTCATATCCAACAGTAATTTGCAGTCAAAAGATTAAATGTTAAAATTTCATCCGAATTGACCATTTTGGGAACGTTCGACAGCTCCGCGGTCATCGTTTTTCGTCCGAAAATTGATTTTTTGGACTTTACCAAAAATGATTCAAAATGTCAATTGGATCGTGCCTCATGTTGAATAACCACTTTTTAAACCCTCACAGTGACCAAAATTGACATTTTTACAGAGTTTTGCTTACTCAGAAGCTTCAATTTTGACCAATTTCAGGCAGAGAAATTACTTTAAACACACTTATTTTAGTTGAAAAAGTAATAATTCATATCCAACAGTAATTTGCAGTCAAAAGATTAAATGTTAAAATTTCATCAGAATTGACCATTTTGGGAACGTTCGACAGCTCCGCGGTCATCGTTTTTCGTCCGAAAATTGATTTTTTGGACTTTACCAAAAATGATTCAAAATGTCAATTGGATCGTGCCTCATGTTGAATAACCACTTTTTAAACCCTCACAGTGACCAAAATTGACATTTTTACAGAGTTTTGCTTACTCAGAAGCTTCAATTTTGACCAATTTCAGGCAGAGAAATGACTTTAAACACACTTATTTTAGTTGAAAGAGTAATAATTCACATCCAACAGTAATTTGCAGTCAAAAGATTAAATGTTAAAATTTCATCAGAATTGACAATTTTGGGAACGTTTGACAGCTCCGCGATCATCGTTTTTCGTCCGAAAATTGATTTTTTTGACTTTACCAAAAATGATTCAAAATGTCAATTGGATCGTGCCTCATGTTGAATATACACTTTTTAAACCCTCACAGTGACCAAAATTGCCATTTTTACAGAGTTTTGCTTACTCAGAAGCTTCAATTTTGACCAATTTCAGGCAGAGAAATGACTTTAAACACACTTATTTTAGTTGAAAAAGTAATAATTCATATCCAACAGTAATTTGCAGTCAAAAGATTAAATGTTAAAATTTTATCAGAATTGACCATTTTGGGAACGTTCGACAGCTCCGCGGTCATCGTTTTTTGTCCGAAAATTGATTTTTTGGACTTTACCAAAAATGATTCAAAATGTCAATTGGATCGTGCCTCATGTTGAATAACCACTTTTTAAACCCTCACAGTGACCAAAATTGCCATTTTTACAGAGTTTTGCTTACTCAGAAGCTTCAATTTTGACCAATTTCAGGCACAGAAATGACTTTAAACACACTTATTTTAGTTGAAAAAGTAATAATTCACATCCAACAGTAATTATGCAGTCAAAAGATTAAATGTTAAAATTTCATCAGAATTGACCATTTTGGGAACATTCGACAGCTCCGCGGTCATCGTTTTTTGTCCGAAAATTGATTTTTTGGACTTTACCAAAAATGATTCAAAATGTCAATTGGGTCGTGCCTCATGTTGAATAATCACTTTTTAAACCCTCACAGTGACCAAAATTGCCATTTTTACAGAGTTTTGCTTACTCAGAAGCTTCAATTTTGACCAATTTCAGGCAGAGAAATTACTTTAAACACACTTATTTTAGTTGAAAAAGTAATAATTCATATCCAACAGTAATTTGCAGTCAAAAGATTAAATGTTAAAATTTCATCAGAATTGACCATTTTGGGAACGTTCGACAGCTCCGCGGTCATCGTTTTTTGTCCGAAAATAGATTTTTTTGGACTTTACCAAAAATGATTCAAAATGTCAATTGGATCGTGCCTCATGTTGAATAACCACTTTTTAAATCCTCACAGTGACCAAAATTGCCATTTTTACAGAGTTTTGCTTACTCAGAAGCTTCAATTTTGACCAATTTCAGGCACAGAAATGACTTTAAACACACTTATTTTAGTTGAAATAGTAATAATTCACATCCAACAGTAATTTGCAGTCAAAAGATTAAATATTAAAATTTCATCAGAATTTACCATTTTGGGAACGTTCGACAGCTCCGCGGTCATCGTTTTTCGTCCGAAAATTGATTTTTTGGACTTTACCAAAAATGATTCAAAATGTCAATTGGATCGTGCCTCATGTTGAATAACCACTTTTTAAACCCTCACAGTGACCAAAATTGACATTTTTACAGAGTTTTGCTTACTCAGAAGCTTCAATTTTGACCAATTTCAGGCAGAGAAATTACTTTAAACACACTTATTTTAGTTGAAAAAGTAATAATTCATATCCAACAGTAATTTGCAGTCAAAAGATTAAATGTTAAAATTTCATCAGAATTGACCATTTTGGGAACGTTCGACAGCTCCGCGGTCATCGTTTTTTGTCCGAAAATTGATTTTTTGGACTTTACCAAAAATGATTCAAAATGTCAATTGGATCGTGCCTCATGTTGAATAACCACTTTTTAAACCCTCACAGTGACCAAAATTGCCATTTTTACAGAGTTTTGCTTACTCAGAAGCTTCAATTTTGACCATTTTCAGGCACAGAAATGACTTTAAACACACTTATTTTAGTTGAAAAAGTAATAATTCACATCCAACAGTAATTATGCAGTCAAAAGATTAAATGTTAAAATTTCATCAGAATTGACCATTTTGGGAACATTCGACAGCTCCGCGGTCATCGTTTTTTGTCCGAAAATTGATTTTTTTTGACTTTACCAAAAATGATTCAAAATGTCAATTGGGTCGTGCCTCATGTTGAATAATCACTTTTTAAACCCTCACAGTGACCAAAATTGCCATTTTTACAGAGTTTTGCTTACTCAGAAGCTTCAATTTTGACCAATTTCAGGCAAAGAAATTACTTTAAACACACTTATTTTAGTTGAAAAAGTAATAATTCATATCCAACAGTAATTTGCAGTCAAAAGATTAAATGTTAAAATTTCATCAGAATTGACCATTTTGGGAACGTTCGACAGCTCCGCGGTCATCGTTTTTTGTCCGAAAATTGATTTTTTGGACTTTACCAAAAATGATTCAAAATGTCAATTGGATCGTGCCTCATGTTGAATAACCACTTTTTAAACCCTCACAGTGACCAAAATTGACATTTTTACAGAGTTTTGCTTACTCAGAAGCTTCAATTTTGACCAATTTCAGGCAGAGAAATGACTTTAAACACACTTATTTTAGTTGAAAAGGTAATAATTCACATCCAACAGTAATTTGCAGTCAAAAGATTAAATGTTAAAATTTCATCAGAATTGACCATTTTGGGAACGTTCGACAGCTCCGCGGTCATCGTTTTTTGTCCGAAAATTGATTTTTTGGACTTTACCAAAAATGATTCAAAATGTCAATTGGATCGTGCCTCATGTTGAATAACCACTTTTTAAACCCTCACAGTGACCAAAATTGCCATTTTTACAGAGTTTTGCTTACTCAGAAGCTTCAATCTTGACCAATTTCAGGCAGAGAAATGACTTTAAACACACTTATTTTAGTTAAAAAAGTAATAATTCACATCCAACAGTAATTTGCAGTCAAAAGATTAAATGTTAAAATTTCATCAGAATTGACCATTTTGGGAACGTTCGACAGCTCCGCGATCATCGTTTTTCGTCCGAAAATAGATTTTTTGGACTTTACCAAAAATGATTCAAAATGTCAATTGGATCGTGCCTCATGTTGAATAACCACTTTTTAAACCCTCACAGTGACCAAAATTGACATTTTTACAGAGTTTTGCTTACTCAGAAGCTTCAATTTTGACCAATTTCAGGCAGAGAAATGACTTTAAACACACTTATTTTAGTTGAAAAGGTAATAATTCACATCCAACAGTAATTTGCAGTCAAAAGATTAAATGTTAAAATTTCATCAGAATTGACCATTTTGGGAACGTTCGACAGCTCCGCGGTCATCGTTTTTTGTCCGAAAATTGATTTTTTGGACTTTACCAAAAATGATTCAAAATGTCAATTGGATCGTGCCTCATGTTGAATAACCACTTTTTAAACCCTCACAGTGACCAAAATTGCCATTTTTACAGAGTTTTGCTTACTCAGAAGCTTCAATTTTGACCAATTTCAAGCACAGAAATGACTTTAAACACACTTATTTTAGTTGAAAAGGTAATAATTCACATCCAACAGTAATTTGCAGTCAAAAGATTAAATGTTAAAATTTCATCAGAATTGACCATTTTGGGAACGTTCGACAGCTCCGCGGTCATCGTTTTTTGTCCGAAAATTGATTTTTTGGACTTTACCAAAAATGATTCAAAATGTCAATTGGATCGTGCCTCATGTTGAATAACCACTTTTTAAACCCTCACAGTGACCAAAATTGACATTTTTACAGAGTTTTGCTTACTCAGAAGCTTCAATTTTGACCAATTTCAGGCAGAGAAATGACTTTAAACACACTTATTTTAGTTGAAAGAGTAATAATTCACATCCAACAGTAATTTGCAGTCAAAAGATTAAATGTTAAAATTTCATCAGTATTGACCATTTTGGGAACGTTCGACAGCTCCGCGGTCATCGTTTTTTGTCCGAAAATTGATTTTTTGGACTTTACCAAAAATGATTCAAAATGTCAATTGGATCGTGCCTCATGTTGAATAACCACTTTTTAAACCCTCACAGTGACCAAAATTGCCATTTTTACAGAGTTTTGCTTACTCAGAAGCTTCAATTTTGACCAATTTGAGGCACAGAAATGACTTTAAACACACTTATTTTAGTTGAAAAAGTAATAATTCACATCCAACAGTAATTATGCAGTCAAAAGATTAAATGTTAAAATTTCATCAGAATTGACCATTTTGGGAACATTCGACAGCTCCGCGGTCATCGTTTTTTGTCCGAAAATTGATTTTTTGGACTTTACCAAAAATGATTCAAAATGTCAATTGGGTCGTGCCTCATGTTGAATATTCACTTTTTAAACCCTCACAGTGACCAAAATTGCCATTTTTACAGAGTTTTGCTTACTCAGAAGCTTCAATTTTGACCAATTTCAGGCAGAGAAATTACTTTAAACACACTTATTTTAGTTGAAAAAGTAATAATTCATATCCAACAGTAATTTGCAGTCAAAAGATTAAATGTTAAAATTTCATCCGAATTGACCATTTTGGGAACGTTCGACAGCTCCGCGGTCATCGTTTTTTGTCCGAAAATTGATTTTTTGGACTTTACCAAAAATGATTCAAAATGTCAATTGGATCGTGCCTCATGTTGAATAACCACTTTTTAAACCCTCACAGTGACCAAAATTGACATTTTTACAGAGTTTTGCTTACTCAGAAGCTTCAATTTTGACCAATTTCAGGCAGAGAAATTACTTTAAACACACTTATTTTAGTTGAAAAAGTAATAATTCATATCCAACAGTAATTTGCAGTCAAAAGATTAAATGTTAAAATTTCATCAGAATTGACCATTTTGGGAACGTTCGACAGCTCCGCGGTCATCGTTTTTCGTCCGAAAATTGATTTTTTGGACTTTACCAAAAATGATTCAAAATGTCAATTGGATCGTGCCTCATGTTGAATAACCACTTTTTAAACCCTCACAGTGACCAAAATTGACATTTTTACAGAGTTTTGCTTACTCAGAAGCTTCAATTTTGACCAATTTCAGGCAGAGAAATGACTTTAAACACACTTATTTTAGTTGAAAGAGTAATAATTCACATCCAACAGTAATTTGCAGTCAAAAGATTAAATGTTAAAATTTCATCAGAATTGACCATTTTGGGAACGTTTGACAGCTCCGCGATCATCGTTTTTCGTCCGAAAATTGATTTTTTGGACTTTACCAAAAATGATTCAAAATGTCAATTGGATCGTGCCTCATGTTGAAAAACCACTTTTTAAACCCTCACAGTGACCAAAATTGCCATTTTTACAGAGTTTTGCTTACTCAGAAGCTTCAATTTTGACCAATTTCAGGCAGAGAAATGACTTTAAACACACTTATTTTAGTTGAAAAAGTAATAATTCATATCCAACAGTAATTTGCAGTCAAAAGATTAAATGTTAAAATTTTATCAGAATTGACCATTTTGGGAACGTTCGACAGCACCGCGGTCATCGTTTTTTGTCCGAAAATTGATTTTTTGGACTTTACCAAAAATGATTCAAAATGTCAATTGGATCGTGCCTCATGTTGAATAACCACTTTTTAAACCCTCACAGTGACCAAAATTGACATTTTTACAGAGTTTTGCTTACTCAGAAGCTTCAATTTTGACCAATTTCAGGCACAGAAATGACTTTAAACACACTTATTTTAGTTGAAAAAGTAATAATTCACATCCAACAGTAATTATGCAGTCAAAAGATTAAATGTTAAAATTTCATCAGAATTGACCATTTTGGGAACATTCGACAGCTCCGCGGTCATCGTTTTTTGTCCGAAAATTGATTTTTTGGACTTTACCAAAAATGATTCAAAATGTCAATTGGGTCGTGCCTCATGTTGAATAATCACTTTTTAAACCCTCACAGTGACCAAAATTGCCATTTTTACAGAGTTTTGCTTACTCAGAAGCTTCAATTTTGACCAATTTCAGGCAGAGAAATTACTTTAAACACACTTATTTTAGTTGAAAAAGTAATAATTCATATCCAACAGTAATTTGCAGTCAAAAGATTAAATGTTAAAATTTCATCAGAATTGACCATTTTGGGAACGTTCGACAGCTCCGCGGTCATCGTTTTTCGTCCGAAAATTGATTTTTTGGACTTTACCAAAAATGATTCAAAATGTCAATTGGATCGTGCCTCATGTTGAATAACCACTTTTTAAACCCTCACAGTGACCAAAATTGAAATTTTTACAGAGTTTTGCTTACTCAGAAGCTTCAATTTTGACCAATTTCAGGCAGAGAAATGACTTTAAACACACTTATTTTAGTTGAAAGAGTAATAATTCACATCCAACAGTAATTTGCAGTCAAAAGATTAAATGTTAAAATTTCATCAGAATTGACCATTTTGGGAACGTTTGACAGCTCCGCGATCATCGTTTTTCGTCCGAAAATTGATTTTTTGGACTTTACCAAAAATGATTCAAAATGTCAATTGGATCGTGCCTCATGTTGAATAACCACTTTTTAAACCCTCACAGTGACCAAAATTGCCATTTTTACAGAGTTTTGCTTACTCAGAAGCTTCAATTTTGACCAATTTCAGGCAGAGAAATGACTTTAAACACACTTATTTTAGTTGAAAAAGTAATAATTCATATCCAACAGTAATTTGCAGTCAAAAGATTAAATGTTAAAATTTTATCAGAATTGACCATTTTGGGAACGTTCGACAGCTCCGCGGTCATCGTTTTTTGTCAGAAAATTGATTTTTTGGACTTTACCAAAAATGATTCAAAATGTCAATTGGATCGTGCCTCATGTTGAATAACCACTTTTTAAACCCTCACAGTGACCAAAATTGACATTTTTACAGAGTTTTGCTTACTCAGAAGCTTCAATTTTGACCAATTTCAGGCACAGAAATGACTTTAAACACACTTATTTTAGTTGAAAAAGTAATAATTCACATCCAACAGTAATTATGCAGTCAAAAGATTAAATGTTAAAATTTCATCAGAATTGACCATTTTGGGAACATTCGACAGCTCCGCGGTCATCGTTTTTTGTCCGAAAATTGATTTTTTGGACTTTACCAAAAATGATTCAAAATGTCAATTGGGTCGTGCCTCATGTTGAATAATCACTTTTTAAACCCTCACAGTGACCAAAATTGCCATTTTTACAGAGTTTTGCTTACTCAGAAGCTTCAATTTTGACCAATTTCAGGCAGAGAAATTACTTTAAACACACTTATTTTAGTTGAAAAAGTAATAATTCATATCCAACAGTAATTTGCAGTCAAAAGATTAAATGTTAAAATTTCATCAGAATTGACCATTTTGGGAACGTTCGACAGCTCCGCGGTCATCGTTTTTTGTCCGAAAATAGATTTTTTTGGACTTTACCAAAAATGATTCAAAATGTCAATTGGATCGTGCCTCATGTTGAATAACCACTTTTTAAATCTTCACAGTGACCAAAATTGCCATTTTTACAGAGTTTTGCTTACTCAGAAGCTTCAATTTTGACCAATTTCAGGCACAGAAATGACTTTAAACACACTTATTTTAGTTGAAATAGTAATAATTCACATCCAACAGTAATTTGCAGTCAAAAGATTAAATGTTAAAATTTCATCAGAATTTACCATTTTGGGAACGTTCGACAGCTCCGCGGTCATCGTTTTTCGTCCGAAAATGGATTTTTTGGACTTTACCAAAAATGATTCAAAATGTCAATTGGATCGTGCCTCATGTTGAATAACCACTTTTTAAACCCTCACAGTGACCAAAATTGACATTTTTACAGAGTTTTGCTTACTCAGAAGCTTCAATTTTGACCAATTTCAGGCAGAGAAATTACTTTAAACACACTTATTTTAGTTGAAAAAGTAATAATTCATATCCAACAGTAATTTGCAGTCAAAAGATTAAATGTTAAAATTTCATCAGAATTGACCATTTTGGGAACGTTCGACAGCTCCGCGGTCATCGTTTTTTGTCCGAAAATTGATTTTTTGGACTTTACCAAAAATGATTCAAAATGTCAATTGGATCGTGCCTCATGTTGAATAACCACTTTTTAAACCCTCACAGTGACCAAAATTGCCATTTTTACAGAGTTTTGCTTACTCAGAAGCTTCAATTTTGACCAATTTCAGGCACAGAAATGACTTTAAACACACTTATTTTAGTTGAAAAAGTAATAATTCACATCCAACAGTAATTATGCAGTCAAAAGATTAAATGTTAAAATTTCATCAGAATTGACCATTTTGGGAACATTCGACAGCTCCGCGGTCATCGTTTTTTGTCCGAAAATTGATTTTTTTTGACTTTACCAAAAATGATTCAAAATGTCAATTGGGTCGTGCCTCATGTTGAATAATCACTTTTTAAACCCTCACAGTGACCAAAATTGCCATTTTTACAGAGTTTTGCTTACTCAGAAGCTTCAATTTTGACCAATTTCAGGCAGAGAAATTACTTTAAACACACTTATTTTAGTTGAAAAAGTAATAATTCATATCCAACAGTAATTTGCAGTCAAAAGATTAAATGTTAAAATTTCATCAGAATTGACCATTTTGGGAACGTTCGACAGCTCCGCGGTCATCGTTTTTTGTCCGAAAATTGATTTTTTGGACTTTACCAAAAATGATTCAAAATGTCAATTGGATCGTGCCTCATGTTGAATAACCACTTTTTAAACCCTCACAGTGACCAAAATTGCCATTTTTACAGAGTTTTGCTTACTCAGAAGCTTCAATCTTGACCAATTTCAGGCAGAGAAATGACTTTAAACACACTTATTTTAGTTAAAAAAGTAATAATTCACATCCAACAGTAATTTGCAGTCAAAAGATTAAATGTTAAAATTTCATCAGAATTGACCATTTTGGGAACGTTCGACAGCTCCGCGATCATCGTTTTTCGTCCGAAAATAGATTTTTTGGACTTTACCAAAAATGATTCAAAATGTCAATTGGATCGTGCCTCATGTTGAATAACCACTTTTTAAACCCTCACAGTGACCAAAATTGACATTTTTACAGAGTTTTGCTTACTCAGAAGCTTCAATTTTGACCAATTTCAGGCAGAGAAATGACTTTAAACACACTTATTTTAGTTGAAAAGGTAATAATTCACATCCAACAGTAATTTGCAGTCAAAAGATTAAATGTTAAAATTTCATCAGAATTGACCATTTTGGGAACGTTCGACAGCTCCGCGGTCATCGTTTTTTGTCCGAAAATTGATTTTTTGGACTTTACCAAAAATGATTCAAAATGTCAATTGGATCGTGCCTCATGTTGAATAACCACTTTTTAAACCCTCACAGTGACCAAAATTGCCATTTTTACAGAGTTTTGCTTACTCAGAAGCTTCAATTTTGACCAATTTCAGGCACAGAAATGACTTTAAACACACTTATTTTAGTTGAAAAGGTAATAATTCACATCCAACAGTAATTTGCAGTCAAAAGATTAAATGTTAAAATTTCATCAGAATTGACCATTTTGGGAACGTTCGACAGCTCCGCGGTCATCGTTTTTTGTCCGAAAATTGATTTTTTGGACTTTACCAAAAATGATTCAAAATGTCAATTGGATCGTGCCTCATGTTGAATAACCACTTTTTAAACCCTCACAGTGACCAAAATTGACATTTTTACAGAGTTTTGCTTACTCAGAAGCTTCAATTTTGACCAATTTCAGGCAGAGAAATGACTTTAAACACACTTATTTTAGTTGAAAGAGTAATAATTCACATCCAACAGTAATTTGCAGTCAAAAGATTAAATGTTAAAATTTCATCAGTATTGACCATTTTGGGAACGTTCGACAGCTCCGCGGTCATCGTTTTTTGTCCGAAAATTGATTTTTTGGACTTTACCAAAAATGATTCAAAATGTCAATTGGATCGTGCCTCATGTTGAATAACCACTTTTTAAACCCTCACAGTGACCAAAATTGCCATTTTTACAGAGTTTTGCTTACTCAGAAGCTTCAATTTTGACCAATTTGAGGCACAGAAATGACTTTAAACACACTTATTTTAGTTGAAAAAGTAATAATTCACATCCAACAGTAATTATGCAGTCAAAAGATTAAATGTTAAAATTTCATCAGAATTGACCATTTTGGGAACATTCGACAGCTCCGCGGTCATCGTTTTTTGTCCGAAAATTGATTTTTTGGACTTTACCAAAAATGATTCAAAATGTCAATTGGGTCGTGCCTCATGTTGAATATTCACTTTTTAAACCCTCACAGTGACCAAAATTGCCATTTTTACAGAGTTTTGCTTACTCAGAAGCTTCAATTTTGACCAATTTCAGGCAGAGAAATTACTTTAAACACACTTATTTTAGTTGAAAAAGTAATAATTCATATCCAACAGTAATTTGCAGTCAAAAGATTAAATGTTAAAATTTCATCCGAATTGACCATTTTGGGAACGTTCGACAGCTCCGCGGTCATCGTTTTTCGTCCGAAAATTGATTTTTTGGACTTTACCAAAAATGATTCAAAATGTCAATTGGATCGTGCCTCATGTTGAATAACCACTTTTTAAACCCTCACAGTGACCAAAATTGACATTTTTACAGAGTTTTGCTTACTCAGAAGCTTCAATTTTGACCAATTTCAGGCAGAGAAATTACTTTAAACACACTTATTTTAGTTGAAAAAGTAATAATTCATATCCAACAGTAATTTGCAGTCAAAAGATTAAATGTTAAAATTTCATCAGAATTGACCATTTTGGGAACGTTCGACAGCTCCGCGGTCATCGTTTTTCGTCCGAAAATTGATTTTTTGGACTTTACCAAAAATGATTCAAAATGTCAATTGGATCGTGCCTCATGTTGAATAACCACTTTTTAAACCCTCACAGTGACCAAAATTGACATTTTTACAGAGTTTTGCTTACTCAGAAGCTTCAATTTTGACCAATTTCAGGCAGAGAAATGACTTTAAACACACTTATTTTAGTTGAAAGAGTAATAATTCACATCCAACAGTAATTTGCAGTCAAAAGATTAAATGTTAAAATTTCATCAGAATTGACCATTTTGGGAACGTTTGACAGCTCCGCGATCATCGTTTTTCGTCCGAAAATTGATTTTTTGGACTTTACCAAAAATGATTCAAAATGTCAATTGGATCGTGCCTCATGTTGAATAACCACTTTTTAAACCCTCACAGTGACCAAAATTGCCATTTTTACAGAGTTTTGCTTACTCAGAAGCTTCAATTTTGACCAATTTCAGGCAGAGAAATGACTTTAAACACACTTATTTTAGTTGAAAAAGTAATAATTCATATCCAACAGTAATTTGCAGTCAAAAGATTAAATGTTAAAATTTTATCAGAATTGACCATTTTGGGAACGTTCGACAGCTCCGCGGTCATCGTTTTTTGTCAGAAAATTGATTTTTTGGACTTTACCAAAAATGATTCAAAATGTCAATTGGATCGTGCCTCATGTTGAATAACCACTTTTTAAACCCTCACAGTGACCAAAATTGACATTTTTACAGAGTTTTGCTTACTCAGAAGCTTCAATTTTGACCAATTTCAGGCACAGAAATGACTTTAAACACACTTATTTTAGTTGAAAAAGTAATAATTCACATCCAACAGTAATTATGCAGTCAAAAGATTAAATGTTAAAATTTCATCAGAATTGACCATTTTGGGAACATTCGACAGCTCCGCGGTCATCGTTTTTTGTCCGAAAATTGATTTTTTGGACTTTACCAAAAATGATTCAAAATGTCAATTGGGTCGTGCCTCATGTTGAATAATCACTTTTTAAACCCTCACAGTGACCAAAATTGCCATTTTTACAGAGTTTTGCTTACTCAGAAGCTTCAATTTTGACCAATTTCAGGCAGAGAAATTACTTTAAACACACTTATTTTAGTTGAAAAAGTTATAATTCATATCCAACAGTAATTTGCAGTCAAAAGATTAAATGTTAAAATTTCATCAGAATTGACCATTTTGGGAACGTTCGACAGCTCCGCGGTCATCGTTTTTTGTCCGAAAATAGATTTTTTTGGACTTTACCAAAAATGATTCAAAATGTCAATTGGATCGTGCCTCATGTTGAATAACCACTTTTTAAATCTTCACAGTGACCAAAATTGCCATTTTTACAGAGTTTTGCTTACTCAGAAGCTTCAATTTTGACCAATTTCAGGCACAGAAATGACTTTAAACACACTTATTTTAGTTGAAATAGTAATAATTCACATCCAACAGTAATTTGCAGTCAAAAGATTAAATGTTAAAATTTCATCAGAATTTACCATTTTGGGAACGTTCGACAGCTCCGCGGTCATCGTTTTTCGTCCGAAAATGGATTTTTTGGACTTTACCAAAAATGATTCAAAATGTCAATTGGATCGTGCCTCATGTTGAATAACCACTTTTTAAACCCTCACAGTGACCAAAATTGCCATTTTTACAGAGTTTTGCTTACTCAGAAGCTTCAATTTTGACCAATTTCAGGCAGAGAAATTACTTTAAACACACTTATTTTAGTTGAAAAAGTAATAATTCACATCCAACAGTAATTATGCAGTCAAAAGATTAAATGTTAAAATTTCATCAGAATTGACCATTTTGGGAACATTCGACAGCTCCGCGGTCATCGTTTTTTGTCCGAAAATTGATTTTTTTTGACTTTACCAAAAATGATTCAAAATGTCAATTGGGTCGTGCCTCATGTTGAATAATCACTTTTTAAACCCTCACAGTGACCAAAATTGCCATTTTTACAGAGTTTTGCTTACTCAGAAGCTTCAATTTTGACCAATTTCAGGCAGAGAAATTACTTTAAACACACTTATTTTAGTTGAAAAAGTAATAATTCATATCCAACAGTAATTTGCAGTCAAAAGATTAAATGTTAAAATT
Organism: Lissotriton helveticus; assembly: GCF_964261635.1. Taxonomy (NCBI): domain Eukaryota; kingdom Metazoa; phylum Chordata; class Amphibia; order Caudata; family Salamandridae; genus Lissotriton; species Lissotriton helveticus. The sequence continues at coordinate 579,111 of NW_027612068.1, forward strand.
TCATCAGAATTGACCATTTTGGGAACGTTCGACAGCTCCGCGGTCATCGTTTTTTGTCCGAAAATTGATTTTTTGGACTTTACCAAAAATGATTCAAAATGTCAATTGGATCGTGCCTCATGTTGAATAACCACTTTTTAAACCCTCACAGTGACCAAAATTGCCATTTTTACAGAGTTTTGCTTACTCAGAAGCTTCAATCTTGACCAATTTCAGGCAGAGAAATGACTTTAAACACACTTATTTTAGTTAAAAAAGTAATAATTCACATCCAACAGTAATTTGCAGTCAAAAGATTAAATGTTAAAATTTCATCAGAATTGACCATTTTGGGAACGTTCGACAGCTCCGCGATCATCGTTTTTCGTCCGAAAATAGATTTTTTGGACTTTACCAAAAATGATTCAAAATGTCAATTGGATCGTGCCTCATGTTGAATAACCACTTTTTAAACCCTCACAGTGACCAAAATTGACATTTTTACAGAGTTTTGCTTACTCAGAAGCTTCAATTTTGACCAATTTCAGGCAGAGAAATGACTTTAAACACACTTATTTTAGTTGAAAAGGTAATAATTCACATCCAACAGTAATTTGCAGTCAAAAGATTAAATGTTAAAATTTCATCAGAATTGACCATTTTGGGAACGTTCGACAGCTCCGCGGTCATCGTTTTTTGTCCGAAAATTGATTTTTTGGACTTTACCAAAAATGATTCAAAATGTCAATTGGATCGTGCCTCATGTTGAATAACCACTTTTTAAACCCTCACAGTGACCAAAATTGCCATTTTTACAGAGTTTTGCTTACTCAGAAGCTTCAATTTTGACCAATTTCAGGCACAGAAATGACTTTAAACACACTTATTTTAGTTGAAAAGGTAATAATTCACATCCAACAGTAATTTGCAGTCAAAAGATTAAATGTTAAAATTTCATCAGAATTGACCATTTTGGGAACGTTCGACAGCTCCGCGGTCATCGTTTTTTGTCCGAAAATTGATTTTTTGGACTTTACCAAAAATGATTCAAAATGTCAATTGGATCGTGCCTCATGTTGAATAACCACTTTTTAAACCCTCACAGTGACCAAAATTGCCATTTTTACAGAGTTTTGCTTACTCAGAAGCTTCAATTTTGACCAATTTGAGGCACAGAAATGACTTTAAACACACTTATTTTAGTTGAAAAAGTAATAATTCACATCCAACAGTAATTATGCAGTCAAAAGATTAAATGTTAAAATTTCATCAGAATTGACCATTTTGGGAACATTCGACAGCTCCGCGGTCATCGTTTTTTGTCCGAAAATTGATTTTTTGGACTTTACCAAAAATGATTCAAAATGTCAATTGGGTCGTGCCTCATGTTGAATATTCACTTTTTAAACCCTCACAGTGACCAAAATTGCCATTTTTACAGAGTTTTGCTTACTCAGAAGCTTCAATTTTGACCAATTTCAGGCAGAGAAATTACTTTAAACACACTTATTTTAGTTGAAAAAGTAATAATTCATATCCAACAGTAATTTGCAGTCAAAAGATTAAATGTTAAAATTTCATCCGAATTGACCATTTTGGGAACGTTCGACAGCTCCGCGGTCATCGTTTTTCGTCCGAAAATTGATTTTTTGGACTTTACCAAAAATGATTCAAAATGTCAATTGGATCGTGCCTCATGTTGAATAACCACTTTTTAAACCCTCACAGTGACCAAAATTGACATTTTTACAGAGTTTTGCTTACTCAGAAGCTTCAATTTTGACCAATTTCAGGCAGAGAAATTACTTTAAACACACTTATTTTAGTTGAAAAAGTAATAATTCATATCCAACAGTAATTTGCAGTCAAAAGATTAAATGTTAAAATTTCATCAGAATTGACCATTTTGGGAACATTCGACAGCTCCGCGGTCATCGTTTTTTGTCCGAAAATTGATTTTTTTTGACTTTACCAAAAATGATTCAAAATGTCAATTGGGTCGTGCCTCATGTTGAATAATCACTTTTTAAACCCTCACAGTGACCAAAATTGCCATTTTTACAGAGTTTTGCTTACTCAGAAGCTTCAATTTTGACCAATTTCAGGCAGAGAAATTACTTTAAACACACTTATTTTAGTTGAAAAAGTAATAATTCATATCCAACAGTAATTTGCAGTCAAAAGATTAAATGTTAAAATTTCATCAGAATTGACCATTTTGGGAACGTTCGACAGCTCCGCGGTCATCGTTTTTTGTCCGAAAATTGATTTTTTGGACTTTACCAAAAATGATTCAAAATGTCAATTGGATCGTGCCTCATGTTGAATAACCACTTTTTAAACCCTCACAGTGACCAAAATTGCCATTTTTACAGAGTTTTGCTTACTCAGAAGCTTCAATCTTGACCAATTTCAGGCAGAGAAATGACTTTAAACACACTTATTTTAGTTAAAAAAGTAATAATTCACATCCAACAGTAATTTGCAGTCAAAAGATTAAATGTTAAAATTTCATCAGAATTGACCATTTTGGGAACGTTCGACAGCTCCGCGATCATCGTTTTTCGTCCGAAAATAGATTTTTTGGACTTTACCAAAAATGATTCAAAATGTCAATTGGATCGTGCCTCATGTTGAATAACCACTTTTTAAACCCTCACAGTGACCAAAATTGACATTTTTACAGAGTTTTGCTTACTCAGAAGCTTCAATTTTGACCAATTTCAGGCAGAGAAATGACTTTAAACACACTTATTTTAGTTGAAAAGGTAATAATTCACATCCAACAGTAATTTGCAGTCAAAAGATTAAATGTTAAAATTTCATCAGAATTGACCATTTTGGGAACGTTCGACAGCTCCGCGGTCATCGTTTTTTGTCCGAAAATTGATTTTTTGGACTTTACCAAAAATGATTCAAAATGTCAATTGGATCGTGCCTCATGTTGAATAACCACTTTTTAAACCCTCACAGTGACCAAAATTGCCATTTTTACAGAGTTTTGCTTACTCAGAAGCTTCAATTTTGACCAATTTCAGGCACAGAAATGACTTTAAACACACTTATTTTAGTTGAAAAGGTAATAATTCACATCCAACAGTAATTTGCAGTCAAAAGATTAAATGTTAAAATTTCATCAGAATTGACCATTTTGGGAACGTTCGACAGCTCCGCGGTCATCGTTTTTTGTCCGAAAATTGATTTTTTGGACTTTACCAAAAATGATTCAAAATGTCAATTGGATCGTGCCTCATGTTGAATAACCACTTTTTAAACCCTCACAGTGACCAAAATTGCCATTTTTACAGAGTTTTGCTTACTCAGAAGCTTCAATTTTGACCAATTTGAGGCACAGAAATGACTTTAAACACACGTATTTTAGTTGAAAAAGTAATAATTCACATCCAACAGTAATTATGCAGTCAAAAGATTAAATGTTAAAATTTCATCAGAATTGACCATTTTGGGAACATTCGACAGCTCCGCGGTCATCGTTTTTTGTCCGAAAATTGATTTTTTGGACTTTACCAAAAATGATTCAAAATGTCAATTGGGTCGTGCCTCATGTTGAATATTCACTTTTTAAACCCTCACAGTGACCAAAATTGCCATTTTTACAGAGTTTTGCTTACTCAGAAGCTTCAATTTTGACCAATTTCAGGCAGAGAAATTACTTTAAACACACTTATTTTAGTTGAAAAAGTAATAATTCATATCCAACAGTAATTTGCAGTCAAAAGATTAAATGTTAAAATTTCATCCGAATTGACCATTTTGGGAACGTTCGACAGCTCCGCGGTCATCGTTTTTCGTCCGAAAATTGATTTTTTGGACTTTACCAAAAATGATTCAAAATGTCAATTGGATCGTGCCTCATGTTGAATAACCACTTTTTAAACCCTCACAGTGACCAAAATTGACATTTTTACAGAGTTTTGCTTACTCAGAAGCTTCAATTTTGACCAATTTCAGGCAGAGAAATTACTTTAAACACACTTATTTTAGTTGAAAAAGTAATAATTCATATCCAACAGTAATTTGCAGTCAAAAGATTAAATGTTAAAATTTCATCAGAATTGACCATTTTGGGAACGTTCGACAGCTCCGCGGTCATCGTTTTTCGTCCGAAAATTGATTTTTTGGACTTTACCAAAAATGATTCAAAATGTCAATTGGATCGTGCCTCATGTTGAATAACCACTTTTTAAACCCTCACAGTGACCAAAATTGACATTTTTACAGGGTTTTGCTTACTCAGAAGCTTCAATTTTGACCAATTTCAGGCAGAGAAATGACTTTAAACACACTTATTTTAGTTGAAAGAGTAATAATTCACATCCAACAGTAATTTGCAGTCAAAAGATTAAATGTTAAAATTTCATCAGAATTGACCATTTTGGGAACGTTTGACAGCTCCGCGATCATCGTTTTTCGTCCGAAAATTGATTTTTTGGACTTTACCAAAAATGATTCAAAATGTCAATTGGATCGTGCCTCATGTTGAATAACCACTTTTTAAACCCTCACAGTGACCAAAATTGCCATTTTTACAGAGTTTTGCTTACTCAGAAGCTTCAATTTTGACCAATTTCAGGCAGAGAAATGACTTTAAACACACTTATTTTAGTTGAAAAAGTAATAATTCATATCCAACAGTAATTTGCAGTCAAAAGATTAAATGTTAAAATTTTATCAGAATTGACCATTTTGGGAACGTTCGACAGCTCCGCGGTCATCGTTTTTTGTCCGAAAATTGATTTTTTTGGCTTTACCAAAAATGATTCAAAATGTCAATTGGATCGTGCCTCATGTTGAATAACCACTTTTTAAACCCTCACAGTGACCAAAATTGCCATTTTTACAGAGTTTTGCTTACTCAGAAGCTTCAATTTTGACCAATTTCAGGCACAGAAATGACTTTAAACACACTTATTTTAGTTGAAAAAGTAATAATTCACATCCAACAGTAATTATGCAGTCAAAAGATTAAATGTTAAAATTTCATCAGAATTGACCATTTTGGGAACATTCGACAGCTCCGCGGTCATCGTTTTTTGTCCGAAAATTGATTTTTTGGACTTTACCAAAAATGATTCAAAATGTCAATTGGGTCGTGCCTCATGTTGAATAATCACTTTTTAAACCCTCACAGTGACCAAAATTGCCATTTTTACAGAGTTTTGCTTACTCAGAAGCTTCAATTTTGACCAATTTCAGGCAGAGAAATTACTTTAAACACACTTATTTTAGTTGAAAAAGTAATAATTCATATCCAACAGTAATTTGCAGTCAAAAGATTAAATGTTAAAATTTCATCAGAATTGACCATTTTGGGAACGTTCGACAGCTCCGCGGTCATCGTTTTTTGTCCGAAAATAGATTTTTTTGGAATTTACCAAAAATGATTCAAAATGTCAATTGGATCGTGCCTCATGTTGAATAACCACTTTTTAAATCCTCACAGTGACCAAAATTGCCATTTTTACAGAGTTTTGCTTACTCAGAAGCTTCAATTTTGACCAATTTCAGGCACAGAAATGACTTTAAACACACTTATTTTAGTTGAAATAGTAATAATTCACATCCAACAGTAATTTGCAGTCAAAAGATTAAATGTTAAAATTTCATCAGAATTTACCATTTTGGGAACGTTCGACAGCTCCGCGGTCATCGTTTTTCGTCCGAAAATTGATTTTTTGGACTTTACCAAAAATGATTCAAAATGTCAATTGGATCGTGCCTCATGTTGAATAACCACTTTTTAAACCCTCACAGTGACCAAAATTGACATTTTTACAGAGTTTTGCTTACTCAGAAGCTTCAATTTTGACCAATTTCAGGCAGAGAAATTACTTTAAACACACTTATTTTAGTTGAAAAAGTAATAATTCATATCCAACAGTAATTTGCAGTCAAAAGATTAAATGTTAAAATTTCATCAGAATTGACCATTTTGGGAACGTTCGACAGCTCCGCGGTCATCGTTTTTTGTCCGAAAATTGATTTTTTGGACTTTACCAAAAATGATTCAAAATGTCAATTAGATCGTGCCTCATGTTGAATAACCACTTTTTAAACCCTCACAGTGACCAAAATTGCCATTTTTACAGAGTTTTGCTTACTCAGAAGCTTCAATTTTGACCAATTTCAGGCACAGAAATGACTTTAAACACACTTATTTTAGTTGAAAAAGTAATAATTCACATCCAACAGTAATTATGCAGTCAAAAGATTAAATGTTAAAATTTCATCAGAATTGACCATTTTGGGAACATTCGACAGCTCCGCGGTCATCGTTTTTTGTCCGAAAATTGATTTTTTTTGACTTTACCAAAAATGATTCAAAATGTCAATTGGGTCGTGCCTCATGTTGAATAATCACTTTTTAAACCCTCACAGTGACCAAAATTGCCATTTTTACAGAGTTTTGCTTACTCAGAAGCTTCAATTTTGACCAATTTCAGGCAGAGAAATTACTTTAAACACACTTATTTTAGTTGAAAAAGTAATAATTCATATCCAACAGTAATTTGCAGTCAAAAGATTAAATGTTAAAATTTCATCAGAATTGACCATTTTGGGAACGTTCGACAGCTCCGCGGTCATCGTTTTTTGTCCGAAAATTGATTTTTTGGACTTTACCAAAAATGATTCAAAATGTCAATTGGATCGTGCCTCATGTTGAATAACCACTTTTTAAACCCTCACAGTGACCAAAATTGACATTTTTACAGAGTTTTGCTTACTCAGAAGCTTCAATTTTGACCAATTTCAGGCAGAGAAATGACTTTAAACACACTTATTTTAGTTGAAAAGGTAATAATTCACATCCAACAGTAATTTGCAGTCAAAAGATTAAATGTTAAAATTTCATCAGAATTGACCATTTTGGGAACGTTCGACAGCTCCGCGGTCATCGTTTTTTGTCCGAAAATTGATTTTTTGGACTTTACCAAAAATGATTCAAAATGTCAATTGGATCGTGCCTCATGTTGAATAACCACTTTTTAAACCCTCACAGTGACCAAAATTGCCATTTTTACAGAGTTTTGCTTACTCAGAAGCTTCAATCTTGACCAATTTCAGGCAGAGAAATGACTTTAAACACACTTATTTTAGTTAAAAAAGTAATAATTCACATCCAACAGTAATTTGCAGTCAAAAGATTAAATGTTAAAATTTCATCAGAATTGACCATTTTGGGAACGTTCGACAGCTCCGCGATCATCGTTTTTCGTCCGAAAATAGATTTTTTGGACTTTACCAAAAATGATTCAAAATGTCAATTGGATCGTGCCTCATGTTGAATAACCACTTTTTAAACCCTCACAGTGACCAAAATTGACATTTTTACAGAGTTTTGCTTACTCAGAAGCTTCAATTTTGACCAATTTCAGGCAGAGAAATGACTTTAAACACACTTATTTTAGTTGAAAAGGTAATAATTCACATCCAACAGTAATTTGCAGTCAAAAGATTAAATGTTAAAATTTCATCAGAATTGACCATTTTGGGAACGTTCGACAGCTCCGCGGTCATCGTATTTTGTCCGAAAATTGATTTTTTGGACTTTACCAAAAATGATTCAAAATGTCAATTGGATCGTGCCTCATGTTGAATAACCACTTTTTAAACCCTCACAGTGACCAAAATTGCCATTTTTACAGAGTTTTGCTTACTCAGAAGCTTCAATTTTGACCAATTTCAGGCACAGAAATGACTTTAAACACACTTATTTTAGTTGAAAAAGTAATAATTCACATCCAACAGTAATTATGCAGTCAAAAGATTAAATGTTAAAATTTCATCAGAATTGACCATTTTGGGAACATTCGACAGCTCCGCGGTCATCGTTTTTTGTCCGAAAATTGATTTTTTTGACTTTACCAAAAATGATTCAAAATGTCAATTGGGTCGTGCCTCATGTTGAATAATCACTTTTTAAACCCTCACAGTGACCAAAATTGCCATTTTTACAGAGTTTTGCTTACTCAGAAGCTTCAATTTTGACCAATTTCAGGCAGAGAAATTACTTTAAACACACTTATTTTAGTTGAAAAAGTAATAATTCATATCCAACAGTAATTTGCAGTCAAAAGATTAAATGTTAAAATTTCATCAGAATTGACCATTTTGGGAACGTTCGACAGCTCCGCGGTCATCGTTTTTTGTCCGAAAATTGATTTTTTTGACTTTACCAAAAATGATTCAAAATGTCAATTGGATCGTGCCTCATGTTGAATAACCACTTTTTAAACCCTCACAGTGACCAAAATTGACATTTTTACAGAGTTTTGCTTACTCAGAAGCTTCAATTTTGACCAATTTCAGGCAGAGAAATGACTTTAAACACACTTATTTTAGTTGAAAAGGTAATAATTCACATCCAACAGTAATTTGCAGTCAAAAGATTAAATGTTAAAATTTCATCAGAATTGACCATTTTGGGAACGTTCGACAGCTCCGCGGTCATCGTTTTTTGTCCGAAAATTGATTTTTTGGACTTTACCAAAAATGATTCAAAATGTCAATTGGATCGTGCCTCATGTTGAATAACCACTTTTTAAACCCTCACAGTGACCAAAATTGACATTTTTACAGAGTTTTGCTTACTCAGAAGCTTCAATTTTGACCAATTTCAGGCAGAGAAATGACTTTAAACACACTTATTTTAGTTGAAAAGGTAATAATTCACATCCAACAGTAATTTGCAGTCAAAAGATTAAATGTTAAAATTTCATCAGAATTGACCATTTTGGGAACGTTCGACAGCTCCGCGGTCATCGTATTTTGTCCGAAAATTGATTTTTTGGACTTTACCAAAAATGATTCAAAATGTCAATTGGATCGTGCCTCATGTTGAATAACCACTTTTTAAACCCTCACAGTGACCAAAATTGCCATTTTTACAGAGTTTTGCTTACTCAGAAGCTTCAATTTTGACCAATTTCAGGCACAGAAATGACTTTAAACACACTTATTTTAGTTGAAAAAGTAATAATTCACATCCAACAATAATTATGCAGTCAAAAGATTAAATGTTAAAATTTCATCAGAATTGACCATTTTGGGAACATTCGACAGCTCCGCGGTCATCGTTTTTTGTCCGAAAATTGATTTTTTGGACTTTACCAAAAATGATTCAAAATGTCAATTGGGTCGTGCCTCATGTTGAATAATCACTTTTTAAACCTTCACAGTGACCAAAATTGACATTTTTACAGAGTTTTTCTTACTCAGAAGCTTCAATTTTGACCAATTTCAGGCAGAGAAATGACTTTAAACACACTTATTTTAGTTGAAAAGGTAATAATTCACATCCAACAGTAATTTGCAGTCAAAAGATTAAATGTTAACATTTCATCAGAATTGACCATTTTGGGAACGTTCGACAGCTCCGCGGTCATCGTTTTTCGTCCGAAAATTGATTTTTTTGGACTTTACCAAAAATGATTCAAAATGTCAATTGGATCGTGCCTCATGTTGAATAACCACTTTTTAAACCCTCACAGTGACCAAAATTGACATTTTTACAGGGTTTTGCTTACTCAGAAGCTTCAATTTTGACCAATTTCAGGCAGAGAAATGACTTTAAACACACTTATTTTAGTTGAAAAAGTAATAATTCATATCGAACAGTAATTTGCAGTCAAAAGATTAAATGTTAAAATTTCATCAGAATTGACCCGTTTGGGAACGTTCGACAGCTCCGCGGTCATCGTTTTTTGTCTGAAAATTGATTTTTTGGACTTTACCAAAAATGATTCAAAATGTCAATTGGATCGTGCCTCATGTTGAATAACCACTTTTTAAACCCTCACAGTGACCAAAATTGCCATTTTTACAGAGTTTTGCTTACTCAGAAGCTTCAATTTTGTCCAATTTCAGGCAGAGAAATTACTTTAAACACACTTATTTTAGTTGAAAAAGTAATAATTCATATCCAACAGTAATTTGCAGTCAAAAGATTAAATGTTAAAATTTCCTCAGAATTGACCATTTTGGGAACGTTCGACAGCTCCGCGGTCATCGTTTTTTGTCCGAAAATTGATTTTTTGGACTTTACCAAAAATGATTCAAAATGTCAATTGGATCGTGCCTCATGTTGAATAACCACTTTTTAAACCCTCACACCAAAATTGCCATTTTTACAGAGTTTTGCTTACTCAGAAGCTTCAATTTTGACCAATTTCAGGCACAGAAATGACTTTAAACACACTTATTTTAGTTGAAAAAGTAATAATTCACATCCAACAGTAATTATGCAGTCAAAAGATTAAATGTTAAAATTTCATCAGAATTGACCATTTTGGGAACGTTCGACAGCTCCGCGGTCATCGTTTTTTGTCCGAAAATTGATTTTTTGGACTTTACCAAAAATGATTCAAAATGTCAATTGGATCGTGCCTCATGTTGAATAACCACTTTTTAAACCCTCACAGTGACCAAAATTGACATTTTTACAGGGTTTTGCTTACTCAGAAGCTTCAATTTTGACCAATTTCAGGCAGAGAAATGACTTTAAACACACTTATTTTAGTTGAAAAAGTAATAATTCATATCGAACAGTAATTTGCAGTCAAAAGATTAAATGTTAAAATTTCATCAGAATTGACCCGTTTGGGAACATTCGACAGCTCCGCGGTCATCGTTTTTTGTCTGAAAATTGATTTTTTGGACTTTACCAAAAATGATTCAAAATGTCAATTGGATCGTGCCTCATGTTGAATAACCACTTTTTAAACCCTCACAGTGACCAAAATTGCCATTTTTACAGAGTTTTGCTTACTCAGAAGCTTCAATTTTGTCCAATTTCAGGCAGAGAAATTACTTTAAACACACTTATTTTAGTTGAAAAAGTAATAATTCATATCCAACAGTAATTTGCAGTCAAAAGATTAAATGTTAAAATTTCCTCAGAATTGACCATTTTGGGAACGTTCGACAGCTCCGCGGTCATCGTTTTTTGTCCGAAAATTGATTTTTTGGACTTTACCAAAAATGATTCAAAATGTCAATTGGATCGTGCCTCATGTTGAATAACCACTTTTTAAACCCTCACACCAAAATTGCCATTTTTACAGAGTTTTGCTTACTCAGAAGCTTCAATTTTGACCAATTTCAGGCACAGAAATGACTTTAAACACACTTATTTTAGTTGAAAAAGTAATAATTCACATCCAACAGTAATTATGCAGTCAAAAGATTAAATGTTAAAATTTCATCAGAATTGACCATTTTGGGAACGTTCGACAGCTCCGCGGTCATCGTTTTTTGTCCGAAAATTGATTTTTTGGACTTTACCAAAAATGATTCAAAATGTCAATTGGGTCGTGCCTCATGTTGAATAATCACTTTTTAAACCCTCACAGTGACCAAAATTGCCATTTTTACAGAGTTTTGCTTACTCAGAAGCTTCAATTTTGACCAATTTCAGGCAGAGAAATTACTTTACACACACTTATTTTAGTTGAAAAAGTAATAATTCATATCCAACAGTAATTTGCAGTCAAAAGATTAAATGTTAAAATTTCATCAGAATTGACCATTTTGGGAACGTTCGACAGCTCCGCTGTCATCGTTTTTTGTCCGAAAATTGATTTTTTGGACTTTACCAAAAATGATTCAAAATGTCAATTGGATCGTGCCTCATGTTGAATAACCACTTTTTAAACCCTTACAGTGACCAAAATTGCCATTTTTACAGAGTTTTGCTTTCTCAGAAGCTTCAATTTTGACCAATTTCAGGCACAGAAATTACTTTAAACACACTTATTTTAGTTGAAAGAGTAATATTTCACATCCAACAGTAATTTGCAGTCAAAAGATTAAATGTTAAAATTTCATCAGAATTGACCATTTTGGGAACGTTCGACAGCTCCGCGGTCATCGTTTTTCGTCCGAAAATTGATTTTTTGGACTTTACCAAAAATGATTCAAAATGTCAATTGGATCGTGCCTCATGTTGAATAACCACTTTTTAAACCCTCACAGTGACCAAAATTGACATTTTTATAGAGTTTTGCTTACTCAGAAGCTTCAATTTTGACCAATTTCAGGCAGAGAAATTACTTTAAACACACTTATTTTAGTTGAAAAAGTAATAATTCATATCCAACAGTAATTTGCAGTCAAAAGATTAAATGTTAAAATTTTATCAGAATTGACCATTTTGGGAACGTTCGACAGCTCCGCGGTCATCGTTTTTTGTCCGAAAATTGATTTTTTGGACTTTACCAAAAATGATTCAAAATGTCAATTGGATCGTGCCTCATGTTGAATAACCACTTTTTAAACCCTCACAGTGACCAAAATTGCCATTTTTACAGAGTTTTGCTTACTCAGAAGCTTCAATTTTGACCAATTTCAGGCACAGAAATGACTTTAAACACACTTATTTTAGTTGAAAAAGTAATAATTCACATCCAACAGTAATTATGCAGTCAAAAGATTAAATGTTAAAATTTCATCAGAATTGACCATTTTGGGAACATTCGACAGCTCCGCGGTCATCGTTTTTTGTCCGAAAATTGATTTTTTGGACTTTACCAAAAATGATTCAAAATGTCAATTGGGTCGTGCCTCATGTTGAATAATCACTTTTTAAACCCTCACAGTGACCAAAATTGCCATTTTTACAGAGTTTTGCTTACTCAGAAGCTTCAATTTTGACCAATTTCAGGCAGAGAAATTACTTTAAACACACTTATTTTAGTTGAAAAAGTAATAATTCATATCCAACAGTAATTTGCAGTCAAAAGATTAAATGTTAAAATTTCATCAGAATTGACCATTTTGGGAACGTTCGACAGCTCCGCGGTCATCGTTTTTTGTCCGAAAATTGATTTTTTTGGACTTTACCAAAAATGATTCAAAATGTCAATTGGATCGTGCCTCATGTTGAATAACCACTTTTTAAACCCTCACAGTGACCAAAATTGCAATTTTTACAGAGTTTTGCTTACTCAGAAGCTTCAATTTTGACCAATTTCAGGCACAGAAATGACTTTAAACACACTTATTTTAGTTGAAATAGTAATAATTCACATCCAACAGTAATTTGCAGTCAAAAGATTAAATGTTAAAATTTCATCAGAATTTACCATTTTGGGAACGTTCGACAGCTCCGCGGTCATCGTTTTTCGTCCGAAAATTGATTTTTTGGACTTTACCAAAAATGATTCAAAATGTCAATTGGATCGTGCCTCATGTTGAATAACCACTTTTTAAACCCTCACAGTGACCAAAATTGACATTTTTACAGAGTTTTGCTTACTCAGAAGCTTCAATTTTGACCAATTTCAGGCAGAGAAATTACTTTAAACACACTTATTTTAGTTGAAAAAGTAATAATTCATATCCAACAGTAATTTGCAGTCAAAAGATTAAATGTTAAAATTTCATCAGAATTGACCATTTTGGGAACGTTCGACAGCTCCGCGGTCATCGTTTTTTGTCCGAAAATTGATTTTTTGGACTTTACCAAAAATGATTCAAAATGTCAATTGGATCGTGCCTCATGTTGAATAACCACTTTTTAAACCCTCACAGTGACCAAAATTGCCATTTTTACAGAGTTTTGCTTACTCAGAAGCTTCAATTTTGACCAATTTCAGGCACAGAAATGACTTTAAACACACTTATTTTAGTTGAAAAAGTAATAATTCACATCCAACAGTAATTATGCAGTCAAAAGATTAAATGTTAAAATTTCATCAGAATTGACCATTTTGGGAACATTCGACAGCTCCGCGGTCATCGTTTTTTGTCCGAAAATTGATTTTTTTGACTTTACCAAAAATGATTCAAAATGTCAATTGGGTCGTGCCTCATGTTGAATAATCACTTTTTAAACCCTCACAGTGACCAAAATTGCCATTTTTACAGAGTTTTGCTTACTCAGAAGCTTCAATTTTGACCAATTTCAGGCAGAGAAATTACTTTAAACACACTTATTTTAGTTGAAAAAGTAATAATTCATATCCAACAGTAATTTGCAGTCAAAAGATTAAATGTTAAAATTTCATCAGAATTGACCATTTTGGGAACGTTCGACAGCTCCGCGGTCATCGTTTTTTGTCCGAAAATTGATTTTTTGGACTTTACCAAAAATGATTCAAAATGTCAATTGGGTCGTGCCTCATGTTGAATAATCACTTTTTAAACCCTCACAGTGACCAAAATTGCCATTTTTACAGAGTTTTGCTTACTCAGAAGCTTCAATTTTGACCAATTTCAGGCAGAGAAATTACTTTACACACACTTATTTTAGTTGAAAAAGTAATAATTCATATCCAACAGTAATTTGCAGTCAAAAGATTAAATGTTAAAATTTCATCAGAATTGACCATTTTGGGAACGTTCGACAGCTCCGCTGTCATCGTTTTTTGTCCGAAAATTGATTTTTTGGACTTTACCAAAAATGATTCAAAATGTCAATTGGATCGTGCCTCATGTTGAATAACCACTTTTTAAACCCTTACAGTGACCAAAATTGCCATTTTTACAGAGTTTTGCTTTCTCAGAAGCTTCAATTTTGACCAATTTCAGGCACAGAAATTACTTTAAACACACTTATTTTAGTTGAAAGAGTAATAATTCACATCCAACAGTAATTTGCAGTCAAAAGATTAAATGTTAAAATTTCATCAGAATTGACCATTTTGGGAACGTTCGACAGCTCCGCGGTCATCGTTTTTCGTCCGAAAATTGATTTTTTGGACTTTACCAAAAATGATTCAAAATGTCAATTGGATCGTGCCTCATGTTGAATAACCACTTTTTAAACCCTCACAGTGACCAAAATTGACATTTTTATAGAGTTTTGCTTACTCAGAAGCTTCAATTTTGACCAATTTCAGGCAGAGAAATTACTTTAAACACACTTATTTTAGTTGAAAAAGTAATAATTCATATCCAACAGTAATTTGCAGTCAAAAGATTAAATGTTAAAATTTTATCAGAATTGACCATTTTGGGAACGTTCGACAGCTCCGCGGTCATCGTTTTTTGTCCGAAAATTGATTTTTTGGACTTTACCAAAAATGATTCAAAATGTCAATTGGATCGTGCCTCATGTTGAATAACCACTTTTTAAACCCTCACAGTGACCAAAATTGCCATTTTTACAGAGTTTTGCTTACTCAGAAGCTTCAATTTTGACCAATTTCAGGCACAGAAATGACTTTAAACACACTTATTTTAGTTGAAAAAGTAATAATTCACATCCAACAGTAATTATGCAGTCAAAAGATTAAATGTTAAAATTTCATCAGAATTGACCATTTTGGGAACATTCGACAGCTCCGCGGTCATCGTTTTTTGTCCGAAAATTGATTTTTTGGACTTTACCAAAAATGATTCAAAATGTCAATTGGGTCGTGCCTCATGTTGAATAATCACTTTTTAAACCCTCACAGTGACCAAAATTGCCATTTTTACAGAGTTTTGCTTACTCAGAAGCTTCAATTTTGACCAATTTCAGGCAGAGAAATTACTTTAAACACACTTATTTTAGTTGAAAAAGTAATAATTCATATCCAACAGTAATTTGCAGTCAAAAGATTAAATGTTAAAATTTCATCAGAATTGACCATTTTGGGAACGTTCGACAGCTCCGCGGTCATCGTTTTTTGTCCGAAAATTGATTTTTTTGGACTTTACCAAAAATGATTCAAAATGTCAATTGGATCGTGCCTCATGTTGAATAACCACTTTTTAAACCCTCACAGTGACCAAAATTGCAATTTTTACAGAGTTTTGCTTACTCAGAAGCTTCAATTTTGACCAATTTCAGGCACAGAAATGACTTTAAACACACTTATTTTAGTTGAAATAGTAATAATTCACATCCAACAGTAATTTGCAGTCAAAAGATTAAATGTTAAAATTTCATCAGAATTTACCATTTTGGGAACGTTCGACAGCTCCGCGGTCATCGTTTTTCGTCCGAAAATTGATTTTTTGGACTTTACCAAAAATGATTCAAAATGTCAATTGGATCGTGCCTCATGTTGAATAACCACTTTTTAAACCCTCACAGTGACCAAAATTGACATTTTTACAGAGTTTTGCTTACTCAGAAGCTTCAATTTTGACCAATTTCAGGCAGAGAAATTACTTTAAACACACTTATTTTAGTTGAAAAAGTAATAATTCATATCCAACAGTAATTTGCAGTCAAAAGATTAAATGTTAAAATTTCATCAGAATTGACCATTTTGGGAACGTTCGACAGCTCCGCGGTCATCGTTTTTTGTCCGAAAATTGATTTTTTGGACTTTACCAAAAATGATTCAAAATGTCAATTGGATCGTGCCTCATGTTGAATAACCACTTTTTAAACCCTCACAGTGACCAAAATTGCCATTTTTACAGAGTTTTGCTTACTCAGAAGCTTCAATTTTGACCAATTTCAGGCACAGAAATGACTTTAAACACACTTATTTTAGTTGAAAAAGTAATAATTCACATCCAACAGTAATTATGCAGTCAAAAGATTAAATGTTAAAATTTCATCAGAATTGACCATTTTGGGAACATTCGACAGCTCCGCGGTCATCGTTTTTTGTCCGAAAATTGATTTTTTTGACTTTACCAAAAATGATTCAAAATGTCAATTGGGTCGTGCCTCATGTTGAATAATCACTTTTTAAACCCTCACAGTGACCAAAATTGCCATTTTTACAGAGTTTTGCTTACTCAGAAGCTTCAATTTTGACCAATTTCAGGCAGAGAAATTACTTTAAACACACTTATTTTAGTTGAAAAAGTAATAATTCATATCCAACAGTAATTTGCAGTCAAAAGATTAAATGTTAAAATTTCATCAGAATTGACCATTTTGGGAACGTTCGACAGCTCCGCGGTCATCGTTTTTTGTCCGAAAATTGATTTTTTGGACTTTACCAAAAATGATTCAAAATGTCAATTGGATCGTGCCTCATGTTGAATAACCACTTTTTAAACCCTCACAGTGACCAAAATTGACATTTTTACAGAGTTTTGCTTACTCAGAAGCTTCAATTTTGACCAATTTCAGGCAGAGAAATGACTTTAAACACACTTATTTTAGTTGAAAAGGTAATAATTCACATCCAACAGTAATTTGCAGTCAAAAGATTAAATGTTAAAATTTCATCAGAATTGACCATTTTGGGAACGTTCGACAGCTCCGCGATCATCGTTTTTCGTCCGAAAATTGATTTTTTGGACTTTACCAAAAATGATTCAAAATGTCAATTGGATCGTGCCTCATGTTGAATAACCACTTTTTAAACCCTCACAGTGACCAAAATTGACATTTTTACAGAGTTTTGCTTACTCAGAAGCTTCAATTTTGACCAATTTCAGGCAGAGAAACTACTTTAAACACACTTATTTTAGTTGAAAAAGTAATAATTCATATCCAACAGTAATTTGCAGTCAAAAGATTAAATGTTAAAATTTCATCAGAATTGACCATTTTGGGAACGTTCGACAGCTCCGCGGTCATCGTTTTTTGTCCGAAAATTGATTTTTTGGACTTTACCAAAAATGATTCAAAATGTCAATTGGATCGTGCCTCATGTTGAATAACCACTTTTTAAACCCTCACAGTGACCAAAATTGCCATTTTTACAGAGTTTTGCTTACTCAGAAGCTTCAATTTTGACCAATTTCAGGCACAGAAATGACTTTAAACACACTTATTTCAGTTGAAAAAGTAATAATTCACATCCAACAGTAATTATGCAGTCAAAAGATTAAATGTTAAAATTTCATCAGAATTGACCATTTTGGGAACATTCGACAGCTCCGCGGTCATCGTTTTTTGTCCGAAAATTGATTTTTTTGACTTTACCAAAAATGATTCAAAATGTCAATTGGGTCGTGCCTCATGTTGAATAATCACTTTTTAAACCCTCACAGTGACCAAAATTGCCATTTTTACAGAGTTTTGCTTACTCAGAAGCTTCAATTTTGACCAATTTCAGGCAGAGAAATTACTTTAAACACACTTATTTTAGTTGAAAAAGTAATAATTCATATCCAACAGTAATTTGCAGTCAAAAGATTAAATGTTAAAATTTCATCAGAATTGACCATTTTGGGAACGTTCGACAGCTCCGCGGTCATCGTTTTTTGTCCGAAAATTGATTTTTTGGACTTTACCAAAAATGATTCAAAATGTCAATTGGATCGTGCCTCATGTTGAATAACCACTTTTTAAACCCTCACAGTGACCAAAATTGACATTTTTACAGAGTTTTGCTTACTCAGAAGCTTCAATTTTGACCAATTTCAGGCAGAGAAATGACTTTAAACACACTTATTTTAGTTGAAAAGGTAATAATTCACATCCAACAGTAATTTGCAGTCAAAAGATTAAATGTTAAAATTTCATCAGAATTGACCATTTTGGGAACGTTCGACAGCTCCGCGGTCATCGTTTTTTGTCCGAAAATTGATTTTTTGGACTTTACCAAAAATGATTCAAAATGTCAATTGGATCGTGCCTCATGTTGAATAACCACTTTTTAAACCCTCACAGTTACCAAAATTGACATTTTTACAGAGTTTTGCTTACTCAGAAGCTTCAATTTTGACCAATTTCAGGCAGAGAAATGACTTTAAACACACTTATTTTAGTTGAAAAGGTAATAATTCACATCCAACAGTAATTTGCAGTCAAAAGATTAAATGTTAAAATTTCATCAGAATTGACCATTTTGGGAACGTTCGACAGCTCCGCGGTCATCGTATTTTGTCCGAAAATTGATTTTTTGGACTTTACCAAAAATGATTCAAAATGTCAATTGGATCGTGCCTCATGTTGAATAACCACTTTTTAAACCCTCACAGTGACCAAAATTGCCATTTTTACAGAGTTTTGCTTACTCAGAAGCTTCAATTTTGACCAATTTCAGGCACAGAAATGACTTTAAACACACTTATTTTAGTTGAAAAAGTAATAATTCACATCCAACAATAATTATGCAGTCAAAAGATTAAATGTTAAAATTTCATCAGAATTGACCATTTTGGGAACATTCGACAGCTCCGCGGTCATCGTTTTTTGTCCGAAAATTGATTTTTTGGACTTTACCAAAAATGATTCAAAATGTCAATTGGATCGTGCCTCATGTTGAATAACCACTTTTTAAACCCTCACAGTGACCAAAATTGACATTTTTACAGAGTTTTGCTTACTCAGAAGCTTCAATTTTGACCAATTTCAGGCAGAGAAATTACTTTAAACACACTTATTTTAGTTGAAAAAGTAATAATTCATATCCAACAGTAATTTGCAGTCAAAAGATTAAATGTTAACATTTCATCAGAATTGACCATTTTGGGAACGTTCGACAGCTCCGCGGTCATCGTTTTTTGTCCGAAAATAGATTTTTTGGACTTTACCAAAAATGATTCAAAATGTCAATTGGATCGTGCCTCATGTTGAATAACCACTTTTTAAACCCTCACAGTGACCAAAATTGCCATTTTTACAGAGTTTTGCTTACTCAGAAGCTTCAATTTTGACCAATTTCAGGCACAGAAATGACTTTAAACACACTTATTTTAGTTGAAAAAGTAATAATTCACATCCAACAGTAATTATGCAGTCAAAAGATTAAATGTTAAAATTTCATCAGAATTTACCATTTTGGGAACGTTCGACAGCTCCGCGGTCATCGTTTTTCGTCCGAAAATTGATTTTTTGGACTTTACCAAAAATGATTCAAAATGTCAATTGGATCGTGCCTCATGTTGAATAACCACTTTTTAAACCCTCACAGTGACCAAAATTGACATTTTTACAGAGTTTTGCTTACTCAGAAGCTTCAATTTTGACCAATTTCAGGCAGAGAAATTACTTTAAACACACTTATTTTAGTTGAAAAAGTAATAATTCATATCCAACAGTAATTTGCAGTCAAAAGATTAAATGTTAAAATTTCATCAGAATTGACCATTTTGGGAACGTTCGACAGCTCCGCGGTCATCGTTTTTTGTCCGAAAATTGATTTTTTGGACTTTACCAAAAATGATTCAAAATGTCAATTGGATCGTGCCTCATGTTGAATAACCACTTTTTAAACCCTCACAGTGACCAAAATTGCCATTTTTACAGAGTTTTGCTTACTCAGAAGCTTCAATTTTGACCAATTTCAGGCACAGAAATGACTTTAAACACACTTATTTTAGTTGAAAAAGTAATAATTCACATCCAACAGTAATTATGCAGTCAAAAGATTAAATGTTAAAATTTCATCAGAATTGACCATTTTGGGAACATTCGACAGCTCCGCGGTCATCGTTTTTTGTCCGAAAATTGATTTTTTTGACTTTACCAAAAATGATTCAAAATGTCAATTGGGTCGTGCCTCATGTTGAATAATCACTTTTTAAACCCTCACAGTGACCAAAATTGCCATTTTTACAGAGTTTTGCTTACTCAGAAGCTTCAATTTTGACCAATTTCAGGCAGAGAAATTACTTTAAACACACTTATTTTAGTTGAAAAAGTAATAATTCATATCCAACAGTAATTTGCAGTCAAAAGATTAAATGTTAAAATTTCATCAGAATTGACCATTTTGGGAACGTTCGACAGCTCCGCGGTCATCGTTTTTTGTCCGAAAATTGATTTTTTGGACTTTACCAAAAATGATTCAAAATGTCAATTGGGTCGTGCCTCATGTTGAATAATCACTTTTTAAACCCTCACAGTGACCAAAATTGCCATTTTTACAGAGTTTTGCTTACTCAGAAGCTTCAATTTTGACCAATTTCAGGCAGAGAAATTACTTTACACACACTTATTTTAGTTGAAAAAGTAATAATTCATATCCAACAGTAATTTGCAGTCAAAAGATTAAATGTTAAAATTTCATCAGAATTGACCATTTTGGGAACGTTCGACAGCTCC